>NC_138028.1:103987255-104295103 GCF_964106645.2 Podarcis pityusensis
AGCTATTGCAACCTGGAGTAACAAATGAAGCAACATGCACAAATATATGCTTGCTGCTTGCATGACATCAGATATCCTTTTCACTTTTTTGATCAGCTCTGATTGTGTGCTTTGTGGAAAAAGCGTTCGGGGGCTTTTTTTGTTTTTGTTTTTACAAACAGTTCAGTTACATGGTTTTCTAAGATCCATGGGCATCAGTGGCAAAGGGAAGTTATGAGGAGAGATGGTATTGTTTCACATTGGACTATTAAAATTAATCCTTTCCCTATTCATTCATGCCAAGAATTATACAGGCAGCAAAGGAATCCATGCATAGCTGAAATTCACTCTCTGCATTGGTGGGGCGACGGCAGGATATTTTAATTCTTTTTAAAACTAACACTGGGAAAATATGTGGCTAGCACAAAATGGAAGTGGTCCTCTGTTCCCTTCTAAGCAGTTAAATCAAATAATTATAAGGTTTGCTACCTTAGTGTAGATAATGTCAGGTAGAAAAAGTTGGTCAAAACAACAACAACAACCACCCATTGTGATGCTCTTCACATGTTACCATTTTGTGGGTTCATCTTCCGGCAGTCTGGTAATATTAAAAGGCCATGCAATCATGTAAGCTGATCACATAGACCTTCACTGTGAAATTAGCACTGTCCCTTGTAGAGCAGTGTGGATTTTGTGAAAATAACCGAAGTGGGTTTTTTTTGTCTTTAAAATACATTGGAGTGCTGTGAGTTAAACACACACACACACACACACAGAGAGAGAGAGAGAGAGAGAGAGAGAGAGAGAGAGAGTGCTCTCACACTGTTGCAGTCACTTGTGATGGGTACCTTGGCACTGATGAGAAGCAGAACATTTGGAGCTCAGAACTTGATCAACTGGCCCATCTAACTCAGGACTACAAAAAGACGAAACCCTTGTAAACATCACCATATCTTGAGAAATTATTTGAATTATGATCACTGCAGGAATATCATGCATTTGGGAGGAGGGGAATCTCCTTCATTCTTCCACGGCATATATTGCTGTAAGAGTTCTATGCACTCTGCCTTCTGAGAGGCACATCATTTTCACAGTTCATAAGGTCACTGCACACCCCCTCCGCTAACAAACTCTGCACAACTTGGCGGAGGAAAGAATTCTGACAAGCAGGTGCTGCTGTAGGAAATGCTCATATGAGGCCACTTCAGAGTTCATGCAGGAAGCCTGGAATGCGAGGTTTTATAACGAATGACGGGGGAAACACATCCAAAGGGTTAGACCTCTGTGAAAAGAAGGCAACAAGGTGCTTTAGCAGAGCATACACTGTTATTACCTTGGGAAATGATGGAGGCCTCAGATGGAAGGCAAGGTCTATCAACTGAGGGAGGCACTGTTACTGCAGGAATATATAATGGGATTTTGCATCCCTGAAGTCTGACCAACTGCTTCATCTACATTATGCAGCATCTTGACCCTTTAAATATATCCATATCTTAGGTGGGCATTCTGGCAACTTGAAATATGTGAGGGAAAACATGCTAGCTACGGTATATCAGTTATGCATGAAATGACCTTGTGATCCATCGGTCAATGAAATGTGCTCCTCTGAACCGCTATCTTAGTGGCTGGTACAGTTTTCCAGCTTTTCCATTTTCTAAGGAACAATCTTGCAGGACTACAATATAATTAGGACTGCCTAAAGTAGCCTGATTAAAGAAGTCTTTGATAATTAATTAAATTATTTTAATGACAGTTCAAGTAATTCTGAGTACATTTGCATATAACACTGGATTTGATGGGGAAAATCTTATTTTTAGATGGTGCATGTATATGCCACAGTGGCATTTTAGAACAGGCACCCAGTTCCACGTGAGAGTGAAGGGAGTGCTTCTTCTGAGATGGTGCCTATCATCATCAGTTTTTATAAGTTACCTATATTAAGCATAATTAATGTAATTATAAAAAACAATGTGTTGCCCAGCATCATAGAACTTCATACCATCCAAATGTTCCTTATAAATTCTGAATATTTAAAATATTTTGTGTGTAAAAGAGCTATAACATAACATTAAAAAAACTTTTTTTTGATCTGTGATGGCTGCTTCACATGTGTGAAGTCATTGTTTAATAAATTCATTAAGCAAAGAGTTATGGCTTAGGCCTTTTTTAAATGTAGGAATCCCAAAGGATGGTTGGCTCTAGTGTCCTGCTGGTAGGAATGGGGGAGAAATTAGTTTCTCTTCACATTTAAAGGCTTACTTACTTAATCCACACTTTCTGAAGCAATACGTGAACTGAAACACAGCCATCCTTTCAAATTTGCACTTAACTGAATTTTGAAATATTGTTCTCCAGCCACTTAATGTGCAGAAAAATCCATATTCTTGAGTAAAGTGTGTGTGTGTGTGTGTGTGTGTGTGTGTGTGTATATGAATAACAATAACATATAGATATGTGTGCATATTTGGGAAAAGTGCTTTGCAAAAATGTATATACAGTGGTACCTTGGGTTACAAACACCTCGGGTTACAGACTCTGCTAACCCAGAAGTAGCGCCTCGGGTTAAGAACTTTACCTCAGGATGAGAACAGAAATTGCATGCCGGCGGTGCAGCGGCAACAGGAGGCCCCATTACCTAAAGTGGTACCTCAGGTTAAGAACGGTTTCAGGTTAAGAACGGACCTCTGGAATGAATGAAGTTCATAACCAGAGGTACCA
This sequence comes from Podarcis pityusensis, assembly GCF_964106645.2. Taxonomy (NCBI): domain Eukaryota; kingdom Metazoa; phylum Chordata; class Lepidosauria; order Squamata; family Lacertidae; genus Podarcis; species Podarcis pityusensis. The sequence goes on from NC_138028.1 coordinate 103,989,953, forward strand.
CTATATTAGGGGAAATTGCGTATAAACACGTGCCTAGTAAGAGAAATTCACACAAAAATGCTGGTGAATCTTCATAAGAACTTAAAAAAAGATTTGCGAACTTATGTGGAAAGTGAGAAGCAGTGAGACAGGTTCTCCTGTTCCTATCTGGAAGTGTTGGTTTTATCCAGCTGGTGTCTAAAGCAGCTGGTCTGCTATTTATGCTTGTCATGTAAGTTTCTTGGAACATTTGAAGCACCAACACTTCTAAAAACACTGGGAAAACCTCAAAATGATACATGGACCACAAAAGCTGAGAGAATCCTGAACACCTCCATCCCCACCCCCCACCCCAGCCAGGTTTCAGTAACGGATTGTGCAACAAACAGTAAACTATGAGTGTTACAAAATGCCCTCAACAGTATATTTCTTTGATCATCCATCACAAAAGTGTGTTGGTCCTGCCGTGATCCCACTTAGTTTAATATTATAGAATGCTGTGAGCAAAAATGGATCACAGCATAGGATGGTAATTTGGTTGAGATCCCAATTTCGCCTACTAAGCCACAGCGAAAGGTATTTTGAGGACACTCTAGTCTCCTCTGCTTCATCCTTTGAAACTGCCTGTACTAAAAACTTGCTGTAAATTGGTGAAATATCTACCAGGCCACTGACCACAACTTGCAGGTAAAGAATCTTTACTACTGGGCTCCGGCTGCTCCAAGGCTGCCTAATGGATCCAACCTTTTTTCCTCTTTGCAGCAGTAAAAGTTCCTGGGTTTGTTGTTCTGTTTTTCTCCCCATAGGAATATATTCACAAAGTCAGTTCATAAAACCAGCTTTGGCCCTCGTGAGCCCCACAGCAGAATTCTACATGTACAGTAGTACCTCGGGTTAAGCACTTACTTCGTTCCGAAGGTCCGTTCTTAACCTGAAACTGTTCTTAACCTGAAGCACCACTTTAGCTAATGGGGCCTCCTGCTGCTTTCCCCCCCTGTAATATCATTAGTGATAATAACAATAAAAAAATAAAATAAAAATAAAAATAAACCAACTTAGTATTTCACAGTGCTCCTCCCAGGTTTGTGGGTGATGATTAAAAGTCTAGGAGTCCCCAATGTGGCAGCCATACTCTCACTGCAAAAGGAATACTTGGAGAGTTAGGCCTTTCTCTGGAGGCCTGTGGGTTCATTCCTACCTCATTGACATGTGTAGTACAGACCCTCCAACTGTTCCTATTTTCCAGGGATGTCCCTGATTTAGAGAAGCTGTCCTGGTTTCTGATTTGATCCTGGAATGTCCCACTTCAGCCCATGGGCTGAAGATCCCCTACCACTGCAGCCCCTATAGAGACTGGCCAGCACTTTCCAGAGCTTCAGATAGGAATCTTTCCTTGCCTTGCCTGGAGATGCCAGTGACTGAACTGGGATCCTCTTCCATCTATTATGTAGCTGCCTCTTCCCATATGACCTGCTATCTCCTGCAGAGTTTGCTACTTCTTCACAACGGCTTCCAACGTGTTTTAAACAAGCCAGTGGCTTTCAGCAGTGACTCTGCCCATGGTTTCTCACCTTATTTTTTAATAGTCATAATTGGCTATTTAAGCCTCCTTTCTGCTTCCACTTGCAGGATCTTCACAATTCATCTTATGCTATTGCCATGCAGCGAGTATTGGACCCTATATTCACTGTTAAGTGGCTTAAAGCAGGGGATTTGAGTTTGGGCACTATATGCCCAGTGATTCCTTTCCCAATGAATCTCAATTACCAAAGAAATAATTTGGGCCTTAATCTTATCTGCTGCGACTATTTGCAGTGTTCAATAGTCCATGAAATTTCTCATTTCTTCACACCAGAGTATCTAGTATTCCTGCATTGCAGGGAGCCCTCTCATTTTAACATACTGTCAAAGGAATTTTCCTTCTCAGTTTGAGCTGCAAGCACGCCCGTGCTGGATGGTACATAAATTCATTAGCAGGTTTCTACATATCTTTCTTTCCTTCAGTTCTTTCAGAACTTTTGGCCATTTCCAGCTTTTGTGCACCCTCTCTTTCTCTCTCTTTTTGTCAAAGCAATTACTTTGGAGCAGGAAATTACATTTCGAGAGTGCTACAATTTTGGGTGGTGATGTTTATGTTTCCTAGACAGCTTCCTGTTGTTTTATAAATCTGCCCCTGCTTTGATGGTCATATATTTAGAAACAGGGCTACATGTTGCTTCTGGAAAGAAGCATGTGATTAATCAGATGTGTGATTAATGAATGATAAAAAAGGTAAAGGACTGCTGGACTGTTAAGTCCAGTCAAAAGCGACTATGGAGTTGCGGCGCTCATCTCACTTTCAGGCTGAAGGAGCCAGTGTTTGTCCACAGACAGCTTTCTGGGTCATGTGGCCAGCAGGACTAAACTGCTTCCGAGGCAACAGAACACCATGAGTGCAAGGAAACACTGTTTACCTTCCTGCCGCAGCAGTACCTATTTATCTATTTGCACTGGCATTCTTTCAAACTGCCAGGTTGGCAGGAGCTGGGACAGAGCAACGGGAGCTCACTCTATCGTGGGGATTCGAACCGCCAACCTTCCGATTGGCAAGCCCAAGAGGCTTGGTTGTTTAGACCACAGTGCCACCCGCTGATAAGCATGATCCAGTAGTGGCAGAGCATCTGCTTTTCATGAAGAAAGTCTCTGGTTCAGTCTTCAGCATCTCCATGTAGGAATGGTTTCAAGCCGTGGGAATGTCCATGGCTTGTAACCCTAGAGAGATGCTTCCAATCAGTGTAGTAGACAATAAGGAGCTAGATTTGTCTGATTTGGTATAAGGAATATTCCTGTGTTGCTCAGTGTTTTTCTATCCAATTGATTTCAGTGAAACTGGTCTGAGCACATGTTTAAGAAATCTGCTTAACCTTTGGTAGATTTTGGACGTAGTATTGACAGTCTCACAAATACCTCCCTGGCTACTTCAGTCTGTTGTTGTTGTCCAACCTATGATTCTGCCTGCCCAGATCCTCCTGTGAATAGTTTCCTGAGCTTGCCATCTGTAAATGTTTAGGGTGGAATGATATACTCTGAAAAACAAGAACCTGCCATCAAAAGCATCTGGCCCCTCTCCTCTCTCTGTTATATGTAATCAAGACCCATGTCATGAGATCATCTCTTTGGGGATTCCCCCCAGTTCCACCAGTGGTATTCAGTGCTGTGAAGCAGAGGAAGGGAAATGCACAACATGTTGATGTCAGGACACCATCTTAAGGTGCATTATGCGGAGGGCGAATGCAACAAGGGGGTGTCTTTTTCCCCATTGCATTTATTGTAATGTATAGTTCCATTCTCAGCATCACAGGATGAAAAACCCTGGGTGTTATTTACAAAGCAGCAATTTACTCCTTAGACCTTGTTGAACATTCAAAGTGGGCTTAATGAGAGGAGTGCATTCATTAGGATGTCTGTGGCTCACCCACAAACCTCAGTACTGGCAGCGTTCTCTGTAGACAGAGAATTAATTTCATGTGTTGGGGAGTGGAGCGTGCTGCTATGATTCTCCCTTCTTTAGTGAGCATTTATTGCGTTCATTGAGAATGTATGAAAAGCGCTCTTAAATCTAGAAGGGATGATTCCACTTGCCCAATCTAGCCTCATGTTTGTTTATGAAAACAGCTTCCAAATTAATTACAGTTAATTTGATTACCGTATGCTCTTCTGTTAAAGCATCTATGGTATATAGAGTAGTTCTTGCAACTTTCTAGAATTTTTTGTTTTGTTCTGTTGCAGATTAATTTGAAAGCAGCACATTGAAAGACACAAGTGTTCCACATCTGAATTCTCATGATGATTATACCTAATGTCAACTTCTCCTGCGGGGGACATATTTCCCTGCTCTCCATTTCACCTGCAGTACTCGTTTGAGACATCATCAAAATATAATACACAAAGGCAGGCAAGATGCAAACATCGCAAATGATGGGAGGACAACTGATTGAACATTCTGGTACTGATACAATCCTTGGCTTATTGTGTGTGATTATGCAGCTCCTCTGTTTGGAAGCAATCAAGCAGAGAACTATCAAGACACTGACAGATTAGCACCATCAGTCCCCTGCTGCGATTGTCAACTTTCTGTATATTAATCAGAAAAAATATAGCTTGCTGATTGCTATTTAAATTGCACAAAGATATATTTGTCTTTTGGTCATACCTGACATTTTGATATGGTACAAAATTACAAGTCATTCTTGCAAAGGATTAAATAACAGCTATTCCAAGAAGGGATTTTTGGGGATGTCTGCTGTTTTTCTTGTACCTTAAGAAGTTGGATCTGCTGGATGATGTGCTTGTGGTTCTTTGGTTCTGGATACCTTTTTATTGGGACGCGGGTAGTGTTGTGGTCTAAACCACTGAGCCTAGGGCTTGCTGATCAGAAGGTTGGCGGTTTGAATCCCCATGACGGGGTGAGCTCCCGTTGCTCGGTCCCAACTCCTGCCAACCTAGCAGTTCGAAAGCACGTCAAAGTGCAAGTAGATAAATAAGTACCACTCCGGCGGGAAGATAAACGGCGTTTCTGTGCGCTGCTCTGGTTCGCCAGAAGCGGCTCAGTCATGTTGGCCACATGACCTGGAAGCTGTACGCCGGCTCCCTCGGCCAATAAAGCGAGATGAGCGCTACAACCCCAGAGTCATCCACGACTGGACCTAACGGTCAGGGGTCCCTTTACCTTTACCTTTTTATTATTTTGTTATTTATGATATTTATTCATCACCCTCCCCTCAAAGTGACCTACAAATTCATAAAATTCAAATAGCTTAGCAATGATTAAAAACCACGTACAGGCACTCACCTGAGAGCCAGTGTGGTGTAGTGGTTAAGAGCGGTAGTCACGTAATCTGGGTAACCGGGTTCGTGTCTCCGCTCCTCCACATGCAGCTGCTGGGTGACCTTGGGCCAGTCACACTTCTTTGAAGTCTCTCAGCCCCACTCACCTCACAGAGTGTTTGTTGTGGGGGAGGAAGGGAAAGGAGAATGTTGGCCGCTTTGAGACTCCTGAAGGGGAGTGAAAGGCGGGATATCAAATCCAAACTCTTCTTCTTCTTCTTCTTCTTATGCCCCCCCCCATTCTAGCCTGCTCCCTCCCACATTCCATCTTCTTTTGGGTCGAAAAGGATCTGCGTGTCAGTCATCACCACCTGTATGCAGGAGGGAAATAACAACAAGAGAACAAATTACCTAAAAAGTGCTCTTTCATCAATAACTATAAAAGCTACAGGTCTTATCCACTCCACTATGAGAAGGGCACCATAAAACAAGCCAGAACCCATATCTCAGAATTATAACAAAAATGTCATAACTGGTGCCAGGTGTGCTTCCCTGGGGAAAGCATTCCACAAATTAAGCTTGAGTGATGGGCCAAGTGATTAACCAATAGACCATTTTTGTGTGAAAATTTTATTCGTAAGCATGTTTATGCTTTATGTGCTGAAGATAAGTTCTAAGCTTTGATTCCTCTTAACATAACTCAGCAGATTTCTTTAGTCACTTAATATTCTATTGTATAAAATAAAGATAGTAGGTACTTGGCTACTGGTCAGCTGAGGTGTGGGAAGAAGCATTTGATGGATTATGATACGATACCATAATCAATATGATAATCTTTATTGTCATTGTCCCATACAGACCAACGAAATTGAAAAAAATCTACATCAGACACTCAGAACCAACAAGCCTGCTATCCCAGCATGGTCAACCCCCCCAAAACTCCGGTACTCCACAATTAAATACAATACACTGCCACAGAAACTACCTTACACTGTGTTTAAAACCAAAATCACATTTGGATAAAAACTGTTCCTCAGGCGGCTAGTCCTAGTCTTTATAACCCTGTCCCTTCTGCTGATGATTCTGCTGTTCATTGATATATTTTTGCATCTGTTTTATTGGGTCTGCTCTAGGGATTATTGTGTGGCTTTTATTGTAATGTATTGATATTTTCTTCTGATTTTATGTTATGCTTTTTGCTTCTAAAATTTTGTAAGTCACTCCTGAGACTCTTTATATAGTATGTGACTAACAATAACATTTCAATTTAACATTGAATATCTGATGTACTAGTCCATGTTTATGTGGAGAAATGGCAGAACTTTAAAGATGAAGTTTTTACAACCTATCAAACAAGAAGAGGCACTATATATATATATGAATGCAAATATAAATGATAGAAGCACAAAATACAAATACTAGATATTCTGTGCAGCATAAATATCCTTGTAGAAATGGTGTGTAATGTCTTGGAGAAATCAAATGGCAACTTGCATATATCTGTGGACATAGTCCTGTAAGCATCTAATAAAGCAGATACAAAATGGAACAATCCTGAATTTCAATAACCTCATCTGTCAAACATTTCTCAAATCCTGAGGCCACATCTCCACGTATGGAGGCTTGCTTTTGATTCTCCTCCCACAGAGGTTTCAGTTTTAACATTACATGACTGGATTATGGAAACGATCCCAAACTCTGGTATGTATGCTGCTAATAATCTTCCTTGTGTTATCCAGATGCTACTACCTTGTAAACAAGTTGATACCATGTCTGCAGGTTGTAACAGGTAAGAAATTACATATCTTTACATCCCAACCTGTCCAAATGAAACTGCTCATCCAAGGAATGCCACACCTAAAACAGTTGCCAGGATTGCCACACTGTTTTCCTTTGAATTATTGACAGGGTAGGTCTATCTTTAATAAGAAAAATAGAATTTTTTTTTAAAGGCAAAGTTTCTTGAGAAGCTTTGACCTCATAGCAGAGCAGTTGCAAACTTACGTTATTTTATTTTTTTCCATTTACGTTATTAGTTCTTGGTAATTGCTGGTGTATTGTAACAGTAGCTCTTCACACCTCTTTTTATATTGCTCTAGATGTCCCTGGCCTATCCAGAAAGCATTAGACTGCTGATGGTGGGAGGAATCTCCCAAATTTATGCTTGGATCCAAAGTTAATTGAATTTATAGAGGTACAGGGAAATGTTTCCTATTTCCTCACCCACCCTGCAGTGTCCTGTGCCCCTTGCATGCTGAACAATTTGCAGGGCAAGGGTGTTGTTGTTGTTGTTTAGTTGTTTAGTCGTGTCCGACTCTTCGTGACCCCATGGACCAGAGCATGCCAGGCACTCCTGTCTTCCACTGCCTCCCGCAGTTTGGTCAAACTCATGCTGGTAGCTTCAAGAACACTGTCCAACCATCTCGTCCTCTGTCGTCCCCTTCTCCTTGTGCCCTCCATCTTTCCCAACATCGGGGTCTTTTCCAGGGAGTCATCTCTTCTCATGAGGTGGCCAAAGTATTGGAGCCTCAGCTTCAGGATCTGTCCTTCCAGTGAGCACTCAGGGCTGATTTCCTTAAGAATGGAGAGGTTTGATCTTCTTGCAGTCCATGGGACTCTCAAGAGTCTCCTCCAACACTATAATTCAAAAGCATCAATTCTTTGGCAATCAGCCTTCTTTATGGTCCAGCTCTCACTTCCATACATCACTACTAGGAAAACCATAGGTTTAACTATATGGACCTTTGTTGGCAAGGTGATGTCTCTGCTTTTTAAGATGCTGTCTAGGTTGATTTAAGAATTAAGGATTAAATTGACTTAAGGAATTTCATGGAAATAACATTTCTCTCTCTGCCTCACTGTGCTGAATCCCGCATTGCTCAACTTCCACCATGTAGGCTTTGAATCCAAAGCCATCCCTGTAAACACAAAGAAACTGCAAGTAAAAAACTCTTTCCCCCCCTTACCAAAGGTAGCTCTGGTTGTTTTATTTTACTTCTTTAAGCAATACTAATAATGTGTGGACGAAGCAGAACAGGTAGCAGAGGGACTGAGATGATCCAGCTTCCAAGCTATTAAGTCTACTATAAACAATAAACCAACCCATTTTATTTTTTTAAAACCCAAGAAACACATATACAGTGGTACCTCGGGTTACAGATGCTTCAGGTTGCAGATTCTGCTAGCCCAGAAATAGTACCTTGGGTTAAGAACTTTGCTTCAGGATGAGAACAGAAATTGTGCAACGGCTGTGCAGCGGCAACGGGAGGCCCCATTAGCTAAAGTGGTACCTCAGGTTAAGAACAGTTTCAGGTACACTGTACACTCTTTCATTCAAGTTAGTTCCACTGCAGTCAATGTGAGTTGCTTCTGAAGAGACATGCGTGGAATTGTAGAGATAGGCTCCAAGCCATGGTTAGTCACACCATGTTGCTTTTTTGTAGCACTATTAACTAACTTCAGCTGGCCCTAATATCAGGGGCTTCCCCATTTGTTTTCTGACTTGCTGTTTGGCTGCTGGATGTGTTGCTACTAAAGATTAATCTCAGCTACTTATTGACCTCCAAGCATCACTTTAAGACTTTTACACTCCACTGACATTGTTGCCGGCCTGCCAGAGCTGTAAAATATAATGCTAATTACAAGCACCAAGAAAGTTGGGACTACATAAAAGAGTAAAACTGAAAAGCTATGTTTTGAGATTTGTGCTGTCAGATAGCCCTACTTGGCAGTTTTGATATTCTTTGGGTTTTTTGGTTGGAGCTCTTTAAAAGGTTTTCAGGATAAAAATAAAGGTAGTATTTCAATGCAGCAGCAATCAATATTTTTGAAATGAAATGTAATGTAAAAAATTACTGGACTGAGAATTGAGATGTGGTTGGTTGGTGATGAACATGTTTAGTTGATGGGATAAATATTTTTTGGCTGCTTTCAAGAGTAAATCCCAGATGGCAGCTTAAATTGTTAGCCATGTAGTAAGCAGCGATGTGTGATGTTAAAAAAATTAACCTGGGAAGTTTCTAATCTGTGTGTTGTCTAAGCACATATGTGGCAATTTGAGTCTGATTGGGGGAAAACAAAAATGTTACAGAGAATGTCTATAGTTTGGTGAATGCCCTTGTTAACAGGTGAATGCTGACAATCCCAGATTGATTTTGTGAAATCGATATTGCCTCACTTTAGGGAAGCATACAGTTGGACATAGAATCACCTTTAGATGACTATCATCATCCACTGGCAGTGCCAACCTTAGATTTTGGGGGACACTTGGGCATAGGCACAATGCCAACCAGACCTAGCCCAGGCTGTGTTGGCACTTGAGGTGAACCAAAAAACAGTGCCAGAGGTGAGTAAAGGGCACCATCAGGAACAAGGAAGGGGGAATAGAGACTTACATTGGAAACAAGGGGGTGAGTGAAGATCTACCTTGGGAACAAGTTGGGGGGAATCAAATCAAGCTTACTCAACAGTTGAAGTGGGAATCAAAGGCCATCACGGGAGGGAAAGGGGCTTGCTCTGATAATAATATATAATAGAATAATAGAATTAATAGCCTACAGTGACTGGCCGGGGCTCTCCAAGACTTCAGAATGGGGTCTCTCCCAGTTCTACCTGGTGGTTGCACCTGGGATCATCTGTATTCAAAGCAGATGTTCTTCCACCAAGCCATAGCTCTTCCTTGCAGATAAGGTGAGGGCTGGTATAGCCCAAAGGACTGTGCCAGGTCTTGTCTCACCTCCAGGGTCTGCTAGGCTTACTGAGCACAGAAGGGGAAGTGATATGCTGCAATCCACTCCAGCATTTGTGTGGAAAGGAATGGATTCATTCTAATTCGCTCAGTGCCATTTTTTTCTAGAAAAAGAGGTGCTAGAACTCAACATGAAAACCTCCCTTGTTCTCTTATAATGGCAATGGCGCCCACCTGAGAGGTGTCAGAACTGAGTTCTGGTGAGTTCTGGCTGCAAAAAAAGCACTGACTCCGCTCAGTATTTTAAATAGTGAAACTTATTTGCTCTGCTCCATCCTAACTGAAGTCGTCAACAACCTATAAACTGGTCACAGTGGGCTTCGGGTGTGATCCTATAATTAAATGTCATACATTCTTCAAGCTGAACTTGCGGTTTCATAACAGAATCAGATCCATAGCTCACCTGCTGAATATTCTGAAATCAATTGAGTTTACAGTGAAAGAGCTTGTTGAGAACTGATGTGCATCATGCTATCAGATGCCGTAGCAACATTCATTCTACCAGAACCTGTGAAACATGTTCTCATATGCCTAAACCTAAACAATAACATAATAAATGATTTCTCTATCTGACATTCAGAACACACAGGAGCAACAATTCTTTAGCGGGCTGGAAAAATCTGCTTGTGTTTCTTTCTTGTAAATAAGTTCAAGGAAGGTTTCTAACTTAATACATATATACCCTTAGTTTGAAACCTCGATCCAGCATTATCTACAATGGACAAATCATGCTTTGCTACAGTCTGTCTCTCTTTTAAATAAATGCAAGGAAAGATTCTTTTGTACATCTTCTGAGAACTTCTTTAATCAAAACTGTATTAAAAGAAGCTTATATGACAGCAGAGCTATACACCCACTCAACATGCATAGATTTCATTGGTGCTTCCACAGAAAAAAAGAATATCTAGTAGTGCTTAAAACTTCCCAAATTCTGTTAAATGTCTCTGATGGAGATCTTAAGGCTTAAAGAAATGACACAAAACCTGCTTATCACCTGGTTACTATTTGCTGCCAGACAAGAGGCAACACTCCACTGGAAGAAAAATTGTGTTTTTAATATCGTGCATTGGTACCAGACAGTTTGAAGCTTAGCTCTAATGGGGGAAAAATGACACAATGGGGAAATTGTGTGTGCAGTCAATAGTAATTCTCACTCAGATAATTGTGTAGCCCAATAGTTTCATTTCATTTCTTATGTTAACAATGATCCTTTGGTACATCATTACTCAGCCTGTGGAAATGATCAGATCACCAAGAAATATTTGTATTCCATCTCTCTTTATCTGCTAAATGCCATTAATATATCAAATGGTATATTCTTTCTGCTTTTTTCACTGGCATTTCAAACTCTCTCAGTTGTCTTGTTTTGCCTGTGTTTTTTTTTTTTTAGCTTTATTTTTATATAATTTATAATTTAAATTCTACAAACAGATCCTGAAGGTTTGTGCCCACATCAGTGGTGCTTTGTGGCCATCGGCACTGATAGGGCAGAATGCAGGGAGTCCAAACAGTACTGTAGATGGAGCCAGAGCTGATAACTGGCAGAACCAACTTGATTCTTGTTTTGTCCTCGTCTTTCGCCTACCAAGTTCTACAAGATAACATTGAAACTAAAGAAGAGGAAGATGACAGCCATGGCCACCCCTTGGATTGGCTGTAAGTATGAAGGCAAGTAGGAGGGGGCTGGCTGAAGGCAGAATGAGATTGGTGGAGCAGTGCCCCACCTGATCTAACCAATCATTCTCCACTGGCCCACACTCTTCATGGACTTTGAGTTTCTGCTTCTTTAAATAAATCAGTGTATATTGTTTCCTTCTACAGCAAAGCAGTAGCATAAAGGTTATAATAGCACAATTGCCAATGGAAAGAGTGAACACACTCTAGAACAGGGGTCAGCAGGGGGCTGGTCCACTTTCTCTCAGACCTTGTGGCGGGCCGGGCTATATTTTTTTGGGAGGGGGGGAATGAACAAATTCCTATGCCCCACAAATAACCCAGGGATGCATTTTAAATAAAATGACACATTCCACTCATGTAAAAACAACTGATTCCTGGACCATCCACAGGCCGGATTTAGAAGGTGATTGGGCCGGATCTGGCCCCCGGGCCTTAGTTTGCCTACCCATGCTCTAGAAATAGTTAATGGGTTGGATCCAGACTCAGTTAGTTGCATCGAATTCCTACTGAAATTAGTGGAACTTAAGTCATGACCTAACTTGTTTTCATGGGGCCTGGTGCAACTAATTTAGGCTGCTGTATGGTACAAAATTACACGAGAGTAACTCCTATTGAAATCGGCAGGATTTAATGAGGACTGGATGAGGAGTGTGATGTATTTCTACATCTGCATGATCATCTATGTCAGATTGTTCGTACAGTGGTACCTCGGGTTAAGTACTTAATTCGTTCCGGAAGTCCGTACTTAACCTGAAACTGTTCTTAACCTGAAGCACCACTTTAACTAATGGGGCCTCCTCCTGCTGCTGCGCCTCCGGAGCACGATTTCTGTTCTCATCCTGAAGCAAAGTTCTTAACTTGAAGCACTATTTCTGGGTTAGTGGAGTCTGTAACCTGAAGCGTATGTAACCTGAGGTACCACTGTAATTGCATACTTTGAACTGAGAAGTTCAGAGTACCTGAAAGATATAGCATGCTACTTATTTGCATTAGCCAAATACTCCTAGGGTGCAATCCTGTATAGGACCAGTGGTGGTGGTGGTGGTGGGTGTCTTTCTCTTTCTTTCTTTCTTTCTTTCTTTCTTTCTTTCTTTCTTTCTTTCTTTTTCTTTTTAAAAAAATACAAACTGACAGCAAGAGGGAGGAAAGGGGAAGAAAATGTTTGAGAAGTTGGCAGACAGATTTTGGCACAGCCCAATTTGGACATTCATTGGCTTTGCAGAATCTCAAGCAGAGGCATTTCATACCACCTGCTAACTGATTCTCTTAACTGGAGATGTCAGGCATAGAACACGGGAGCTTCTGAAGGCCATGCATGTCCTGTGCAAATTAATATTTCCATGCCCTACTGAGTTACCCTACTCTTTTGTAGGAAGACTTTACAAATGTGACTGCATTACTTTCATCATAAATTGGCCTTGGGAAGGACACAGTTTCTGTCTAGCCAGCACAGGCCCAATAAAGCATTGGATCTAGCAGTTCCTCTGCCTTGGATTCTCCCTCTCTCACCCTTTTTGCAATATTGCATCTTACAGGGGTCAAATGGGACGAGGGTGGCGCTGTGGTGTAAACCACTGAGCCTAGGGCTTGCCGATCGGAAGGTCGGCGGTTCGAATCCCTGCGATGGGGTGAGCTTCTGTTGCTTGGTCCTAGCTCCTGCCAGCCTAGCAGTTTGAAAGCATGTCAAAGTGCAAGTAGATAAATAGGTACCACTCCGGCGGGAAGGTAAACAGCGTTTCCGTGCGCTGCTCTGGTTTCGCCAGAAGCGGCTTAGTCATGCTGGCCACATGACCTGGAAAAGCTGTCTGCGGACAAACGTTGGCTCCCTTGGCCAGTAAAGCGAGATGAGCACCACAACCCCAGAGTTATTTGTGACTGGACTTAACTGTCAGGGGTCCTTTACCTTTTACAGGGGTCAAAACACTATAAGAACAGCTTTCAGAAGATGATTTTCTGGCTTCTACAGACAGCAGCATTCTGCAGCATTAGGAAGATCGTGCTTCCTGAAGACAGGGATGAACCAATAATCCCGAAGGTATCCATGATCCGTGTCTCTGACACTGGCTTTTGAAATCAGCAGGGAGGATAAGATACAGATTTAGCATTTCTGCTCTGTGCAACCTCAGAGAGTTATCACAGCGAGATACCCCCTCCCTGTGCATTTACATAAGATGGAGCATATGGGCCTTTGTTATTTAATTACTTCTGGATTTCAGTTATTAAGTGGAGTTAAAATTCACAAACTCCCAACAATGCCTCTTTGATGCGCCCAGCCTTGAGAGTGTCAGCTGCTGCCACAGGAGAAGTTGCTGTTGGCAGAAAAATCTCTCTTTGAGTTGCTATCCCCCACTCCATCACACCTTCAAGCAAAAACTCCTCATTAACTGAACTACAGACTGCAGCATCTCCTTTACACACACACACACACTGCAAACTGCCATGCAAATATCTTTGTGCTGACAGCACAAATAAATCCATTTTGGTGCTGCACTAATTGATTTTCGCTTATTAGGAGTGCTTTTGCCCTTATTTGATAAGAATGTGTGAAAGTATTTTCCTACCAACAGAAGGCTTGATGTGGTATTAGTGTGTGTGTGTGAATTGGACACAGTTTTTCTGCCATGTTTATGGTTTTTCTCTCCTTTACCATGGCAAATGAGGGTGTGAGATGATAGTGTTTGGTGGAAGATGAATATCCTTTGTCAAACAGCTTACTCTTTTCTCAGGGGCGGGGGAAGAAGAAGAAGAGGAGTTTGGATTTGATATCCCGCCTTATCACTACTGGAAGGAGTCTCAAAGTGGCTAACATTCTCCTTTCCCTTCCTCCCCCACAACAAACACTCTGTGAGGTGAGTAAGGCTGAGAGACTTCAGCCCAAGGTCACCCAGCAGCTGCATGTGGAGGAGCGGAGACGCGAACCCGGTTCCCCAGATTACGAGACTACCGCTCTTAACCACTACACCACACTGGCCACACATCTTGTGGCATGTAGCATTTAGTTTCATCTTGCCAGAAGTCTGAAATATAGATGATGCTTTTGTGCTGCTTGCTGTCTTTCATGGTGATAATCAAGAAGATAAAGAACATTAAACTTAGGTTGTATACACACCATACATTTAAAGCACAGGACTTTCTCCAAAGTATCCTGGCACATGGATTTCAGGGTGCTGGGAACTGTAGCACCATGGGTAAAACTTCAGTTCTCAGGAACTCTTTTAGCCTGGAAAAGAGGAGACTAAGAGGAGATATGATAGCCATCTTCAAATATCTCAAGGGCTGTCACATGGAAGAGGGAACAAGATTGTTTTCTCCTGCTCTGGGGGGGTAGGACTCAAACCAATGGCTTCAAGTTTGAAGAAAGGGGATTCCGACTAAACATATGGAAAAACTTTCTGACAGTAAGAGCTGTTTGACTGTGCAACAGTCTCCCTTGGGAGGTTGTGGACTCTCCTTCCTTGGAGGCTTTTAAGCAGAGGTTGGATGGCCATCTGTCATGGATGCTGTAGCTGAGATTCCTGCATTGTTGGGGGCTGGACTAGATGATCCTTGGGGTCTCTTCCAACTCTGATTCTATGAAAACGAATAGCTCTCCAGCACTGTTGGCCTCATATCACAGCTTAGCCCCATACATAAAAACGTAACCAAACATTTAAAAAAGTAGCATCCCAAGCTAACTTGTTCTAAAGTTAACTCTCTGGCCTGATGTTACATGGACTGTGAATGTAACTTTCAGAAACATATTGGGGGTAATTTAGCATGACAGCTTCCTGAGCTGTCCAAAGTCAGCCTCTCCAGTGAGTTGATTGTTCTTTTTCAAGGACTTGAACTGTAACGTTCTACTTTCAACTGTGTTTGTCAGAAAGTTCTGAAGTTGGTTTTTAATTCTTTTTTTTCAAGCAGTGTCCAGATGGTCGTTTTCTTGTGGCTCATTTGGTACTCTAACACTAAGTCAGAAAACGGGAATGTTCCTTTTTCCTTAAGGAAGAAGTGTCAGCTAACGTGGGAGGGAGGCTTGCATCACAGCATGTTTTCAACCATCTCGTTCCGATTGATCTTGTGTGGTACACGCAATTAGGGATTGGCACAGCCTCAATGTGACTTGTCAAGATCCAGATCAAATGCATTGAATAATCACAAAAAAAAGAATAGCATACCTGCCTCAAGACTGGAAATTTTGGGTAAGTTTCTAAAGTCACGCTATTGACTTTTTTACTGATTCAATTGCTGGAATAGCCCTGGCTAGCTTGGTAATGGCCTGCTAAATATGGGTCATTAAGGTAACAAAGGGAGTGCCCCTGTACAGCGGCGGAGAAAGACATTTGGGCGCCTGGGGCGGTACACATGCCCTGCACCCAGGGGCGGGACCAGTTGCCCGCGGGGGTAGGGCCAGCTGCCCATGGGGGCAGAGCCAGCCACCCATGGGGCGGGACCAGCTGGGGCAGGAAGCTTTGCGGGGTCTCTGAAGAGCCTGCCTGCCTCCTCCCACTCAGCCGCCCTAAGCTGAGGGGGAGGTGGTGGGCGGGCCGTTAGGGCAGAGTGGAGCCTGCACTTGCCCAAGCCACCGTGAGAGATGTGTGGCATGGGTGCGCTGCAGGCTCTAGGGTGAGTGCTGCCCGGCATTTGTCACTTCCCCCTCAATGGTGACACCCAGGGCTGCCCACCCCCACTGCACCCCGCTTTCTCTGCCCCTGCCCCTATGCCAGAGGTCAAATGGATGGGTCTCCCTCCCTCAACTGTTAGTTAGAAAGACAAATGGCCAGAGTGGAAAGGAGAGTTGCAGGCAAGAAGTTGGAAGCAAAGCTTTAGGTTGGAAAGGCAGAGAGAGAGAGAGAGAGAGAGAGAGAGAGAGAGAGAGAGAGCGCCATGCCTGATTTCTGCTGGAATCCAAGGCTGTGGCTATGGGAGAAGCAAGACTATCTTGGGGTGTCAGTACTGGGAACCCCTCCAACCTAGGCTGGGGTTGTATATATGAGTAAATAAACCATATCTCATAAAGACACCACTGAAGTGGGATTCATGTTTCCTGGAGGAGGACCTGTGAGCGAGGTGTGCCTGAGCTGAAATGGAGGGAGGAACAGTAGCATTTCTGAAGCAGTTCAAGCTGATGCTGTAGCAGCAAGTCCAGCAGTAGCTGGAGCGGCAGAACCAGTGGTTCAGTGAAGTGGAGCAGCTGCAAGCACAGTGTGAGAAGCCACTTTGGAGACAAAAGGGTGACTCCATGTGAGGGGAGGACCCTACCTGGTGAGATGCTACAGGGAGTTGAAAGTGACCAGGTGGAAGTGGTGGCCAAGGAGATTGAGAGTGTAGATGGGAAGTGAAGGGGCTGCAACTGGGAAGAGATGCAGTCCGTAGCTGAAGGCAAGCGGGAAGACAAGGCCTCAGAGAAAGGTGAGCTGAGTGGAGCTGAGGAGCTGCTTCTGATTGTTTTCTCCGCTCCCTGGGAGCCTGCTGTGAAATAAGGGGTGCAGGAAAAATCAATGGCTTTGGAGATGCCAGAAGAAGAGGTGGAGCAGGAGGAGCTGGAGGTTCATATGAACATGCAAGAGGAGCAGCCAGCTCCTGAAGAAATGCTGGTGTTTTCCTTGGTGGAGGATAAGCTTGTGCCACTGATTTTGCCCCTTGGGTGTCCCTATACTGAGTGCAGCTGTTAAGCAGGCCACAGCAACCAGGGTCAGCCAGGGTGTTGTGGGTTGGGGAGGCAAGAGCCTCAGGGATGGTTCCCTGTCTTTGTTTGGGTCCATGAAGTGTTCAAGAGATGTAAGGTAACCCAGACTTGTCCTTGCCCCACTGATTTTCCCTGGGGGAACCCAATCTTTGCTACTGAAGTGGAGCAAACCTCAAATGGGTTTTCTCTGGATTGATGTTTCCTTCGTTTTAACTCTAAAGAGTGGGTTTTCCTGGGGAAAGTGGTGGGGCAAGGGAAAAACCACTCAGACCCATGCCTAGAAAGCTGCTCAGAATTGTGGGCGAGCCCTTGCTCCCCGGTAAGTGAGTTGTAGCCTTTAGTTCCATTGGTTTCAACTGGACTGCTATGCAATGTCTTGTTCCATGTGGCTCGGTGTGCATACTCAGTGTGCATACTCAACAGGGCATGACAACACGGTGCAGTGTCTCTTACTGTCAGTGTTCAGAGCCCAGGCCCAATATGGTGCTATAAGGAATTGTACTGACAATTCCTGGTTGGACATGCACTTCTTCTTTGTCATTGCATACTTTATTTATCCCTAGCATGTTTAAACAATTTGAAAATTATTCTCCGCTCTGAGTTTTTGATGCAAGGAATACACCACAAATTCTTTAATAAAATAAATAAACAACAT
Source organism: Podarcis pityusensis (assembly GCF_964106645.2). Classification (NCBI taxonomy): domain Eukaryota; kingdom Metazoa; phylum Chordata; class Lepidosauria; order Squamata; family Lacertidae; genus Podarcis; species Podarcis pityusensis. The sequence goes on from NC_138028.1 coordinate 104,007,482, forward strand.
TACCCGCAGTGCAGAAATTGGGGCGGGAAAGAAATCTAAACATTACCATGCCAACACCAGTAAACACAAAAACACGACTGTCTCTAAGAAAGGTTAGTGGAATCTAATATGGATCAACAGTGGAATAATGTCCCCTGTAAATAGTGTTTAATTTTTTAAAGCCCCACCAGATAAAACTTGAGGGAATTATGTTAACATTCTCATCTTTCTCTAAAAATGAATTACAAGAACAGATTGATGGGGTTGGTTTCATTGATACAGATGGCAAGATTCCAGCTGGGTTTAAGGGAGTTAGGATTGCATTAGTTACAATGTCGGTTACCGCACAGGAGACATTTTCTGGCTAAATAACTTTAGCACGTCTTGCTGACGATTCATCAGGTTCTCTTTTGCTGGCAGGCTGTCATGCTGAATAACATTGATGGAGCCTGATTTTATTCTCCAGCACTTAAACCGGTGCCATCCATGATCAAATGGAGTGCTTCTCCTCCTGATTGCCACCAATGAGAGATCATCATCTGGTCTTTTATCTCATGCATGCAGCATAACTGGGGCTAAGCACATCACTCTGATAAGACTGTTGAGCCCAAACATCATGGAACGGATGTTAGAGAGCAAAACAGGACAGCTCTGAAAAACAAAGGGGGGAAAATAAAATAAATTTAGGCTGATTTCAATATTATTATTTTTAAGGCCAATTCATACCTTTCATATGGCTAGTTGTTGTTTCTTCCTAACATAAACAGAGATGGTTAGTTCAGGCCCATGGCCCATCTAATCCAGCATTCTGTTCTCACAGTGAATAACCAGACCACCATGGGAAAAGAAGGATGTGAACACAATATTCATGATTCCCAGCAACCACTTCTGACTGTGGAGGTAGAACATGCATCTTCTTTGGCTGCAGCATGACTGAATTCTGAGAACAATATTTCATATCTTCATTCTCTGTAGTAACCACGAGGTTTGTGGTACCATTTGCTTGTGACAAATCGTTTAGGAAATCCACATAACATGGTAAAATTTGGGCAGAGAAAAAGGGTTAGTTTTACCCTGCCAGATAAAACAAACTCTCTTCATGGGTTAGTTACACAAAGAGACAGTGAGGATGTAGGATGTGCTCCATCATGGATCTTCCTGGTCCCTCATGTAAATGGGAATAACTTCTGAAGCAGATAGGCTTTGGTATGTTCCAGGGTTCCAAATAGCACGAGGAGGATAGAAAAGGCTCCATCCCTGTGGAATGTATCTCAGCTAAGGGAGAAAAGGACAAAAACATTCAGTTCAAAAGGATTGTGAAAATATTCCATATGTCCTCATTATGGGGAAAAATATTCCAACAAATGAAAGCGGCAAGAGACCAGACTTGTACTGATTTTTGTCTGCCTCCCTTTGTCTGTGGCTTTGTGACATGTCCATTGAGTGGGTCTATTCTGAGTAATGTTTTAGTTGGATACAACCCAATTTATTTAGAGTTTTTTTAAATTTAAGATAATTTATATTCTTTCTGCTAAAAAGTATAGGTGGCAAACAACAATTTTATATAAAAAAATTAAACAGGATTTTAATTTAAATTATCTTTCCTATAACTTGTAATGTGGACCTTTTAGATCCCAGTTTTCCTGAAGTATCTTACAACAACTTTAGGATAGGGCAGTGACTGCCTAGAAGTTCTGTATAAAAACCACATTGACATGTCTCCTAGTTAATAGTTAAATAAATAGAGAACTATTTTAACAAAGAAGTTGACAGTCTACAAGATGTTGAAGAAGGGCCATAACTCAGTGGCAGAGAACTTGCTTTGTATGCATATTGTTATTATTATTATTATTATTATTATTATTATTATTATTATCATCATCATCATCATCATACCACGCTATACCCACAGATCTCTAGGCAGAACTGGGAGAGACTCTTTTTTGAAATCTTGAAGAGTCACGGCATAGACAATACTGAGCTAGATGGACCAATGTTTGACAGTATAAGACAGCTTCTTATGTTCCTTCTTGTGTTCATATCATTTGGCCCTGAGGCCGTATTAAGAAGCATTGCCTCAGTCACTGGAAATCCCAAGCATTTTTGAGGCTAGGAATGAAGTTGTTTTTCAGTCAGTCCAAGCACATCCTAATATTACTGAAGTAGAACTCAAGTGAAAGTTGACTGACAAGTGGTTTAGCTGGCTGTTTCTAGTAGGAGGGACATTTGCCGTGATTCTGACAGTCAACTATTGAAAAGGCGCTTAATGATGAAATATAATACCAAATGTCAAACATTTGACTGCTAAGGTTTCACTGATATGATTTGACCAGTATGGTTCATCGGACCCAAGAATAAGGTACCCTCATTTCTCTAAGGAAAATATAGGAAAAATTATTGGTGAAGACTTTCTCAATTGTCTTTATTACTATGTCTTTATTATGACTGTTTTCTAGGAAGTGAAGTATTTGTATCCAAAGGACACATTTGAGTTTATACAGGCTTCATTATTCTGCATTAGGCTACTCTGGTTTTATATGGAAAGACGAACACAATGAGAAAAATCCTTTTAGAAAGAGAAAATTGTATTAAAAGCATGGAACCTTTTAAGTTTTTATTATGCTTTGGATGCACTCCTAATTTCCATCAAAAGAAAGCAGAAACACACTTAACTCACCCCACTGAATGTAACTTTTCTGCCTTCCTTCTTATAAAGTGGCAATCCAGTAAGAGAGGAGGGAAACTTGTAGTTGCCTGCTGCTTACTGTGAGTTTAATAACAGACAAATCCAGAGAAATAGAGACACTTATTGGCCTGTCTAATACTTTTAAGGAGGTGCAGGAGGTGCAACTTAAATATTGATACTTGTGCATTTCACTTGATTGCATTCCCCGTTCTTCCTCGTTCTTCTTTCACATTTTTCTGCACATTTTCCCCTAGTACAATGTGCTTTTGTATGTCATTTGCACTAAAATATACATCTTTATGTGCACCTCACCCCAGCACATGCATTTTTGTACACATTACTTGGCTTTGGAAAGTTGCATCGTAAAATTCAGAGAAACCTGAATTTTGAAGGTTGGCTGCATTGCAGTTCAAGTATTGTTTTGAAAATTGTGAACTGAATCAACTCGCCACTCCCATCCCTAAGGTGCACATTGTCTGTTGTGCTATCACGCCACTTAAAACACATATTTGAGCCATAAGAACAACACTCTTTCTGAAAGGTTTTTTTTATGAGAGAGAATATAGAAGCACAATGTAGCGGAAAAATGAATAAAGTGAAGTGGCGCTTGCTGACACGCACACATTGCAGTGGGAGAGATTTTTGTTTCCAGTCCCACATGTCACATGCAACGAAAGCTGTAAAAATAGGCAGCACATTACAAGATGCTAATGTGGGCAGACACCTAGTTACTTCTGAGAGTGCTGGCAGTCAAGTGAGAAGGAGAAAGAACAAGAGGCACTGCAAGTAGCTCCAAATGCTAAATGGGTCTGTGATGGTGGATCAATAATTAGAACTGGCAGAGTTCTTTTTTTTTTTTTTTTAAAGCAATTTATTAGGTTTTACAATAAAAATAAACATAGTAAGCAATATAACATTGATCTTAACATATTTTCACATTTTCTTTGGACTTCCTCACATCTCCCGCTCCCACTTTCATCGTTATAACATTTTGTCAGCAATTTATCATCTTATTTAAGTTCTTATATCCCTTCTATATTTCATAATCTTATAATTCTCAGAGGGAGCTAAATTTCACAGTTTTACTTATTTTCTTAAAAACTTCTAAATTTAGTGGTGCTCAGTTATTTTGATCTAGCATCTTATTTAGCATTCACTCAAATTACAATACTTTTGTAAATAGTTCTTAAATTTCTTCCAGTCCTCCTCAATCCTCTCTTCTCCCAGGTCACGGATTCTGCCGGTCATTTCAGCCAGTTCCATGTAGTCTATCAGTTGTATCTGCCATTCTTCCAGTGTGGGTAGATCTTGAGTTTTCCATTGTTTTGCGAGAAGTATCCTTGCTGCTGTTGTTGCATACATAAAAAATGTCTGGTCCTTCTTTGCCACCCCTTGGCCGACAATACCCAAAAGGAAAGCCTCTGGTTTCTTAGTGAAGGTATATTTGAATACCTTTTTCAGTTCATTATAAATCATTTCCCAGAACGCCTTCACTTTAGGGCAAGTCCACCAGAGGTGGAAGAACGTTCCCTCACACTCTTTGCATTTCCAACACTTATTATCAGACAGGTGGTAAATTTTGGCAAGTTTGACTGGGGTCATATACCATCTATAAATCATTTTCATTACATTTTCTTTCAGAGCGTTACATGCAGTAAATTTCAATCCATTACTCCACAACCTCTCCCAGTCCTCAAACATGATATTATGCCCAATGTCCTGTGCCCACCTTATCATAGCCGATTTAACCGTTTCGTCTTGTGTATTCCATTTCAACAGCAAGTTATACATCCTTGAAAGTACCTTAATCTTTGGTTCTAACAATTCTGTTTCTAATTTCGATTTCTCCACCTGGAACCCTAGTTTCTTATCATTTTTAAAAACTTCTTTAATCTGAGCGTAATGTAACCAATCTCGCACTTTGTCTTTCATTTTCTCCAAACTCTGCAATTTCCAATTGTCTCCATCCTTTTCTAGTATTTCCCAATATTTTGGCCATTTAGCCTCCATATTGGGTCTTTTTCGGGCCTTGGCTTCCAAAGGTGAAAGCCACCTTGGTGTTTTATTTTCCAGCAAGTCTTTATATTTTGTCCAGACATTAAACAATGATTTTCTGACAATATGGTTCTTAAAGGCCTTGTTTGCTTTAACCTTGTCATACCATAAATATGCATGCCATCCAAAAGCATTGTTAAACCCTTCCAAATCTAATACATCAGTGTCCTCAAGAAGTAGCCAGTCTTTTAGCCAGCAGAACGCTGCGGCTTCATAATACAACTTTAAGTCTGGCAGGGCAAAGCCCCCTCTTTGTTTTGCATCGGTTAATATCTTAAACTTAATTCTGGGCTTTTTGCCCTGCCAGACAAACTTAGAAATGTCTCTCTGCCACTTCTGAAAGCACTCCGTTTTATCCAAAACCTGAAGTGTTTGAAATAAAAACAACATCCTTGGCAATACATTCATCTTGATAGCAGCAATTCGGCCTAACAAAGAAAGTTTCAATTTTGACCAACTATCTAAGTCTCTCTTAATTTCTGTCCAGCATTTTTCATAATTGTCCTTAAATAGACTTAGATTTTTTGCTGTTATGTTTACCCCTAGGTATTTTACTTTTTTAACCACATTAAGTTCCGTCTCATTCTGAAACCGTTCTGACTCTGTATCAGTCAAATTTTTCCCCAAAACCTTAGTTTTCTGTTTATTTAGTTTAAATCCAGCCACCCGACCAAAGTCATTAATCAGTTGTAATACTCTTTTCGTACTGGGCTCTGGCTTCTGCAAGGTCAAAACCAGGTCATCTGCAAAAGCTTTTAATTTATATTGTTTCTGACCGACCTGAATTCCTTCCACCAACCGATCCCCTCTAATCATGTTCAATAGCACTTCCAGAACCGAAATAAATAACAAAGGGGAGATAGGGCAACCTTGTCGTGTCCCTTTTTCAATTTTAAACTCTTCTGTAACCACATTATTAACTATCAGTTTAGCTTTCTGTTCTGAATATATCGCCTCAATCCCATTCTCAAAACCCCGTCCCACTCCCATCTCTCTTAAATTTCCCATCATAAATTTCCAGGAGATATTGTCAAAGGCCTTCTCCGCGTCTATAAAAATTAAAACTGCTTTTGTATTTATGTCTGTTTGCAAAAGTTCCAAAATGTCAATAATGATCCTTGTATTAGCAAACAGATGTCTTCCTGGGAGAAAGCCGGCCTGGTCCTTATGAATTACTTCATTTAAAACTTTTTTAAATCTATTTGCCAAAATGTCTGCAAATATTTTGTAATCCACATTTAAAAGAGAGATGGGACGGTAGTTCTTAAGTTGTGTCTTTTCAGCTTCCGACTTTGGTATTAATGTGATGAACGCTTCCTTCCACGACTCCGGTGCCCTCTTCCCCTCCATAATTTCATTGCTGACCTCCATCAAAGGTTGTATCAAATAGTCTTTTAATGTCTTATAGTACTTGGAGGTCAGCCCATCTGGTCCTGGAGATTTGCCAAGTTGCATGTTCTGGATGGCTTGTTCGATCTCCTGTTGTGTTATTTTAGAATTCAGGATTGTCCTATTTTCTTGTGACAATTTAGATAGTCCGTTTTTTGCCAAAAATTGTTTAATCTCAATATCATCTTGCGGCCCTTGGGTGTATAATTTTTTGAAATATCTCTGGAAACACTTTCTAATGTCCACTGGATTCTGGATGTTTTTTCCATCAACCTCTAAGTTCGTAACAGTATTTAATCTTTGTCTTCTCTTCAACTGCCAAGCTAGCAGTTTTCCACATTTATTCGCCGACTCAAACGTTTTTTGTTTCATTAATTTAACCTTCCATTCAATTTCCTGATTTATCAATTTAGAGTATTGCGTTTGATAAAGTTTGATTTCTCTCAGAGTTGGCTGTGACTTCGGATTCACTCTTAATTTCTTCTCTAATTCTTTTATTTTATCCAAGATCTTATCTTTTTTCTCATTTTGTGTTCTTTTCTTTACTGCATTCTGTTGTATCAAGAATCCCCTCATTACAGCTTTGCTTGCGTCCCAGATTATTCTTTTTTCCACCATATTATTCATGTTTATCTCAAAATAGTCCTTCAAAACTTTTTGGGCCTTCTTGGTAATTTCCTGATCTCTAAACAAATTGTCATTCATCTTCCATCTAAAGGATCCAGTTGGTAATAGTGTCATATCCATCTTTACTGCATTATGGTCGGAGCAGGTCTTTGGGCAGATTTCCACTTTTCTGACCTTAGGTGCCAGGCCTCTAGAAATCCATATTTGGTCGATTCTTGTCCAGGTCAGTTGGGCTTCAGAAAAGAATGTTCCCTCTCTTCCTAGTGGGTTCTTTATCCTCCAAATGTCAATCAAATCCATGTTGTCAGTCATTTCAAAAAAGGTTTTAGGTAGTCTGCCGTCTTTTGTAACATTTTGACTTTGTGACTTGTCCATGTTAGTTGATACGACCCCATTCATATCTCCCATCATTATGATGTTGTTGTAGTCCAGATAGTCCAGCATTGTCTCCTGCAACTTCTTGTAAAATTCCGATTTCCCTTCATTAGGTGCATAAATTCCTAATATCAGCAGTTTCTCTCCTTGATATTGTATCTCAATAGCCAAAATTCTTCCATGTTCATCTTTAAATAGGAATTTAGGTGACAGGCTCTCTTTTGCGTATATCACCACGCCTCTCTTCTTAACTTTGTCCGACGATACAAATTCCTGGCCCAATCTTTTATTTATTAACACTTTTCTGTGGAGCCTCGTCACATGTGTTTCTTGTAAACAAATAATGTCCAATTGTTCTTTTTTTAATATATGAAATATTTTCTTCCTTTTTTCCGGAATGTTACAACCATTAATATTCCAGCTCAAGAGTTGCAGAGACATCCTGAATTATCTGGTTATTTTTCAAGGGGTGGTATCTTGTTCTCAGGATCTTCAGGTTCCACAGATGCTGATGTTGGTACTGGCGTTGCCTCAGGCCCAGAAGGTAGTTCAATTCCTTTTTGAAGGTCCTCTCCGTATGTAGACAGGAATTTGTCTCTCTCTTCCAATGTTCTTACTTTAACCTTTCTCCCTCTAAAGGTAAAAGATATTCCTTGGGGAAATTCCCACCTGAATGGAATTGCGTTGCTCCTTAGTAGTTTAACAAGTTCAGAATAGGCGGCTCTAAGATCCAGCAGTAGTCTTGGGATATCTTTATAGATTTCAATTCTTCTATCCAAAACCTCCAGTGATTTTACGAAATGTAGTCCCAAGATCTTATCCCTTTCCTCCTTTGATCTCAATGTTATCAGACAGTCTCTGGGCCTCTCCTTCTTTATGAATCTTCCAAGTCTGAAAGCTGACACAATTTTAAAGTCCTTTTCTTCCAAATTCCAGAACTTGGAGAATTCTTTGGTCAAAAACTCAGTTAGATGTCCTTCTTCTGCCTCTTGTAGTGATCTAATCCTTAAGTTGTTCTCACGATTTCGCAGTTCTATCATGGAGAGATAAATCTGATGTTCCCCAACTTGTTTAGTGAGTGGTCTTACCTCTTGCTCTAAATTTTCTAATTTTTGTCTGGTGTCCTCAGCCAATTTCCGATTTTCTGCTGAGGCCTCCGTTAACTGTCCAATTGCTTGTGCATTCTGTACCACTTGTGTAGTTAATTTATTTAGACATTCTGTGTTTTTGTCAATCTTTGCTGATTGCGCATCTACTTTCTTGTCCAAAGCTTCCAATTTTTCAAAAATTTTGTCTAGAACAGAAACAGATGCTCCTGAGGCCATATCTTCCAATTGTAACTGCTCTGCTTCGCCCTCTCCCTCCACTTCTGAGGGCAAAGTAGGTACAGATGATCTACGTGTCTGTGAGGCTGAGGTTAGAGTTGTTAAAGTTGTTTGTTTAGCTCTCCCTCTTTTTCTTGTGCCACTCATTCCAACGTTATCTGTCAGTCAAGGTCACACTGAGTTATTCCCATGGGAATGGAAAGGTCCAGAGCAAGCAAACAACAAGGGAATCGAAAGTAAAATGTGCATGTAAAGTCACTGTTTTAATCCAATCCTCTAGAGGGAGCTTAAAATGTCTTTCAGAGTCTAATTTAATGTCCAAGAACCTTCAAATACAAATGTTTAGCAGAGTTTATAAATGGTCACTTTGTTACAGACAGTGCTTATTTATCTCCAAAAAGAATGTTTCAAATTTAAAAGGTCTCAATACCCTCAGATTGTTTCAAGTTCCAATATACAGTATCCAAATCTGCAGTACTGACAGCTCCCTTAGTGCTCAGGCAGCTCCTGACTCTGGGTTTCACCTTCTAATTTGTAATCCAATGAAAGGAGGAAAGTCAAGTGCAAGTAAAAATCCCAAATCTTTAGCTTAAAGTCTTTACTTTAAGATGCAAGTTCAATAGATGCTTAGATCTGTAAAAGTTAAGATCTCTTTCTTTCAGCCTCCACTCCTCCAGCCGATTGCTTTTTTCAAGTTCAATGGCTGCGGAAGACGGACTTCCTGCTTCCACGTCTCTCCGCTTTCAGCCAAGTTCAAGCCAATTTAAATTTTCCTTTTAAAGTCTCTAAATTCAAGTGACTCAGTCTTTTACTCACAAGTTAGTTGCTTTTCGTCCGAATCCGTAATTTAGCAGGAAAAGGGGTCAGCGCTCACCGACAGTAGCAGCGCGGCTTCACTCCTCAGGCTGTGAAACAGCTCTCAGCGCCGCAACCCCCCTCCGCGCTCCGGAGCCCCTTACGGGGTTCCTTCTGCGCTTGGAGGGTCGCTCAAGGCGCCCACCGAGCCTCAGGACCCCAGGCTCTTGCCGCCTGGGGTTTTCCAGGATGGGTCTCCGCTTCGCCGTAGCGGACGACCCGTTGCCTGCGGAGCCTCCTCTCCCGTTCAGAAGAGGACCGCCATTGCCGTTCGCGCCGCCCCCGGAAGTGGCAGAGTTCTTTTTTGTCTCGTATTTCCCCCCCTCAAGACACAGGATCAGGAATAGAGTCCAACAGCACAACTTGGGTAGAGAGCAGAGTGCTGGGTTGAAACTGCCCATCACCACATCGCAAAGATGGCTCACGAAGCTTCTGAAACAATCGCATGTGTTGTATTATTTTGAATACCGTTTGGGGCTTTTAAAATATTAAGCAGTTTGGAAGCATTTCAAATGAATAAACAAAAGTAGAGAAAGTGCGAAGAAGTTAGGTGCAAAGAAGACAGAGTTCTTTGGTAGCGGTGGCGGTCACTCCAAACACCCATCTCCTTGACCCGTAACCTGAATTGCAACCTAGTGTTAAGACTGTATCCCATGAACTCATAAATCCTGTGACTTTTTAAAAACAAAATAAAACATACCCTTGAATTCCACCCCTACCTCCAAGTTCTAATCTGATTTGATTCCCATTAACTTAAAGAGCATTATTTCAGTTTATGACCACTGAGGGGATCAGTGCCAAAAAGAACATGCTGAATGCCAGAAGAGTTGACAGGATTCCATGACACATGATCACCTTAAAATAGGCTTATAGATTTGGCTATTTCTTATTGAAGATGATTTATTAGTATTCTTAACGGAGGGCCATTGTGAGCAAGGGAAGTTTCCTGTGTGTGCAGGGAAAGGGCCCTGTTCAGTTTTCTTAATTTTTATTCCAGCAATGGCCAAGACATTTTGGAGAGAAAATCTGATCTTGGTTTGCCATTGAATCTGACTGTGTGACTAAAGATTTGAAAACTCACCCCACAATGAAACAACTGCCCTGAGACACTGTTGCAGTGGGTATGTGTTTAATTAGGCACCAGTTGTCTAATTAGGTGGAACCACCCAGACTCTCTCTTTGTGTCTTTGTTTGATTCTGGACATGATGTTCCCTGGAGAAAGATAAAGCTTCCATAATTATTTTAGTGATCTGCAGAGGCATATCTTAAAACAATTAACTGATACAACACGTCTAATTTTAGGTTAGGGGGTAGGTTCTTGAGGGTGGGGAAGGTCTCTCATTGTTAAATGGCGAATGTCAGCTGTAATTGGTCATTGGGACGGGAGGTGGTCAGTTGGGAAGTCACATTTGCATATTCATTGCAGGTGGCATTTGTTTACCTGTTTTGCTACCATGCTAGATTTACACAAAAAATAAAACTGTAAAATGATCTGCAAGGTCTTTGTGCAGCAAGCCTCATGTCTAGAGCTAAAATAGGTAGTTAGGCTAAGACATCATTACTGAACAAATGTAACGAGCTTGAGTTAGAATGGTGTGGGGAACAGGATATGGTCAGCGGGCCAGATTCTAATGTCCCTCCCTTCCTGTGGGCCATATTGACAGGGCCTTCTCCATGTCAATCACCAACTTCATAATGTCAGGTGACCCAAACTAAAAAAAAAGAGTATCTTTGAGGATTACCCACAGGGGTTATCTTTTTCATTACTGCTGTTGTTTAGAGGGATATTTGCAATGAAGATGGACAGTGGTCTCGGAAACAAGTCTTACGAGGAAAAGTTGGAGGAACTGGGTGTACAGTATTTAGCTTGAAGAAGAGGAGGCTGAAGAGAGACATGATAATACTCTTCAAATACCGTATTGGCCTGAATATAAGCCTCACTTCCCCCCCAAATTACGACCATGAAAAGTTAAAGTGCGGCTTATTTCACGACCTTATGGTATGCAGCCAGGAGCATGGGGCAAACACTAAAGCGGTGCCCACCTATGTGTAGTCCCCCATCCTCTCCCCGAAGGCCAGGAAGGGAGAAAGCAAGGAAGGGAAAAGGCTGTCGATAACGCAGTGTGGCTCTCCCCCTGCCTGACCAGTAAGCAGTCAGGAGCAGTGTGGAATGAAGCGGCTTATATTTGGGTTTCCCCCCCTTTTCTTCTCCGCCCCCCAATTTTAAAGCTGCGGCTTGTATTCAGGCCAGTATGGTAGCTGAAAGGCTGTCACATAGAAGGGGACAAATCCTGTTCTCTGAAATCCAGAAGGCAGGACAAGGGAGGGAGTAATTTGCAGCTCCTATATTCTCTTTTCACATTCTCACAAAATTTGCTTGCCAGCCTTTTCTTTACTTGCTCTCTGTCTTTCCTTTCCCCACACAGGACATCACAACTCTGTCCTGGTAAATTCTGTTTTCAGAAGAAATCCCATGGCATTGTTAGGAACCTGATTTCTCTTCAGCCTAGCAACGCCCCCCCCCCCCAATACCTTGGGAAGGCATTGTAATTGAACTGCCTACTGGTTCACTTGCCAGAGGAGGTTTGATGTTTTTTGAGGAGCAATCTTAATTGCAAGTGTAATGAAAGCACTCAGGCATGTGATGAAGAAGACTCCCCCCCCCCCAACACACAAGCGATTCACATATTTTTCCAGCTTTCACCAGTATGCGAAATAAATCTGGAGTACAGATTTATAGTTCACGTAAATTACTCCTATAGAGTATTTCAAGAAATGTATACAACAAATTATCCCTGGATGAGTTAAACCCTTAGCCGTTAAGGGATATGAAGTTCAGCAGGCAAACCAATCCACCGTCGACTGTCCTTGAAATTATCCTCTTTATGGTTTATATTGCACATGTTCCTTATTTATCACAGACTGTCAGGTGTTTTATTTACTTGTTTATTTACAGAATTTATATCCCGTCCCTCATCGCACATGAACTTGGGGTAGCTCCCAACAATATAAATCACAATAAACAACATACAGATGTATCTCTCTCTCTCTCTCTCCTTCCAGAGCCAGGATTACCGTACTTTAGAATTATTGGTAAGGGCAGTCAATCGCTGACCAAACAACTACTAGCCTAGTAGCACATTTTTTAAAAATTTAAATAATTTCTATACTGCTTTACATCCCCCTCCCTCTCCCAAATCTCTAACCAGTTTATAAAACAACCTATTTTAAAACATCAACTAGAACATAAAAATCGAAAATCAACTGCAGTAAAAGCCTACATTTACAAGGGCCTAATTCTGACTGAGGTGGTAAACCTGTGTGTCAGGTGTCAAATTGGACATGCTAAATATGTAGGCAGAAATGGAGGGTTTCTTAATACTTTGGGCAGTGGGCTGATATTTCTCAGGACTGAGCCATGTTGTAGAGATCTACCCGTTCCTTCTGCTGCTGCAGTACTAATGAAAATCTTTTCCTCTCCAGCAATTACAGTGCTTGGAGGGAGAATGTTGTTAGGATTGTAGCTAGGGAGGAACCCCTATGCACTGCAGTCCTGATAAAAATCACCCCACATCTAATATTGAACATTTTCAATACTAAATATTATCATTTCTTTATTAATACTGGGCATAGCAGACTAAATTAGGGCTGCCACATGTCCTGGATTTGTCTGACAGAAATTGTGTCCGGGCAGAATTTCTGAAGAGCGGTAAAAATGTCCAGAAAACCCGGGCACATGGCAACGCATGTCAGAAGTCAGAAGTGTTGATTTTTCAGCAAATTTCCTTATGAATAGCTCAGAATCTTTTTGTTTAGATTTTGCAAATAAAAAAATCCTCAAGTTTTGTGTCCGGATATTCAGTTTTTGAAATATGGCAACCCTATACTAAATAGATCCAGTAGTGCAAGGACTTAGGGCTCCCCCCTCCCATTCTCGTCTCCTTGCACATCCTGTCCCAAATAATTTCTGGGGGTTCCTCCAATCACTCAGAGCAGATTTCTGGAGGGTGGGGGGAGCATGGGGAAGGGAGACAGAAAGGAAGTTCTGTTGTGCAAACAGAAAATTTTGCTCATGGCTCTAGTTAGCTGAATACCAACCATTATTACTAAACATTATTTAGCATGAAATAAAGCCCCCATACAAAGTTGTTACTACACATTTAGCTTAATGCATGCTACTTCAGCCTGCAGTTGGGTGTGTTTTTTATATCACTGCATGTTCCTCAGCATATGGCATTCCCAACAAATAGAATGTGAGATTGGATTAGAGGAACACTATTCAAGAATCTGCCCCAAACCCAGTTGCATGCTAATTTTCTATGTGCCTGGAATCTCTTGTGTTGAGAAACATTCAGTCATGAGATCTGAAATCTGAAGTAGTAAAAGTTTATACCAGCTCTTATATGTGATATGTGTGCAAACTAGCATTGTAGGATTGGCTTTTGTGGCGGGAGGATGTTGTTTGCTTTTGTTTTGTGTGCTGGGCCACTGCTAATAAGCATTTGCCACCTCTTAATTCATGGTTTAACCTGCCTAGAATCTCCCATGTTAATTTCCTTCCAGGCAGACACTGAATAATGGAAACAGATAATAGCCGAGTTGTTCTCATTAGGAACAATCTCCCATTGTCAGACAATACATACCATATTTTTCCAAACATTCATCAGCCTGTAACTTTCTGTGCTCCTTCATGCCTCCCTGCCTCTTCCACCCTTCCTGAATAATGAAATAAGGCAACACGTTTCCAGACTCCTTTTATGCTTGAACGTGAACATAGTGGGATGCTTCAGAGTAGGGAGAAGGTGGTGGCGGCGGTGGCAGCAGCAGCGGGATAAATATATCTTTCCCATGCCTGATCATGGCATTACTTGGGTTGTGCACATCACATGCGCATACCATCATCCTGCAACTGTTTCATGAGCTCAAGAGAAAATAGATGGGGAATCAGTTTTGGGAGGAAGTCAGAAATGCGTCTGGTAAAAAACTGGATGCGTTTTTACCAGATGGGGTGCTTCCAGACAACCTCTGCAGTTTGCAGAATAGATTTTGTTCACTCTTTTATGAGCACCCCCTCTGATTTGTTTGTGTGGAGGGGATGACGTTGCATCAAAGCAAGTGTTATCCATTTCTTTATTTAGGAAAAAACAACAACACCCCTGATTATTTGGGGAAGTGGTTTAAAGCTTCAAATAAGCTTTCATTGTGCAACCTGAATTTGCTGTAATCTGACTGAATCTGACTGAATCCCAACCCAAAATAGCTTCAGCCTGGAAGAGGCAGTGCACATGTATATCAGATCCCAGTTATTTCAGTTATCTTTCATTGGACCGCATATACTTGCAACAAAAACTGGAAGTGTAATGAAAACATAAAATACCATATAACAGGGTTTATTGTTCATAGTTTATTTCTGTTTTTAAAAAATATTGTGTTTTTTTTAAGGCATAAAAATGACTGGCTCATCTTGAAGAAGTTTAAACAACTGAATAGGCCTTTTGACATTGAAGGATCTTTAAAAGGTATCTGAAAATTAGTAGTGAGGTTGCCTGCTTAGCCTCCATGAGAAGAGCATTGCACATGGTAGGGCAGGTGGCACTAAATGCCCAGTATGAATCTGGCCACATCTTTAGACACCTGACTACCTTCTGGTCTTTGTACAGCAGCTCTACAGACAGCAGCTACCTATACACGTTACGTAAAATATCTTCAGGAAAACCCCTGGAAAGAGAACTGAGAAAGAACCTATTAACCCCGTAACTACACTTCTCTTTCTGCTTTCCTTAGAAACATACTTCATCACCTTATGATAGTTTTAGGCAGAACTTTACTTGCCTAGATAATCAGAAATGCCTGGGATGCAGTGTGAGGCAGACACCTGGCTGCTTAGGACTCACTCTTCTTGGAGCAGAGTGGGAAGCTGCCAAAGATATTTACCAGAACAAATATATATCATTTCCCTGGTTGTTTTTTTCTTGGCAAGGAACTCAGACAACGAGCCTGTTGCAAGATGAGATGCTGATGATGAGCTGTCTCGGTTGCCTTGTCATCCCCAGACACAATTTTCTGTCTATTTGCACTTGATCAGGGAAAATGGATTGTGTCAACATGAGGTATTCAACCCTCTTAACAAAGGGAAATTCAGTGGGAAGAAAGAAAGAAAAAGAAAAGAATCCCCCACCCTAAGCAGCAAGAACAGACAGTTCTTAAAGGTACCGGCAACCTCAGTATATTGGAATAACAATATGTTTTTATCTAGTTCAGCTGCATAACTCAGCTATCAAACAGACAGCAACTGGTTCCATGAGTACCTGTTGAAACCCCCCTGAGGTCTAATATAAGGCCTGTATTTGGCTGGAGGGATATAGGCATTTTCTACTGATCTAAATGATAGATTGGAGTGTAATGAGTTTTGTAGAAGCAGTATTTGCATAAAAAATAATAATTTAAAAAAACACCTCACACCACACTATGTTTCACTAATATAGCAAAGAAGATTTATTAAATTTATTAGTACACTGATCTGCTAGATCCAATTTATTACGTCAATTGAATTCAGCTTTCAGCTGGAGTTGCTGCATCTCTTGATGCAGTTGTGGAGGATCATAGAAACATAGAATTTCAGAACTGGGAAGGGTCTTGGAGGTAATCTAGTGGAATCCCTTGCTGACTGCAGGATCCTACAGTGCTGGACAGAACTATTACAGCATCCTTGACAGGTGACTGTCTTCAAGCATCATCACAGCTAACCTATTTCCTAACTGAGAGAGGCAAGTGGTTGAGTCTCTTTGAGTGTAACCGGGACAACATAAAGACCAGTCTTTTGGCAATGCCTCATTTTGCCCTTGACCTAGGGACAAGGTGATCACAAAAAAGAGAGAGGCTAGGTGAGGGAGTATCTTTTTACCCTAAGGCATGCTTAAATGTCATGAGATAGAACTTTCTTTCAGCCTTGGGAAGACTCCTGGGAGAGGAGTGTTTTCCCTAGCAACTATTTCCACCTCTCTTGGAGCTGTTGGGTGGGCCTGAGATTTTGAGGCCAATTAATGTACTGTACAAAACTATAGGTGTGTACAGTAGCTTTAGTGTACTTTCATTTACTTTCTACCTAAACCCTGTAATCTTGCAAGTTTCTGAAATGATTACATCATGGTTTGCCTCTTTTAAACTATCATATAATTTAGTATGTCAGCGTTCTTGATCTGGAAGTTTTCCATTGTACTGAAAGATAATAACAAAACTTTATAGCGATTTCTTTTCTTCAAAAATTAAACAAGTGATTGCGTCCACAGCATGTCACATCACTCACATGCAAATGACAACACTAGCTAAAGGCATACATTTAAATCCCCAACTATACCATTTTCCCAGTGATGGAACAAAAGTTTGGTTAAAAAAAAACCCTGACAAAAATCTAGTTCATACATAGTATAATTCAGTGGTGGCCAACCTTTGTGACACATGTGCCTCAAGTTAGATTGCAAGTATGACATGGTGCCACTCTCGTACTGCCCTGAAACTCAACTTGAAATTGGACCAGTAATTACAAGCTTTCTCAGCGAGCTTTGGGAAGAAAGCTCATCTGTTTTCCAAGAGTCTCCTCCTGGCTCATCATGGTGACAGTGCATTCAGATGCCTTACTGCAATCAACACATGAACCTGGAGTTCCTAGCACCAGCTTTGGCAGAGAGCCACTTGGAATTATATTGACCTCTCCCCCCAAACAAGAGAGGTTAAAGAAAGGCTTTTGGATCTGGAATGGGGGACAATAAGCACATATAGTTTGCAAGAAACCATCAGAAGCGATCCAAACAGAGATGTTCAGAGTTTCATTACATTCAGAATTACTGGACAAAATGGTGCTTGATTTGTAATACAGGGCACTATGAATTTCACAAACTACTAATTCTGAGCTAGGCTCTAGATAGATACCCCTGCCTGAAATCTGTGATCAGAATGAGAGAGGACCACAAAACCCACTTCTATTAGCATGCATGCCATGCTCTCCCTTATCTCTTTCTGTAAGGTAGAAATTTACCTTGAGTGCAACAATGGGATAACTAGTGACCCACTCCTCCTTTCCTGTCTGAGTTTGAGAAAACTATATAGTTGAAATTTCAAAAAACAGTTAAAGACTGTATTGTTTTAGCATTGACACGTTTGTCACCTTTGCAGGAAGATGTACTACAATAAGAACAGCATTATTAATATTATAAATTTCTAAACTGAAGATGCAAGGAGCATATAATGGATGGCTAGATTCCTCCTCTAGGGTTCCACTGAAAATGAATTCCTAGCTTTCATAGTTGTAGATCTTAATAAGCAAGACACGGGTGGCACTGTAGTCTAAACCACTGAGCCTAGGGCTTGTGGAATTGATTGATTGGTTTGACGTGACCCCCGCTAATTGATTTGCGATCCCCAATTAGCTCTTTATGGCCGCCCGGCACGCTTCCACTCAGCGCCTCTGCTCCGAGCTCTCAGTCACGCCTCAGCAGAGTTAACACAGCGTCGAAACTGTCACGTAGCTTCACTTAGCTTCAGACAAACACACACAGAGTCCAGGTTTGTCCATTTCAGTCCTTTATTCCGACATTCCCCAGGAAAACCCCTTGTGATGGCCTGGGATTCCGATTCGGAGGATGAAACAGAGGAATCCCAGCCTGCACAGGAGTCCCCGCCTCCAGGGCCGGCTGAACTGGGGCAAGGCCTAGATGCTGAAGAGCCTGCACCTGTGGCAGTGCATCAGGAGCTGGCCCCAGGTGAAGCCCTTCTGGCCCCAGAGGGGCTTGATGACTCAGTGGCCACAGGTGAGCCTCCTCCAGGGCCCAGTAACCCTTCGGCCTCTCCTGATCTGCAGAGGCTTAGGGCAGAGAGGCGAAGGGAACTGGTTGCCCCCAGGAGGAGTGCTCGCCTTAAGGCCAGAGGAGGCGGGGCTCCTGGGGACCGGGACCGCCCCTGGCCTTAGAAGAGGATAAAAGCCCAGTCAGCCCGGCCCCAGGTTGCGGGAGCAACGTCGTTGTTGGCTTCGGACCTTCCTGTGTTCCTGATCCCTGCTCGGCTTCCTGTTCCTGACTATCCGGTACTCCTGTTCCCTGCTCGGCCTTCTGTTCCAGCGTTCCTGTTCCCCGCCCGGCTCTCTGCATCGGACCTCACCCCTCTTCGTGTGGACTCTGCTACACTCACGGTACCTTACCCCCGGGACCAGCACAGTTTGCTCCCGCCACACCCGCACTCCCCCTTCGTAGGGGTGCGTTCGGGAAGAGCCAGAGGCCATGGCTGACCAGGCGGCTACACTGGTGGCTTTGGCCCAGGAGAACCAGGCCTTGACTCACACCGTGCAGCAGCTCAGTGACGCGGTTGTGGCACTTCAGCAACGCTTGGAAGCCCTACCGGCTCCTGGGGCCGACGCCCCGGCTCCTGGCAAGTACCCAGTGGCTTTGCCTGAGAAATTTGATGGAGCCCCGGCCAGCTTTCCCATGTTCCTGGCCCAGGCCAAGCTGTATATTCAGGGGCGAGCCCGGAACTTTCCTGACGACCGCACCAAGGTGCACTTTTTGATTAGTTTGTTAAAGGACCAGGCGGCCAAGTGGGCGTTGCCGCTACTCAGGCAAGACTCCCCCTTGCTGGCAGACTATACGGGGTTTTGCAATCGTTTGGAGGCCGCGTTCGGCAACCCCCAGAAAGGGAGTCAAGCCAACCGGGCGATTCGGCGTTTGAAACAGGGCAAGTCCACGGTGGCCGCATATACCACGGAGTTTCGGCTGTTGGCACAGGACTTGACCTGGAATGATTCGGCACTGCGGGACCAGTATCTCGAAGGGCTTTCGGACGAGGTACTGGACCAGTTGGCCACAATGGAACGCCCCACCACGCTAGACACTCTCATTCAACGGAGTCTACAAATAGACGACCGGTTGGAGGATCGTCGTCAGGCCCGGGGTCGCCGACACTTCCAGTTCACGGCACCAGCTTTTTCCGGCAGCCCCACGGTCACAACTGATTTAACGGAGGAGCCTATGCAGCTCGGGGCAGTGCGGCCACGCCTTTCCCCCGCAGAGAAGGCGCGGCGTCGGGAGGGAAATCTCTGTCTTTACTGTGGCGGAAGTGGACACTTCGCTCGGTCTTGCCCTGAGAAACGCCAGCCGCAGGGAAACCGCCAACCCCAGTAGCTGATGGCCCTAGCTACCGGGGGTCCCAAACCGCGCAGAATGGGCCTGCATCAATGGACTTGCAACATCTTATGGTTTCGGTACGTTTATACCCTCCAGGTGGGCCCTGGATCCTCACCCATGCTTTGGTAGATTCAGGGGCAACCCGCTCTTATATGGACGCTGCTTTTGCCGCCCATCATCAGGTGCCACTTCGGAACAAGCCAGTACCGGTCCAGGTGGAAGCGATTGACGGACGACTTCTGTGTTCAGGTGCCGTTACTCAGGAGACCCAGCCCCTGGTCCTGTGTTTCCAGCAGCACCGGGAGTTGCGAACTTTGGACATTGCCTCTATGCCCCGCTTCCCCCTGGTGCTCGGGATGGACTGGCTGGAAGCCCACAACGTTCAGATTCACTGGGTCAAACGGACCGTGCACTTCCCAGACCCATGTTCCCATGCTCAATCCGGGACGCTGGCGGCCGCGCCCTCAGAGGAGGCAGCACCCACGCTCCCAGCCGTGTATCAGGACTACCAGGACGTGTTCGAGGAACGGGGGGCAGACCAGCTGCCGCCGCATCGGCCTTTTGACTGCGGCATAGACCTCCAACCCGGAGCGCCTTTACCAGTGAGTCGCTTATATTCTCTAACAGAGCCAGAGCGCGAGGCTTTGCAGGACTTCTTGCGCAAGAACCTGGAGCGTGGGTTCATTAGGCCTTCCACCTCGCCTACCGCGGCACCAGTGCTTTTCGTTAAGAAGAAATGTGGGGAACTCCGCCCTTGCCATGATTACCGAGCCCTGAACAAAATTACCGTCCCAGACCGATACCCCTTGCCCCTTATCTCGGAGCTGCTGGAGCGGGTGCAAGGGGCACAGGTGTTCACCAAGCTGGACCTCCGGGGGGCCTACAACTTGATTCGGATCCGAGCCGGGGATGAGTGGAAGACAGCGTTTGGGACCCGGTACGGGCAGTTCGAATATTTGGTTATGCCTTTCGGGTTGTGCAACGCGCCTGCTGTGTTCCAACGCTACATCAACCACGTGTTTCAGGACTTGTTAGACAAGTACGTGGTGGTGTATTTGGATGACATACTGATTTACTCCCGTGACCCGGCTCGCCATGAGGGACATGTCCGGACCGTGCTGCAGCGCTTGCGTGAGCACCGTTTGTACGCAAAGCTCAGCAAGTGCGAGTTCCATCAGCGGGCTGTGGACTTCCTTGGTCACCGGCTCTCTCCGGATGGGGTGCAAATGGACCCGGGGAAGGTGACAGCGGTTCAAGAATGGGCGGCACCCCGGAACCGCAAGGACCTACAACGTTTCCTGGGGTTCGCCAATTACTACCGGACCTTCATCGCTGATTATGCTCATCGCACCACCCCGTTGACCCGGCTACTGCGCCCAAAGACACCGTTTTCCTGGGACAAGGAGGCAGAGGAGGCGTTTCAGGGGTTGAAGGCCTGTTTCCAGAGGGCACCAATCTTACAACATCCTGACCCCTCTCGACCCTTTGTGGTGGAGACCGACGCCTCCAGTACGGCTCTCGGTGCCGTCTTGTCTCAACAGATTGGTCCTGAAGCGCCACTCTTACCCTGTGCCTTCTATTCCCGCCAGCTCCTACCAGCGGAGCGTAACTATACTGTGTGGGAGCGGGAACTACTGGCCATCAAGGTAGCCTTTGAGGTCTGGCGCCACCATCTTGAGGGGGCACGACATCCGGTGGAGGTGAGAACCGACCACCGGAACCTGGAGTACCTCCAGACCACCCGCAAGCTGAACCAAAGACAGATCCGGTGGGCGTTGTTCTTTTCCCGGTTCCAGTTTCGGATCCGCTACATCCCTAGCTCTCAGAATCTGAAGGCGGATGCCCTGTCCCGGAAACCTGAAGACAACGCAGACACGGTACAGCAAGCAGAACCCACCACGATCCTACCTCCGGCCGCATTCCTGGCCACCCAGGAGGCGCAGCCACTGCAGGTTCGGGTGCGGGAACAGCAGCGGGTCGACGCTTGGGCCCAGGAACGACTCCGGGAGCTGGCTGAAGGGTCCAGCCCACAGTATCCGGGGCTGGTCCTGCATCAGGGCCTCCTGCTGCACCACGGTCGTCTGTACATCCCGCCAGGGCCACTGCGGCTGGAGGTTCTCCGGATGGCCCATGATGCCCCAGCAGCGGGGCACTTTGGACGGTATCGGACCACCCATCTGGTCAGTCGTGAGTTTTGGTGGCCCCGCCTGAAGGCTGACGTGGCTCGCTACGTTGCTGGTTGTGATGTCTGCCGGCGCGCCAAGGGACCTACCGGGCGACCCCCCGGCCTACTTCAGCCATTGCCAGTTCCACCGCGCCCTTGGCACACAGTTTCGTTGGACTTTGTAGTGGACTTACCCTCGTCTCGTGGCTGTACCTGCCTTCTGGTTTTCTCCGACCATTTCACCAAGATGGTGCACTGCGCTCCCTGTCCATCTGTACCCACAGCCAAGGAAACTGCTCAGCTGTACCTTCAGCATGTCTTCCGCCTGCATGGACTACCTGAGCGCGTGGTGTCCGACCAGGGCGTTCAGTTCACATCCCGGTTCTGGCGAGCATTACACCAGACCCTCGGGACAGAGGTCTGCCTCTCGTCAGCCTACCACCCACAGACCGATGGCCAGACGGAACGGGCGAACGCGGTGCTGGAGCAGTACCTCCGGTGTTACTGCAGCTACCAGCAGGATGACTGGGTTGACCACCTGGCATTGGCGGAGTTCGCCTATAACAACGCGGTGAATGCGTCCACCCAGCAGACCCCGTTCCAGGCCAGTTATGGTTATCATCCACGGCTGTTTCCAGAGGTGCTGCCGGCATCCGCGGTCCCGGCGGTGACGGAGTGGCTTCAAGAGCTCCAGTCCCAGCAAAATCTTTTGGTGGAGCAACTGCACCAGGCCAAGGAAGCGTACAAAGCCCAGGCCGACCGCCACCGCAAGGTGGGGCCGGAACTTCGCGTCGGTGACCTGGTTTGGCTCTCCACTCGCCACCTCCACCCCTCTCGACCTTCGCGGAAGTTGGACGCCCGCTTCACCGGCCCGTTCCCTATCGTAGACCAAATCTCTCCTGTGGCATTCCGTCTCCGGTTACCCGCAACCCTGAAGGTTCACCCGATCTTCCACAGGTCCCTTTTGAGTCCGGTGGCCCCACCCGACGAGTTCCACCCGAACCGTCCCCGACCGCAGCCAGTGTTGGTTCGGGGAGAGCCTGAGTACGAGGTGGAACGCATCCTGGACTCCCGATACCGCAGGGGAAAGCTGCAGTATCTCATTGACTGGAAGGGGTACGGACCGGAGGACCGTTCCTGGGAACCAGCGGCCAATGTCCACGCACCTGCCTGCCTCCGAGAGTTCCATGCGACGTACCCCGGCAAGCCGGGTCCGGACCCTCGGTTGAGGGGGGGGCCTGGGAGGGGGGATGGTGTGATGGCCTGGGATTCCGATTCGGAGGATGAAACAGAGGAATCCCAGCCTGCACAGGAGTCCCCGCCTCCAGGGCCGGCTGAACTGGGGCAAGGCCTAGATGCTGAAGAGCCTGCACCTGTGGCAGTGCATCAGGAGCTGGCCCCAGGTGAAGCCCTTCTGGCCCCAGAGGGGCTTGATGACTCAGTGGCCACAGGTGAGCCTCCTCCAGGGCCCAGTAACCCTTCGGCCTCTCCTGATCTGCAGAGGCTTAGGGCAGAGAGGCGAAGGGAACTGGTTGCCCCCAGGAGGAGTGCTCGCCTTAAGGCCAGAGGAGGCGGGGCTCCTGGGGACCGGGACCGCCCCTGGCCTTAGAAGAGGATAAAAGCCCAGTCAGCCCGGCCCCAGGTTGCGGGAGCAACGTCGTTGTTGGCTTCGGACCTTCCTGTGTTCCTGATCCCTGCTCGGCTTCCTGTTCCTGACTATCCGGTACTCCTGTTCCCTGCTCGGCCTTCTGTTCCAGCGTTCCTGTTCCCCGCCCGGCTCTCTGCATCGGACCTCACCCCTCTTCGTGTGGACTCTGCTACACTCACGGTACCTTACCCCCGGGACCAGCACACCCCTGGGCTCACCGCAGCCATGACAAACTGCGACTTTCCTCCCTCAAAGACCAGAGGGGAACAGAAACGAAACTCCTCCCAGCTTCTAAAGCTGACGTCAGAATGCTGAGGCATCATGGGAACAACTTAACCTGTTAAGTTCCAAACCCCATACCCCCTCTTGCCGAAAATTCTGACAAGACCTTTTTGAGTTCAACACCTTTCCCTTTGCCTTGTGCCCCTTCCCGGCATCTTTCCCAGGCACCTGTTGAACCCCTTCAACACTCCCAGAATCACACTGTGCGACACTTTTCCACGCACTTGTGACCTGATACCCTACTGACCCATTTGGGCCAGCAGTTGTGTCTTCTCCGTCAGACTCTTCCCCCTCTGACTTGACAACCCGTCTGTGAGCTTTCTCCATTACGCTAACCGGAGATGAAGCCTCACACCTGGACACTCCTTTCACAACCTTTGGAGATGCCCAAACCTGCCCTGAACCCTGATCTTGGACCTGGTCCCCATCACCGGGTTCTGAACCCTGATCCTGGACCTGGTCCCTATCACCGGGATCAGCCTCTGGCTCCCTTTCCTCCTCAGAATCAGACAGACATTCTGAGAGAAAATCAGGACTATCCCTGAGCCTTGAACACCCATCCTGTTCACAGAACTCAGCCTGCTTACTGACCAGCAGCTTGGTTTGATCACCCTCTGGGTATGCAAACTTCCACCCATTGGTTGCAGGATCATATCCACAGAAGATCATTTCCTGAACCTTTGGACCACCTGCCTCAAAGAGCTCAAAGGGCTCTTTGGCTACCCTCCCAAACCCGGGAAAACCATGTACCTGTGCACCTTTGCATGCCCTGCACCCTAGGGACCTCCCACATTTCCGGAGTTCGCACCCTTTTGTGCACCTGTGCAACTTTTGCACATGACTGGGAACCTTAGCACACTGCGCCTGTGCTTTTCCAGCATTCCCACCACCCTCCAGAGGTGACTCCAGAACAAAGAGATTGTTCTGCCCCCTTTTCACGTTGGCCACTTGTTTCCACTGCGGCTTTCTGGGAACCTGCTTTGTTGACATTCCACTCCAGCACGCACAGTGGACAAGCCTTTACACTTGCCTTTGGAATTCTTCGCCCCCCCGATCTGCTCACTAGCACTCCTTGAGGCTAAAACATCAGGAACAGGGGCACCAGCCATCTCTAGGCTTTTCTCAATACTTTCTCCAGGGCTCTGGTCTCCTGCTGAAGCTTCACAGCAAACGCGGCAGCACATTCCCAGACAGCCCTTGCTCAACTTCTTAGAGTGAGCCTTTGAAACGCAATGTCCTCCAAGACCTGGCTGCCTGCCATTGTCCTCCGTTCTCCCAAGGGGCCCAAGCTTACTTACAATCAGTTTCAGCTTCTCCGGCTCTCCCTTCTCCGTGGAGAAACGATTTTCCAGCTGCTCTCTTAGCTCCGCAGCTACTCCTTTGCCTCCTAGCAACAGGCAAAAATCTCACCACCTCCTGCCGCAACTTCAAACGCATTCCGGTGACAGTTTTACGATCGGTGATTAAGCATCCATAAGCATTCCCCCTCTGACTTGACAACCCGTCTGTGAGCTTTCTCCATTACGCTAACCGGAGATGAAGCCTCACACCTGGACACTCCTTCCATAACCTGTGGAATTGATTGATTGGTTTGACGTGACCCCCGCTAATTGATTTGCGATCCCCAATTAGCTCTTTATGGCCGCCCGGCACGCTTCCACTCAGCGCCTCTGCTCCGAGCTCTCAGTCACGCCTCAGCAGAGTTAACACAGCGTCGAAACTGTCACGTAGCTTCACTTAGCTTCAGACAAACACACACAGAGTCCAGGTTTGTCCATTTCAGTCCTTTATTCCGACATTCCCCAGGAAAACCCCTGGGCTCACCGGAGCCATGACAAACTGCGACTTTCCTCCCTCAAAGACCAGAGGGGAACAGAAACGAAACTCCTCCCAGCTTCTAAAGCTGACGTCAGAATGCTGAGGCATCATGGGAACAACTTAACCTGTTAAGTTCCAAACCCCATAGGGCTTGCTGATTGAAAGGTCGGCGATTCAAATCCCCGCAACGGGGTGAGCTTCCGTTGCTCAGTCCCTGCTCCTGCCAACCTAGCAGTTCGAAAGCACATCAAAGTGCAAGTAGATAAATAGGTACTGCTCTGGCGGGAAGGTAAACGGCATTTCCGTGCACTGTTCTGGTTTCGCCAGAAGCGGCTTAGTCATGCTGGCCACATGACCTGGAAAAACTGTCTGTGGACAAACGCCGGCTCCCTTGGCCTGTAAAACGAGATGAGCACCGCAACCCCAGAGTTGATTGCGACTGGACATAACTGTCAGGGGTCCTTTACCTTTTACCTTTAGGTCTTAATAAAAGAAAAAGATGCACAGTTAGATTGAATGTCTGTCTTTTATACAAGGTGGAACACCATTTATTATGGGATGTTCAAGTATAAGTATTACTTAGCCAGAGCTCTCACCGACTTTAGGCTTTTAAAATCATGAATCATTGGTAGGGTGGAAAAACACTCTTCTTCTTACATTAGTAGAGACATTTGTTGGATTAAATGCTGTTCTGTGAGCAGAACAGCAGCAGTGAAGTTTAGCCATGTTAAAAGGCTCCTTTTGGGAGGAAAGGTGGGATATAAATTTAACAAATAAATTAATAATACAAATATGCTCATCAAAGGATAAAAGTTTGGTCTTCTTCTTCATTCCCCTTTCTTATTCTTTAGTATAACTTACCTTAATATTGCCATGCTTATGGCCAGTCGTGAGAAACAAGGTGGAAAAGAGAAATGTTTTCAGTGCTCTTTTAATTGCTGCAGACTATATGAAAATGCTACCAATGTATTTCAAGAACTTCTTGTTCTCCTTGGCTGGCTATATGTAGCAGACACCTTTTTTTATAAGTTAGTTAAATTAGAATCCAGGTCATAAAAAGCAACTATGCATTCATGCATCAGATGTAAAATATTAAATAGCACATCATTGATTTGCCCACTTATTCCAGATAATAAAAAATAAGGTTTATTAGCTCCCAAATCACCATTTGAGACATTAACCCAGGGAGAAAATAGAAATGGCTTGATAGAGCAGAAAAGATGTTCACAAGAATTATTTTCAGATTTTCTATGTGACATTTAAGTGGGAACTATTAGCTATTTTTCTCATTCAACAGCTTCTTCTGGGTTCTGGCTGTGCTAGAAATTTTCTTTTCATTCTTAAAACAAAGAGAAATCCCTATTTTCTTATGACTCATGAATGTTGAGATCAAGCTCCACAAATAATAAATGCATAACTAGTTGGAGTAGGCTTGGTGTCAATTGTTTTAACTCCCAGCAAAATATAGATGAAAGCAAATACTTTGGGAGTATACTTTAGGGAAAATACTAGAGGGAAAGAGAAAATTAACAGAAAAATTAGAAAAAGAGACAAGAAAGAGGTCATTTAAGAAATGAAACCAATAGTGGGGAAGAAATCGCTTTCAGAAAGTAACTTGGTAAGTAGATGGAAACACACACATACACACACACACACAGAGAGAGAGAGAGAGAGAGAGAGAGAGAGAGAGAGAGAAATGAAGGCTGAGGAAAGAATGGCAGCAGAAGAGCAGAACAAATTCAACAAAATGATCCATCTACTGGCTAATGGAGACTCAAGACTATGCGCTTCCACCCAATTCAGTGTGACAATGGCTAGAGTACAAATCCCATTATTTGATCCCAGGAGTTTATAGAACTATGTTTTGAGAACCTAATTAACACCCAAGTGGTTGGGTTTGGATGTCGAAAAGCTAAGGTTTAAATCCCCATTCACCCTAGAAAGCTTCTTTGGTGGCTTTTAGTTAAAGCTTTATCCCATGCCTTTTAAGAAGTTAAAACAAGGCAACACCATATATACTTTATTAGTATACAGTACTATACACACTTACCTAAGGATAAGTCCTATTGAACTTAGTAGGACTTACCTCTGAGTAGACATTCCTAGGATTTCAAGGTAATATTATGCCTGTAGTAGTGATGTACCAACTAGCTGCTTGAAAGAAGGGTAGGGTACAAATGTGACGTGTGTAAGGGAGCCTCCAGATTTTTTAGTATTTTTGCAGGAGGGGTTTAAGTGCAAACTGAGAAATTTAGGTTGGAGCAATTGAAGTACACTGAAGCACAACAAATGAGGAAATGCGTTGAAAAGTGAGGAATGAACGAATGGTTCATGGGAATATGCATAAACACTCCATGAGCAAATCAGGTTGAATGCAAAATGAATGTTCATTGTTGTATAACCTCCCTACAAGCAGATTAGTATGCTCAATAAAGACTGGCTATGACCCAGCCTCTGTGGAACCAACTCAGGATGAAGGCGCATTAAACAGGTCATCTGGTGGAGTCCTAAGTAATCAGCAAAATGTCAGCCATTAGGATAGGCATGAAGAGGCTATGGATTTCAGGAAGTGTTGAAAAGGGAGATTCAGCGCATCTTTGTGTTTAACACACACCTCCACTGCACTCCTGCAATTTCATCATATGAAGTGTCCTCCCAGCAATGGGATGCTAAGAACTGTTACCATCAACCAGAGAAATAATAAATCCTGTAGTTACATGTGAAAACTCTCCTAGATGGATGATCTTTGACAGGTAAGTCTTCTTCTTTGAGCGGGCTTCCCAAGACATTTCCATGATGAATGGCCTTGTAGCGGGATTGTACAGCAGCACCTTCAAAGTCATGGGATTTGGCACATAGAAAAGTGAATGTGGTGTCAAAACCCATGCTTTTGGAGTTGAGGAGGCATGTGAGCATGACTGTAATAATGGACATGTTATCATGACTGTCAAAGAGATTGTAATACATCAGCAGATGTGCCGACTTACCTGCCAAAGGACATCCATCAGTGAGCTTTATTTATTTTACACAAAACTATTATTTATTATGCTCACAGCAAATGGCTAGCCAACTATTATACTAAAGGCCAACTCAAGTAATTGGTTCAGCGGAAGGCTCCCCATTTCTAGAATACAGTCCTACTGTTCCAACCAACTTGCACCAGTTTCTTTCTCACAAGAAATCTTGTTACCGGTACTCTTATGAAAACTCTTACCTGCCCTAAAAGTATAAACCCCTCAGATCTCAAACCCAGACCTACCTCCCAGAACACTTCCTTGATGCCACCTCTTTTCCTTCCTTCAAAGAAGAAGAAGAAGAAGAGTTTGGATTTGATATCCCGCCTTTCACTCCCCTTCAGGAGTCTCAAAGCAGCTAACATTCTCCTTTCCCTTCCTCCCCCACAACAAACACTCTGTGAGGTGAGTGGGGCTGAGAGGCTTCAAAGAGGTGTGACTGGCCCAAGGTCACCCAGCAGCTGCATGTGGAGGAGCGGAGACGCGAACCCGGTTCCCCAGATTACGTGACTATGCTCTTAACCACTACACCACACTGGCTCACCACAAAGACCTCCTCCAATCCTACATTTCCATCAAGCTGTGGGCACAACCACCACAACAGTCCTTCTGAATTCCATTGGCCACTGAGCATGCTCAATCTCCACTAGCGTGCTTTTTGGGGTTCTCCTCCTAATTTGGTTTCTTTTTCTTTCTTTTTTTTGCAACAATAGAGTTCCCACGATCCTGCTGATACCTCTTTCTTTTTGGCTGCTTAATAAGGTTATGAAACACCACTCTGGTCTCTCATTTGATATACCCTTGGAATGGGCGAACACTATCAGTTCCAATCTGTTCATTATCATAGCATACAGGATTACTTCTCACAATTTGGCAGTAACTCTGGTTAATTCCAAGGAAGGTTTTCAGAATCACAGTGTAAGAATGTGTTTTCTGGGGGGCAATTATGAGGAATATGTTACTAACGTATTTGCTCACAGGCCTGTTTTCTATTTAATGGTAATTCTGCTGTTCTGAGGACAACTGGATTCAAGTGCCATTTGTTTTCACATTAATTTTTCCTCAGTTTAATCCTAAACACTTAAGAGACCACAAACTTTAAGAGGCTTTCCTATGTCATGGGAAAGGAGTCATTCAGGATGGAAGTTGTTAAAAGGAAGCTACAAAGAAAATTCTTCGTTTTCTTTTCAACATCCTTAGTTTGCAGCTTTAATCTCCCACAAGTGTTGACAGCCCTTTCCAGTTAATCGCAATGGCAGCTACAGACATGCACTGGCAGCAGCAACAAATTAGACCCCAAAGTGTTGTTACGGAGACTTCTCTGACTCGCTTCTAAAAAATATGTGCCAAAGGAGGCTGGAAATAATGAGATCTGCAAGTGCTTTTCTTGAAGAGAAACAACCACCAGGGCAACATTGGATCTTCCAGTGCTAAGCAGGCCCATATTGTACAACACTTTAATAAGAGTTGAAGATTAAGCTAGCCTTTGTCACCAAGTGCTAGAATTCTTTCCCTCCTCTGTCATAATTATAGCTATTGCCTGTTAGGCATGGATGTAACCTTGAGGCTGTGGTTGTCAGGTTGCGTTCCAGGCAACTCTGGAGTCGATCTGAAGCTTAACTGAGTGTGGGATTCCTCAGAGATGATTGGTCCTGATGCACAACTTTCCCACAAAGTTTCCATGAGATAACCAGGAAGGAGGCAAAATTTTTCTAGAGGGCAATCTATGTCTCCCAAGCTTTCACTGCAATCCACAAGGAGGTATTGACACACTCTCGGTATCAAAATAAAGTATTTCTTATTTGTCAATACGAATGGATGTCATTAATATTGCAGTTGTTGTATAAGGGATTGTTATTTTGACTGGAGTGTAATTGAGATGAATAAGATTTTGGAATGCAGAAATAAAGTAAATCACCAGACCATCAATTCTACCTAAACTATATAATTTGGCATATGAATGATTGGGATTAGTAATTGTATTATGGCATTGTTATAATGAGTCTACCATTGGATGATTGCAATTGAAAACTAATAAAAATGATTATAAAAATAAAATAAAGTATTTCTTCATGCAGCACATAGTTAATTCACTATTGGTCTGCTTTCAGAAGAGGGTTAGACAAATTCATGGAGAATATGGCTATCAATGAATAGCTACTAGCAACAATGGCCTGCTTCTATCTCTATTTTTGGAGGGAGTATGCTTCTGAATAATAGCACTTTCTGGGAAGAACAGGGGGGAGAGCTCTATTGTACTCAGGTGCTGCCCATGTGTTTCCAACAGGCATCTAGTTGAAAACAGAATGTTGGACTAGATGGGCCTTTGGCCTAATCCAGAATGCTCTTCTTACACTTTTATGTTTGGTATGCAGAGGATGACAGTGAAGCCAAACAATGCCCTGGTAAGATGAGTGTCCATCCCAGAATATTCCACAGAATTCTCCATAAAACCTAAGATCCATGACAATCAAGTCAACATGGAAACTATTCTGTGAAGGTAGGAAATTTGAAAAACTCTGTGCCAAGTATTTCTGTGGCATAGTATGTTCTCTCTCTCTCTCTCCCTCCTCCCCTCTCCCATCCTTCAGTTGTTCAAGTTGTTTAACGGGTGCAGGTGGTGCGGTGGTCTAAACCACTGAGCCTGTTGGGCTTGCTGATTGGAAGGTCGGCAGTTTGAATCTGCGTAACGGGGTAAGCTCCCGTTGCTCTGCCCCAGCTTCTGCCAACCTAGCTGTTCGAAAGCATACCAGTACAAGTAGATAAATAGGTACCGCTCTGGCTTCCATCACGGTGTTCTGTTTTGCCAGAAGCAGTTTAGTCATGCTGGCCACATGACCTGGAAAACTCTCTGTGGACAAACGCTGGCTCCCTTGGCCTGAAGCGAGATGAGCGCCACGCCCCATAGTTACCTTTGACTGGACTTAACTGTCCGGGGGGTCATTTACCTTTTTACCTTTTTTTTACTTCAATTGTGATGCTTTTTGACCATTACTGTGTGTATCCATCTAGATTCACAGCTTCACAGACTTAGTGATACACAGAAGAAGAGTATCTGCTTTGCATGCAGAAGGTCTCAGGTTCAATCATCAGTATTTCCCAGCTCAAGCTGGGAGAGACTCTAGACTGAGCAGCCAGAGAGTTGCTGCCAGTCAGTGTGGACAACATTAAACTAGATGGACCAATGGTCTGATTTGGTATAAGGGAGCTTCCTATGATCTTATGCAGTCCCATACAATTTTGGATCAAAGTATGTTTCTTCTGAGATATTGTCTGTATTTTAAAGATCTGAGATAGCCTGCTGTGCACTAATGTGGGCAACAAGATTCTGCTATTTGAGGGACTGAAAATGTTTGCAGCTGATGAACAATCCCAGCCTCTAAAACACCAACAACTCCTTTTCTCATAGCTTTAACTCTAAGCATCCTTAGTTTCAAAATGTATTCAAAGAGCACTCTTGTTATTTATCTCACTGTCACTTATATATGTGAAAATTAAGCAGTGTTAATCTCTTGCAGGAGTATCGATTGGTGGTTTGAACAGCAACCCAAAGGAGAAATTTTGTGGTAGACACGTATGCACAATTTTGATTGTAGGGGAACTTTGACTCCCTACTTTGCCTAACAGAACAGTAGGTGCACAAGTATCTTTCCTCATGCTCATCTTTATCTACTGTGACTTGCAGAAAGGCCACCCAGGAGCTTATAAATTCATTATTGACAATCTAGTCACACTCCATTCTGAACTCATAGTATTCATATAATTTGTTAGTCTTTAAGAAGCCCCGGACACCTTAAAAGAAGGAGAGAAAGTCTTCAATCCCCTCCCCATTAATACTATGGTGTCAGGTGATTGACAGATGGATGGCCCCACCAACCTGTCAACTTTGGCCCATCTAGGGTGGAGGGAGATAAAGATCTGGCTCTCAGGCCAGAAATGGTCCCCCACTGCTGTCTGAGGAAGTAGATTGAAATTAACTGCTCATTATTTTTTTCCAAACAATGAAATGCCTTTGGAAACCAACAGGTTTAGACTATTGACTTATGTCAGCCATTTCCTCCAGAACATAAAAATAAGACTTCTGGATCAGATTCAAGCCCATCTAGTCCAACATCCTGTTCTCATAGTGGACTACCAGATGTCAACAGGAAGCTTCTACCTTCTAGTCATGAACTGATGTTTGAACTGAGAAAACAGCATTATCAAAGCAGTAATTCCCTGGTGAGAATATTTATACTTTCGTGTGTTCTTGTTTACTATTTTTCTTTTTCTTTTTTAATTACTGGAAGACATGAGGAGAGTATTGTCGGTGAAATAGTGTCAAGTGGCCGGAGTGTGCATTTGAGTTCAGCATCACATTAATAGTTGTGAAACCCAGTTCTGTTCCAGAAATTACATTAAATAATGTATCTCATTGACCTAGCAGGAAGGGGGATTATCAAGAAAATACTTTCCTATGATATCTAAAAATTGAACTCCTTAGAAGGAAAAGGAGAATTGGCCTACATAGACTAATTTTAAGTTACTGGAGCAGAAGCCCTATCAGTTGCCTCTCTCTTTCCCATCTAAACTTAATTTGGTGCATATAGGAAGCTTTACCCAGATTAGGAAGGTTTACCTTGTTTCTCCGGGTTCTGGTCTTCAGGGCTTGCATAGCTCCAAGTGCAAAGCGCCACGCCCTGACAACCAGTGGACTGTTTGAGCTTGTTTTGTCATGGAACTATGGAAGTCCCTACAATCAGCAGACCATTGGGGCTTGCACAGTGCCAGGGACTAAGCCATGCAAGCCTCAGCAAACAGCTGATTGGTGACACTTGCACAGCACTGTGCACAGGGCTTTGCAGGTGCCACCAATCAACTGACTGGCAGTACCTGTAACCCCTTGTTGGCTCAGCTGCATCTTTACCTGACCCACACCTGACATCATATCATACTCTCCAACATTTCTCCAATGAAACTTGGGACAGCTCTTCCTGTCCTCTGGGATGTGTCTGGTTTCCAGCCACCAGGGGCCAGGATCCAAATCCTCTCCTTCTGGGCTTTCCCTGGGGG
This sequence comes from Podarcis pityusensis, assembly GCF_964106645.2. Taxonomy (NCBI): domain Eukaryota; kingdom Metazoa; phylum Chordata; class Lepidosauria; order Squamata; family Lacertidae; genus Podarcis; species Podarcis pityusensis. The sequence goes on from NC_138028.1 coordinate 104,040,924, forward strand.
CTTCCACCATTCCTCCTCATCCAGCCAATCCCTGACAGCCTCTAATGTTTCTCCAATGAAAATAGATATGCCTCCATCAACCTCAGACCCTCCAAGTGTCCCTATTTTCTAGGGACATCTCTGATTTAGAGAAGCCATCCCAGTTTCTCATTTGATCCCGGAATGTCCCACGTTTCCTTAGGATGTCCCCATTTTCATTGGAGAAATGTTGGAGGGTATGGAGTTATTCAACCCTCGAGCTGTCTGAAGGCAATCCTGTATGTTGTTTAGTTGTTTAGTCGTGTCCGACTCTTCGTGACCCCATGGACCAGAGCACGCCAGGCACTCCTATCTTCCACTGCCTCCCGCAGTTTGGTCAGACTCATGTTTGTGGCTTCGAGAATGCTGTCTAACCATCTTGTCCTCTGTCGTCCCCTTCTTCTTATGCCCTCAATCTTTCCCAACATCAGGGTCTTTTCCAGGGAGTCTTATCTTCTCACGAGGTGGCCAGAGTATTGGAGCCTCAGCTTCCCTGTATAGGGAAGGTGTTTTTTTGTTTTCTGTTTAAATGTTTAATGTTTTATTGTGTTCTTATATATGTTGGAAGCTGCCCAGAGTGGCAACCCAGTAAGATGTGTGGGGCATAAATAGTAAAATTATCATTATGGAATGGGATGTGCCTATTTTCATCGGGGAAATATTGGAGGGTATGCAACATGTCTCCGATGAAAATAGGGATGTTCTAATGAAAAGCATTCTGGGATCAAATCAGAAACTGGGATGGTTTCTGTAAATCTGGGGCTACCTTTGGAAAATAGGAAGACTTGGAAGTTATGTGGAGTATAGGAAAGTTGGGCTTGGCCTAAAATGGCCTCAAGGGCCAAATAGGGGTGTGTGTGTGTGTGTGTGTGTGTGTGTGTGTGTGTAAGACCTAATTAGCTCTGCGAGCCTAATCCTTGCCCTAGATTCCGAATCCCTGCCCTAGGGCAAGCCTCAAATCCACATTTCCTTTTGCGTTGATTTTCACCAGTGAGGTATTGGACCACACATGGTACCACAACAGCGTTCTGGTTTGCTTTCTCGGCAGACAGCTAATGAAACAGCAGGCAGTGGCGGCTCCTCTTCCTTTTTCTCACAGCCACCATGGTCTGGGCCAGAGCGAAAGGTTGGCGAACAAGCAAGAAGTATGCCAAGGTGAAGAGAAGGAGGAAGTCAACTGGATTGTGGGCCCTTGGCAGAGAAAAGTTATTGTGTAAGAGCAAGAGTTTAAGAAGGTTTGTGTTAGCCTTGCTAGCCTCCCAGTTAAGAAAGGGTCCATAGGCAGTGCTGGTATTCTGGTTGCTTCCCCAGATGACCTATTTATTGAACATTCACACACCCTCCAACCTTTCTCTGATGAAAATACGGACGTCCCAAGGAAAAGCAGGACATTCCAGGATCAAACCTGAAGTACTCAAAGTGGCTGTGTTATATCCTGCTTCCATATTGATCTGAAGTCTATTGTGTCAGTATTAGACATGTCTGAAGAAAGTATTTGTAAATACAACCACAAGCTTTACATTTAAGGAATCTCTTATTTTTAGACTCCTTGAAGAGTCATCTTTTGATTTTAAAAAAATGTGGGTTCAATTAGATCCCTTAAATGGAACTCAGGCTGATTGTCCTTCTGGCCTAGAAACCCAAAAATCCACCCAATTTTTCCATGTTTGCTTACTAAACGCAGCTTGTGATTCTGCCTCCTTTTCCTAGTCTACCCTTCTGTTTGTGTTACCTTCAAACTGACAGAGAAATTATGTTTTAAAGATGGGTTAATAACCCTGCTTGAGAGATGCAGGGTGACCTAGAAAATCAAAATTAGAAGAAAAGACTTTGATCAAATATGGTCTTCATTTATGAACACATATGGTTGGTGTTTCTATGTAATGAGAGATAATCCTAAAGTACACAGTTTATTATTTGGCCTGTGCCTTTTAGGTTTTAAGCTATGCATTCTATATTGTAAGCAATAACTGTCAGTCTTCTCTGTCTTCTGAAAGTTTGACATTAAATATCTATGAAACATATGCAGTTTTAAAAGTGATATCATCATTTGAAAGTAGGACATCATGTATAAGAATTTGATTTTCATATTGCTGAGAATTGGAGATTCTTTAAAGGATTTACTCCCCTTTTGGTAAGAGTTCCATAATTTTGTTGAGTTCTTCAAATTCATTTTCATGGGCTCATTTATAATTGCAAAAAGTTGCTTGAAGAAACAAGTTGCAATCATCAAAGAAGCATGACAACTGTATCACATTTCTGAGATTTCAAAATTAAGATGGCCTGTCATTTTATCTGACTCTTTGACAGAAGAAGCTTCCCTAATTCCTTTGTGATTGAAGTATGGAAGGAGAGCGGTGGCTGAAGAAATCAACATCTTCTATAATAGATACGAAATTGTGCAGTAAGTAGATAGCATTACCTGTCATTGTGTTCTCAGGAAGGTGCCAAAATGATATTCTTTCTGAATACGAAGGTTAAATCCACTTGAAAACCAGACAAAGAGGGTCAAAATTCAAAGTGTCTGAAAGTTTTCTATCTTCATTATTCTACTTTTTCACTTTTACCTAATTATTTTAAGTGATTCCTTAGATAATGATAGACTTCAGCTGTCAAAATCATTATTTTTCACCTGCTGCTGCAGTGTATAATACTTTTCTTCTTCTTCTATTATTATTATTACTACTACTACTACTACTACTATATAAATACTACTTTCATAGTCAAGGATATTTTTATTTTTATTCACCCTTGTTAAAACAAAATCATGATACAAGTTTGGGCTTTTTTTCTTTGTACCCTGCATTTTTCTTTGTGCTGCTCACTAAATTAAAAATCTAGGCTTTGATCTAGCCAGCTATGATCTTTTAAGTGCCACTGATTTCAATGGAACAGAGCTGAGTTTGGACTTTTGAAAGTGGACCCTGGCAATCAAGAGGCAAGACATGAGATGGATAGCTCATTTGGTTAGAGCATGGTGCTGATAATGCCAAGGTTGTAGGTTCAATCCCGGGATGGAACAGCTGCATGTTTTTGCATTGCAGGGGCTTGAACTAGATGATCATCAGGTTTTCCTTCCAGCTGTACAAGTCTATTTTTCTAAGTGATGCGTTGAACTAGGTTAATAACACAACATATGAAAAACACAATTCGTTATATAACATATGGATAAAAACAGACTGAATTCAGCTAACTAGTCCCACCAATAGAAGCCCACATAAGGACTTCCACTAATGCAGTGGAGCTTTTCTGCTTCTTCTCCCACTGCAGTCCCCTAAATTAGCTGGGGGAGAGGGATCAGGAGAACTCCCCCCCCAAATAAAACAATGTGCAGGTGGGGGAATGGGCAGATCATTCCATCAGGCAAGGAGAAGTACTTGCCCCTATGACGCTACACACTTAGTGCTATATTGAATTCCTCCCCACTCAAACAATTCAAGAAACATGGGATGAATTCAGTATTATAGCAAAATAATTGCGACTGTTGATACATAACAAGTACAGACCTAAATCAAAGTTACCATATTGCCATTTTCATTACAAAATTCCTACCTTTCATGGTAGGAGGTTCTCTTAGAGTCCACCTCCCAGAATGAAAGTTACATCATTCCAGGACATATTCTCTCTCTCTCTCTCTCTCTCTCTCTCTCTCTCTCTCTCTCTCCCCCCTCCCTCTCTCTTTGTGTGTGATAGCTAATGCCACTAAGGCTGTTATATTTCATAGTGGCTACCATTTCCCTCAGATTGTTTATGAGAAAGCAACATCCAAGGTATTCTGGGGATTTTAAACAGCAGCCTCTAGGAAGCAGCCATCAAAATCAGCTGTGCTGCTGTTGCCATGAAAAGAAGACATAAAAAGAGACGAAAAATGATAATGAAAATGAATGTCATGAAATAAATGGAATTTGAACCAACAGATGATGAAGCAAATGAAGTTGTTTAAAAGAATAACAAAAAATGGAATTGGCAAGACCTTGATGCAGGTGGCGCTGTGGGTTAAACCACAGAGCCTAGGACTTGCTGATCAGAAGGTCGGTGGTTTGAATCCCCATGACAGGGTGAGCTCCCGTTGCTCGGTCCCTGCTCCTGCCAACCTAACAGTTCGAAAGCACATCAAAGTGCAAGTAGATAAATAGGTACCGCTCCGGCGGGAAGGTAAACAGCATTTCCGTGTGCTGCTCTGGTTTCACCAGAAGCGGCTTAGTCATGCTGGCCACAAGATCCAGAAGCTGTACGCCGGCTCCCTCGGCCAATAAAGCGAGATGAGTGCCACAACCCCAGAGTCGGCCACGACTGGACCTAATGGTTAGGTTTACCTTTACCTTTTTAATACTATAGCAAAAAGGATATAGATGATATAGATATAGATATAAATATAGATATAGATATAATCAGCACCCTAAATAATGAAGATTTGCACTATATTAATTGTAAAAGTGTGGGAAGAGGCCATAGCTCATTGGTTGAGAACATGCTTTGCATGCCAAAAAATTCAGGTTCAATCTCCACTTGGGGCTGGAAAAAACATCCTATCTTCCAGTCACTGTAGACAATACTGAGTTATATGAACAACGGTCTGCTTTTGTCCCTTGTAACAGTTTCTTGTGTTCCTATGAATAGCCATGGCGTCATTTCGCTGCCTGGCATGGAGAATTCCCATTCCAGCACCTGCTGCTTCCCAGAAATGCTGTTAATGGGTCCTTGTGATGTTAGTTATAGCTCTGGGTTAGCCATGGTGCCACCATGCAGCATGGTTGGGCAAATGCCTGGACCCAGTTCCGGTGCGTTGTAGATTTTTAAAAAGCCTGATGCCATAAAAACAGGGCTGCCCCAGTCCCACCCACATGATATTCTGCCAGCCCTGCTCCAAGTTGTGAAAAGGATTCCATATAGCTACTAAAGCCTGCTCTAAAAATCAGTGTAGTGTTGTGTCTGGTAGGCGTACGGGAGACCTTTCCCATAACTCAGTCCCAAAGTTTCCTTGTTGCAAGGTAGCCAGAAGCATTGCCTTGCCACAGGAGGAATGGAGTCCTCTGCAACCACGTTTACCATTCCATTCATCTAATGCAAGCATCATAATTTACAGTAGCCTTGGAATATTTCCCCAGTGTTGTCAACAGTTGCTTCCACTGTACAGTGGTACCTCGGGTTAAGTACTTAATTCGTTCCGGAGGTCCGTACTTAACCAGAAACTGTTCTTAACCGGAAGCACCACTTTAGCTAATGGGGCCTCCTGCTGCCGCCGCGCCACCGGAGCACAATTTCTGTTCTCATCCTGAAGCAACATTCTTAACCTGAAGCACTATTTCTGGGTTAGCGGAGTCTGTAACCTGAAGCGTATGTAACCTGAAGCGTATGTAACCCGAGGTACCAGTGTACTGAAATTAATCTAACCACCATTTCCCCCCTCACGTGCTTATGTGAAAATAAATTCATTGTGGCTAGTTCCACAGGTCCCCCCCCCTTCTTTCTCTTTTCTTTAATCTAATCTTAAAAAGCTAAAAACAGGCACAACTCACTGGCTGAGGAATTTTAATCCTTTCAACATAACTATGTGTGGTATTTGCCCTCATATAGTGAACTAATCCCAGTTTCAAACTTTTGCATGGCTAAATAAAACGAAAACGGAAAACCCTACAGATATATTTTGTGTTAAATGGGGCCATAAGGAAAATGGCACGAAATCTTTTTATCCTTATGCCGTGCTGTTACAAATTAAAACACACCGTGTGCATGTATTCTTGAACATGCAAAACCTCTGCCTAATGTTTATTCTAGGAAATGGCCTTTTAGGAAATCCTGGCTTGAATCAACATTGGCTGTGTTTCCGACTTGAAGCCTGGAGGCCCCCTTCTTGGCTCCGCCCAGTGGCTTATGTCATTTCCTGCATGTGCATGAAGGGCACACATTTTGCTGGGCAACATGTCACCCCTAGTGTGGACAAATTCCAATACCTTTATCATTTAATGGAGGTTGGCTATGAAAATCCCTGTTTTATCAGATTTCCCACCAAGAGATTTCAACAAAATGAGAACCAGATCTAAGTTTAAAGTGCATTTTCTGTAGTTCTTCCATTTAAGAGAAAATCCATGAACAAGGAAGATTCATCCCCCCCCATTCTTTTATTCATTTTCTAACACAAATAAAAAACACAAACAGAAAAGACAAACAATACAAACAAATTCTTGTCATATCCCTATTTTTCTAAACATTGTTAAGTGGGCTTCCCCAAGTCCCACCTATCTGATTTTCATTTTACTTCATCTTTAGTAGTTTACATATATCATAATTTCTAACCATCTTTCCCCCCCCACACTTACTTTAACCATTAAAAACTTCACATTTTATCACTTATAAAATACACTATCTTCTCCTTCTAACCCTACCGCCTATATCCACTTCCAAAGCTATTCTAAGATTTAAATATTAACATATTTTTTTCAAATATTCCTTAAACTTCTTCCAATCTTCTTCCACCATCTCTTCTCTCTGGTCTCGGAGTCTCCCAGTCAGTTCAGCAAGTTCCATATAGTCCATCATCTTCATCTGCAATTCTTTGATAGTTGATAAATCATGAACAAGAAAGATTCAAGCATGGGGCACAGATGTCTGACCTGATGCAGGAAGTCACTTTATACCAAGTCTGTCTGTCTGTCTTCTAGTCTAGTATTGTCTACTCTGACCAGCAGTAGCTTTTCAGGGTGTTAAACAGAGTTCTTACCCTTTAAAGTAAAGAAAGGTAAAGGACCCCCGGACAGTTAAGTCTAGTCAAAGGCAACTATGGGGTTCCGACGCTCATCTTACTTTCGGGCCGAGGGAACCGGCGTTTGTCCACAGACAGCTTTCTGGGTCATGTGGCCAGCAGGACTAAACAGCTTCTGGCGCAATGAAACACAGCCATGACCTGTTACCCAATCCTTTTACAAAGTGGAGATGTCAGGAATTGAACCTGGGACCATCTGCATGTCATGTGTGGGGTCGTCTGTTGGAGGCAGAGTCAACATTAGGCAGGACATAGCCTAAAGTAGATACAGTGATACCTCAGTTCTCAAACACCGAAAACCCGGAAGGAAGTTCCAGTTTTTGAACTTTTTTCGGAAGCTGAACGTCCGATGTGGCTGTCAGCTATTCCAGATCGCCTGCATCAATCAGAAGCTGTGCCTTGGTTTTTGAACATTTTGGAAGTCAAACGGACTTCTGGAATGGATTAAGTTTGGCGCCTTTTTTTTGCGGTTTATTTTGCATTTTTGTTTTTGAGGCTTTTTTGGTTAATTTGTTTTTGTGACTGTGTGGAACCCAGTTCAGCTACTGAATGATTGATTGATTGATTGATTGTGTGGCTGTGGAAATGGATAAAAGCCCCCCATACAAACAATGACTATCATCAGTGCAGGTAAGAATTTTTTTAAAAAAAATTCTTATCATCTACAGTACTATCTTATTCATTTTATAGTACAGTACATTGATTATTGCTTTCATTTTATGGATCAATGGTCTTGTTAGATAGTAAAATTCATGTTAAATTCCTGTTTTAGGGGTTCTTTTTAAAAGTCTGGAATGGATTAATCCGTTTTGCAAGGAAAAGCATGCCTTGGTTTTGGAACGCTTTGGTTTTGGAACGGACTTCAGGAACGAATTAAGTTTGAGAAGTCTGTATAGCCAGACTTCTCCTATTTTTCTGGCGATCTCTTTTTCACTCTCGCTTTCTGCCCCTGCTCACCTTCACTCTTTCCCCGACATCTCCTTTTCTTCCAATTGCCTCCCTGCTTCCAGGCCACCGGAAATTAAACAGGGCTGCACAAAATTAGAGCAAAGGCCACATGAGGACCCAGGGCTGCAGGTTGCCCATATGTGCACTCGAAAGCAGTAATTCAGTTCACATCGAAAGGCAGACTTACCGAATTCACACTTTCTGAAACAATATGCACAATGAAACACAGCCGTGCATCAAGATTTACACTTCTGATGAAATGCAATCCTGCCGTCAAGTACTGTATACTTAATAAATGCACATTTTGATTATTTTTGGCTACAGGCAGGTACATTTGGTCTTCTAAGAATTTTGGGATCATAATGTGAACATTGTTTCTCAACCTCTACAGACATCTGCATGCCGTGCCACTCATGGACATTTTTATTGCATTTGTAACAAACAGTGCATTTTGTTACAAGATCAAAGAGAGGAAGCTTTTAACAACTGATTCAGAAAAATCCAGGTTTACAAGCTGGTGAGTAGTAAAGAAGGCTGCAGTGCTGTATATTGGAATGGAAATTCATGTTCATGGGATCTCAGTTTAGAAGGCTATTCAGACTGAAAAGTCTGAACTTGCTTTTCTTCTAAAATAAATTTAAAAATGACGTGCTGGAGTCCTGTTAAAAGTATGTGGGGCATTTCTTTAAAGTACACAGGGCATTTCTTAAACATCTGGCATACATATGAGATCCCCTCTCTCTACCATCTCTCTCCCCCTCCTTCCTTGGCGAAAGCAATTCTTATGCATTTGGCCTTTTCAAAACAATCCTGCCAAGTTCTGCTCTTACTTCTTGGATTGTGACAACCTTAAGTGGGAATGGTTCTGTAATTTATGTGCCAATTCAGTGCTTTCTGTGTTTGTGTGTCTGTGTGGTCTCGCAGAATGTATACATCACCACCAGCCCAAGTGGTTTTTCCTCCCTCTTGTGTTTGTGAAGAAAGAGATTTTTTATATATGTTCTATAACATTTGAAATGAAATTAACTTCATGTGGTAAGATGTTTCAACTAACCAAAAATATGTGAACAAGCCTGTCAGGATTTTCATCAACTTTAGGCTGCACTTCAAAGATGTATATGTTATGTAAGAAACTGGGTTGAATTATGCCATTTCTGAGAAATTCATGGAGAAACACCAATGATTTTGAACTCAAACACCAGCTGTCATTTCATCTTTCATTTAAGAAGGGCTAAGATGAATCCTATTTGTGCTGGCAAAGGGATCATACTGTACTTCCTTCCACTTGTACTGATACAAGTCAGCTAGCTTCCTGTATGTAGGTTTTGATCTGTGAAGGAATGGTATTGATTCCACTTGATTCTTTCTTGGTGTACTTTCTCTGTCCCAGTGCTCAAACTGTGAGGGGCAAGGCAGAGGTTTCTACCTCATGACTTCTCCCTGTTTTAACCAAATCATGCTCCTCTATATAGACTTCTAAAAACAGTAGCTAAGGGAACATCACAGAATGTTGGCCCCATCTGGCCACCTGTGGTTTGAACAGGGTTTTTCACCTTTCTGTTAGGGTGAGGTGAGATGATACCTTCAGCAGTGCTCCAATATATCTGTAGCTTATATGGCCATGATGTGGCACATATTATTTATCCTTGTGCGAATGGACCCATACACAGAGAAAGGACAACTGTATTTGGTTGGTGAAGTTCAACGGGAAGCTTGAGAAGCTGTGAAGATCTCAAGAAAGCCAGTAAGAAAGTGCAGCCAAAACATCCTGAAGTTTCTTGTGCATCTAGAGAGGAATAATAATATCTGACTCTCAATTGCATAAAGGTTGCAAAAATATCACCGCCTCTCCATCACTACTAGAAATACTGCTCTGACAGAATGAGCAAGCCCCTTTCAACATGAACGTTGATGAATCCAAGTCACATTGACTTGGCATGCATGATACTGTGGTTAATATTGTACCATTTATAACGCAATTATTATTCACCACATCCATAGATACCACCTGCAGCTGCTTCTGCAGAAAGAAGTGAATGATTGAAGTCGTATTCCCCTTTAGTCCATTACTGCTGTGACTAATATCACTCCATGCTGGTCAATCCTTTCAATGACCCCTTGGAAAGATAGTTCTGTAGACCAGTGGTTCTCAAGCTTCCCCCCCCCTCTGGGTTACACTTTCAGAATAAAAATTTGCTCACGCCACATCAATTATTTATTGACAAGAAATACATTATAGCCCACCATGTTAGAAGTAGTGGAGGCAAGCTACAAATCCATTCACATGAAATGCTGCTGTGTAAAATCCAACGTTCTGTAATACTTGGGGAGATGACAGAGCCACCCACTGAATTGGACTCAGTTTGTAGCTGCATGTACTTTGGGGGAATTCTTTGTCACTTAAGATTCCACCCAGTGTTTATTTCCCTGTTTGGCCTGGGCCTAGTGAATTTCTCCCACATAGCTTTTTTTCTTTTCTGGCCAGCACATAAAATGTTGATTTTTTTCCAGGAATAGATCTTTGAACTCTCGTAGACTGGTTCCTGATTTGCGTTGGCATCAGCAGGAGGAGATCTCTCACAGAGAGAAACCCGTGCATGTTTTCCCAATTAAACGCTTTAAATCCCCCTCCTGTTAATCCATTCAAAGCACATGTGATGCTTAAGGAAAGAGAGAAACGTGAAATAACTCTAAGCTCCACCGGGCTGTGGATACAAATGTCACTGCTTTCAGCAACTGAGCAAAGCTCGCTTCAGCAACACCTTTGCCAAATTTCTGTTTATCAGGGGGATAAAGCAGGAAATTGCTCAGACTGTAAGAAACTCGATGTTGTTTTCAGAGAAGAGAATTAATTGACTATCTGGGGTATGAGTTAGATAAACCAAGCCTGTCAGGCAACTTTCAAGCCTTGCAAGCACTTCAAAAACATCTTCAAATAACAGCAGCATTGCAGAATCAGTGAGATTTCTGCCACTGTGGTTGCTGTTGCTTAGGGCGTTTTTCATTATCTATCCCTCACTATTCACCTGCTGCATCAGTCTTCTATTGACCAGTGTAGATATAGCAATACAACTATCACCTTTCCTTTACAGCTGCTAGATTATATTAGTGCAAAGTTGTGCTTAGAAGCCACTGGGGTCAAACCCACATAAGGAGTGTGAAACATGTGGTAGCTGTGGCTGGTGATGTGCATCTTATGTACATTACAGCCAGTTCAGTGGGGCTCAGAGGAGCATATATGGTGTAGATGCACCTTAACTTTCAGATCAACTGCACACTCCTAAGTTGATCTTCAGCATCTTCATGGGCATAGCAATAAAGAACAGTGTTATTTAATTCAGTTGGCCAAAATTGTCCCCCCAAACATCAGGATTGCAACAGGTTGGTGAATTCTTACTTAAGCCCTGTGATAAAAGCAAATATTTATTCTTTATGAAGTGCCTCAACATAGCTACTGAACAGCACAGGTCTGCCTGAAGGCATTTTGCTGCTTGAGTGAAGAAACATACATATTGTACATATTGTATACAGCTTTCTAGGGGTTGCGTAGGTTCTTCGACACATGTAGACTATTTGGTTGTGCAAGTGTTAACGACTGGACAAAAAGCAGTTGGGAGACCAGTGTGTAGTCCTGTAACATCCATTGTTTCAAGTACATACATGTTGAAAAATGAAGTATGTGCAGTACCATTGAAACTGATGGCAGAGCATCCTGCTGTAATGATTGCTTCTTCAGATGCTAGCCTCATTTGGTTGATAATGAAGCTTACTCAACCAAAGAACTGAGTGAGAGGATAACAAAGGTGGAATAAAACCTGCCCCCCCCCCATATCAGCCATCAGACATCTACATCATGATAAAGGCTGTGGAATTGCAAAACGTGAGTGTAAGGATGTCCTCTTACGGGACAACACACATTAAAGGACTACAGAAAACACAAGCAAATGCTTCAGTGTGTCATCATGTGGTCATGCATTTCCAGCCCGAGAAGGGGCAGCCACTACCAATGCAATGGATACTGTAATGGGTACCAAGATGATTTGTCTGTAGGCTTTTTTTTTTTTTTTAGGTTTCTCTGGTCTTCCAGCTTTGGAGGAAGTAGAGTCTGACTTCCCAGAGCGCTGCAGCAATTGCGGTGCTGGTGGAAGGTTTCTCCCTCAAGGACAGCCAAGTTGGATGGTCAGGGAAGTTAATAGCCTCTCTCCATGGCTGCGGAAGGATTGTAAAGGAAATAATCCCATGTCATCCTAGCTGCCTGCAGTATGTTAACAACACATAGCCTCCTGCAGCAACTCAAAGCAACCGATTCCTTTTTTTCTTCTTTTAAAACCCACCCAAAGGCTGCAGAAGGTTGTGATAACTGCAAATGCAAAAGAAAATTGTTTCCCATATTCTATAAACACATTGGGCAATGTTTAACAATTTGTTGTTTTGATAGAGCCCCGGGACTGACCTCTGACTTGCAAGTTTGTGCAGCTTATACTTAGAACCATCTGTCATCATTTAGTTAATCGACTCCGCGCCATGGTGGCCTCGGTGAGTTTTACAATGATCAGCTGTTACAGCTCGGTAAAAACTATATGGAGCTCATAAGGAAGCCCAGTGTAATAAATGTATCTCTGCAGCTTCAGAGAATCATAGAATCATAGAGTTGGAAGAGACCACAAGGGCCATCGAGTCCAACCCCCTGCCAAGCAGGAAACACCATCAGAGCACTCCTGACATATGGCTGTCAAGCCTCTGCTTAAAGACCTCCAAAGAAGGAGACTCCACCACACTCCTTGGCAGCAAATTCCACTGTCGAACAGCTCTTACTGTCAGGAAGTTCTTCCTAATGTTTAGGTGGAATCTTCTTTCTTGTAGTTTGGATCCATTGCTCCGTGTCCGCTTCTCTGGAGCAGCAGAAAACAACCTTTCTCCCTCCTCTATGTGACATCCTTTTATATATTTGAACATGGCTATCATATCACCCCTTAACCTCCTCTTCTCCAGGCTAAACATGCCCAGCTCCCTTAGCCGTTCCTCATAAGGCATCGTTTCCAGGCCGTTGACCATTTTGGTTGCCCTCCTCTGGACACGTTCCAGCTTGTCAGTGTCCTTCTTGAACTGTGGTGCCCAGAACTGGACACAGTACTCCAGGTGAGGTCTGACCAGAGCAGAATACAGTGGCACTATTACTTCCCTTGATCTAGATGCTATACTCCTATTGATGCAGCCCAGAATTGCATTGGCTTTTTTAGCTGCCGCGTCACACTGTTGGCTCATGTCAAGTTTGTGGTCAACCAAGACCCCTAGATCCTTTTCACATGTACTGCTCTCAAGCCAGGTGTCACCCATCTTGTATTTGTGCCTCTCATTTTTTTTCCCCAAGTGCAATACTTTACATTTCTCCCAGTTAAAATTCATCTTGTTTGTTTTGGCCCAGTTCTCTAATCTGTCAAGGTCGTTTTGAAGTGTGATCCTGTCCTCTGGGGTGTTAGCCACCCCTCCCAGTTTGGTGTCATCTGCAAATTTGATCAGGATGCCCTTGAGTCCATCATCCAAGTCGTTGATAAAGATGTTGAATAAGACCGGGCCCAAGACAGAACCCTGTGGCACCCCACTAGTCACTCTTCTCCAGGATGAAGAGGAACCATTGATGAGCACCCTTTGGGTTCGGTCAGTCAGCCAGTTACAAATCCACTGAGTGGTAGCATAGTCAAGACCGCATTTTACCAGCTTCTTTACAAGAATATCATGGGGCACCTTGTCAAATGCCTTGCTGAAATCAAGGTAGGCTACATCCACTGCGTTCCCTTCATCTACCAGGCTTGTAATTCTGTCAAAAAACGAGATCAGGTTAGTCTGAGATGACTTATTTTTCAGAAATCCATGCTGACTATTGGTGATCACAGCATTCCTTTCTAGGTGCTCACAGACTGTTTGCTTAATGATCTGCTCCAGAATCTTCCCTGGTATTGATGTCAGACTGACTGGGCGGTAATTATTTGGGTCCTCTCTTTCCCCCTTTTTGAAAATAGGGACAACATTTGCCCTCCTCCAGTCTGCCGGGACTTCGCCTGTTCTCCAGGAATTCTCAAAGATGACTGCCAGTGGTTCTGAGATCACATCTGCCAGTTCTTTTAATACTCTTGGATGCAGTTCATCTGGCCCTGGAGACTTGAATACATCTAAACTAGCCAAGTATTCTTGTACTATCTCCTTAGTTATTCTGGGCTGTGTTTCCTCTGCTGAATCATTTGCTCCAAATTCTTCAGGTCGGGCATTGTTTTCTTTATCGGAGAAGACTGAGGCAAAGAAGGCATTGAGGAGTTCAGCCCTTTCTGTGTCCCCTGTTTGCATTTCACCATCTTCTCCTCTGAGTGACCCCACTGTTTCTTTGTTCTTCCTTTTGCTACGAACATACCCATAAAAGCCTTTTTTGTTGCTTTTAACCTCTCTAGCAAGCCTGAGTTCATTCTGTGCTTTAGCTTTTCTGACTTTGTGTCTACACGTGCTGGCTATTTGTTTGAATTCCTCTTTGGTGGTTTCCCCCCTTTTCCATTTTTTGTACACATCCTTTTTAAATCTTAACTCAGTTAAAAGTTCTTTAGATAGCCACCCTGGCTTCTTTAGGCACCTTCCATGTTTCCGTCTCATTGGTATTGCCTGAAGTTGTGCTTTTACTATCTCCCTCTTAACAAACTCCCAGCCATCATGAACTCCCTTTCCTTTTAGTATTACTGTCCATGGGATCTCACCCAGCACTTCCCTAAGTTTTATGAAGTCGGCTTTCTTAAAGTCAAGAAATTGAGTCCTAGTATGCTTGGCTGCTCCTTTCCGCTGTATAGTAAACTTCAGAAGAGCATGATCACTCGCACCTAATGATCCTTCCACTTCTACCCCACTAAGCAGGTCATCAACATTGGTTAGGACCAGATCTAAAATGGCTGTTCCTCTTGTTGCTTCTCCCACTTTCTGGACAATGAAGTTGTCTGCAAAGCCAGTGAGGAATCTGTTTGACCTTATGCTCTTGGCTGAGTTTGACATCCAACAAATATCCGGGTAATTGAAGTCCCCCATTACTACTATCTCCCTTCCTTTTGCATGCTTGGCCATCTGTTCCAGGAAGGCATCATCTATGTCCTCCGTTTGGCTTGGGGATCTATAGTAAACTCCCACAATGAGGTCACTGTTATTCTTCTCTCCCTTAATTTTGACCCAAATGCTCTCACTTTGGCTTTGAGGTTCTAAATCTTGGATCTCTTCACAGGTATACACATCCCTGACATATAACGCCACTCCTCCTCCTTTCTTGTCTGGTCTGTTTCTCTGAAATAGATTGTATCCCTCCATTATTACATTCCAATCGTGGGACTTATCCCACCAGGTTTCAGTGATGCCTATTATGTCTTATTTAGTTTGCTGTACCAAGAGCTCAAGCTCATCTTATTTCCCATGCTTTGCGCATTAGTGTACAGACACTGAAGTCCATTAATCATTCCCCCGTGTCTCTTATTTAAGGATTTTTTCCTCCCACCACTAGGTCTGCGTGCTGTTTGCTCCATTTGGTCTATGACATTTGGATGATCATCTTCATCAATTGATAGACTCCTACCTTCAGGAGCACTGTCTCCCTCCCCCACATTAGTCAGTTTAAAGCCCTCCTGATGAGGTTTCTGAGATTTTTGGCAAAAACATTCCTCCCAACCGTTGTGAGGTGCAGCCCATCGCTTGCCAGAAGTCCATCTTCAAGAAACTGCAGTCCGTGATCTAAGAATCCAAACCGTTCCTGTTTACACCATTTGCGAAGCCAGCTGTTCACTTCCACTATTTTTCCCTCTCTCCCTGGGCCATGTCGTTCAACTGGGAGGACAGATGAGATGACAATTTGTGCATTTAATTGCTTCAATTTCCTGCCCAGAGCCTCGTAGTCTCTTTTGATCTTCTGGAGGCTATTGCTTGCAGTGTCATTGGTTCCCACATGAACCAAGAGGAAGGGGTATTTGTCAGTGGGTTTTATGATTCCTTGCAGTCGTTCAGTTACATCTTGGATCTTAGCCCCAGGGAGACAGCACACTTCCCGAGACATCTTGTCAGGCCCACAGATCACTGCTTCTGTTCCCCTCAGTAGGGAATCCCCTATCACCACTACACGCCTCCTCTTAGGTTTGGTCGGGGTTCTTCCGTGAGCTGTCCGTTCCAAGGTCGCCTGCACATTCCCTGAGGACTGACTTTGCTGCTCGTCTTCATATACCTGATCGACTGTAATGAGGGAGAGATCCTCAAATGGAGTCTGCTCTTCGTCTTCCATGCTAGGGGAGAGGACCTCAAAGCGATTGTGTATTTCTAAACAATCAGAGAGAACCCTGGGCCTCCTACTTCTTTGAGTCACGTTTCTCCATATATCTGGCTCCTGTGTTGGTGAACTAGCCTCCTTCTCAGGGGAGTCCCCTGTCTCCTCTTTGGTGGAGACGGTGTGCTCTGTTGCTTCCAAGAAGAGCTCCAGCTCTCTAATTCTTTGGAGCGTAGCTACACGTTCCTCCAGTTGCTGGACTTTGTCTTCTAAGAGGGCAATCAACCTGCAATAGCTGCAGGTAAAGCTGCCTGCAACCTTTGGCAAGATGGCAAACATTGCGCAAGAACCGCAGGTGACTGCAGCTGTTCCCTCCCCCTCCATCTTGAGAACATGTTGTTGGGGGTGGCTACAGCGGTCCTCCATCATAAAAAGCGTGAAGACAGGACAAATAACTCCCCCCCCAAAAAAACCCTAGGTCTCCCCCAACAAACGTTTGAGACTAGCTCCCCTAAATCTAAAAGATGGATCAAACTGCGTGCGCCTAGCGGCACGCGCTGCTGCCCTACAAGCTCTGATAAGCTCCTCCCACAGCTAATCACCTGCCTCAACAGAAACCCTGCCCCCTCTGACCTTCGCACAGGGAGAGCAGCTAATCAGCCACAAAGAAACACACACACAAGAAAACCCTTTTTGCTCCTTCTTCAGCTGCTGCCCTGCAAGCTCTGATAAGCTCCTCCCACAGCTAATCACCTGCCTCAACAGAAACCCTGCCCCCTCTGACCTTTGCACAGGGAGAGCAGCTAATCAGCCACAAAGAAACACACACACAAGAAAATCCTTTTTGCTCCTTCTTCAGCTGCTGCCCTGCAAGCTCTTCCTCCCAGAGAAGATGCCTCCCAGCTTGGCTTTTCTAACTTTTAGCAGATAGGCAACATCAGTCTGGCAGTACTTTTGAGCTTGCAATAACAACCCACTTAATCTAGCAGGCAGATCTTAAAAGGGTTTAGCTCTGTTGATTTAGAGGAGACTGGGGGCACTTTGAAGCACAACCATGGCAGCTTAAGTGTTTTGTGCGCCATCCTGTAACACTGAGTCCTGAATCACCCCTCTGAATGATAACTGAGGAAGACCACAGAACTCCCTTAGCTACAATGAGCTTTGTATCTTGCAAGCATCTTGGGTGATGCTCTGTCATCCTCACTGCATTAGGAGGAAAATGCAATGCACTTGGCTTTACTTTACTTCCTGCTTTGTTCTCAGAATATCCCAGGTAGGCTCCACCCCCTTTTTATGCTTAAAGAGCGGACCCAACCCTTACTTGGTCTGTTTCCCTGGCTATGCCTCCCCAGTCATGATTGGTTCTTAGAACTGATGTTTGGCAGAAACCTCAAGGTTTGCGACTTGGGGAGGCGGTCCAAGAGTGCTTGGCCGAGAGTCACATTGGATCGGGGGTGCTGTGCGTGGGCATGCAAAGGGCGCCCTCCATTTGATTTGGAGAGCGGTCATTGTTCTCAGAATATCGGAGATGGCATTAGTTTGACTATCACGGTGGTTAGGGAGAACAGTTGTACTTTAGCTATGATGGCTAAGATGGCTTAAGGGGCAGACAAGGTCCTCATACAAATTTCAGAAAAACACCAGAAGGGAGAGTGCTCTTGTGCTCAAATCCTGCTGTGGATTTCCCATAGGCTTCCAGTTGGCCACTGTGAGAAAAGGGTGCAAAACTAAATGGGCCATTGGGCTGATCCGTTAGGTTGTTCTTATGATTATGCATCTTGCTAATATAATGAATGCTACTATATGCCTTCACTTTTTCATAGAATCATAGAATAGCAGAGTTGGAAGGGATCCCAAAGGTCAGCTGATCCAAGTATCATCATTATATCAACCTGGTAAGGAAGGTAGGTCACCATTATGTCCATATTCTAAATGGAAACCTACAGCTGAGAATGACTTGCCCAAGATCACAGCATGTCAACTGGACTTCCATCAGGAAAGTCATATGTCAGCTAAAAATTTGAATTTATTTAAAGACAATTATGAAAAATGTTGGCTGGAAATCAAAAAAGATTTGGAAATCTGGTCAAGATTGAAACTTTCCTTGTTGGGTCGAATTGCAGCTATAAAGATGAATGTATTGCCGAAAATGTTATTTTTGTTTCAAACCCTACAGATTGTGGACAGAGTGGAATGTTTTGGAAAGTGGTAGAAGGATATATCCAAGTTTGTTTGGCAGGGCAAAAAGCCCCGGATAAAGTTTAAAATATTAACTGATTCGAAAGAAAGAGGGGGGTTTGCCCTGCCGGACCTGAGATTATATTATGAAGCTGCGGCCTTCTGCTGGATGAAAGATTGGTTACTTCTTGAGAACACTGATGTCCTAGATCTGGAAGGGTTTGATAATGCTTTTGGTTGGCATGCATATTTGTGGTACGACAAGGTAAAGGTCCATAAAATGTTCAAAAATCATATTGTTAGAAAATCAATATTTATGGTCTGGACAAAATACAAGGACTTATTAGAAGGTAAGACTCCGAGGTGGCTTTCACCAGCAGAGGCCAAGGCCCGGAAAAAACCTAATATGGAGGTTGGTTGGCCGAAATATGGGGAAATTATAGAAAAAGTAGGAGAAACTTGGAGGCTGCAGAGTTATGAAAAATTAAAGAATAAGGTGCAAAATTGGCTTCACTATGCTCAAATTCAAGAGGTTTTTAAGTTGGACAAAAAAACAGGTTTCCAGGTGGAAAAATAGAAACTAGAGACAGAATTGTTGGAACCAAAGACCAAGGTACTTTCGAGAATGTATAACTTGCTGCTTAAATGGAACACTCAGGATGAGATAGTTAAATCAGCAATGATAAAATGGGCTCAGGACATTGGGTACAACATTATGTTTGAGGACTGGGAAAGGTTATGGACCACTGGTGTGAAATTCATGGCATGTAATGCCTTGAAAGAGAATATTATGAAAATGATATACAGGTGGTACATGACCCCAGTCAAGTTGGCTAAGATATATCATTTGTCTGATAATAAATGTTGGAAATGTAAGGAGGCTGAAGGGACATTCTTTCACCTCTGGTGGACTTGCCCAAAAGTGAAGGCCTTCTGGGAAAGGATCTATAATGAGTTAAAAAAGGTGTTTAAGTACACCTTTCCCAAGAAACCAGAGGCCTTCCTACTGGGCATTGTCGGCCAGAAGGTGTTAAAGAAGGATAGAACCTTTTTTATGTATGCAACTACAGCAGCAAGAATTCTTATCGCAAAATACTGGAAGACTCAAGATTTACCCACACTGGAAGAGTGGCAGACGCAATTGATGGACTACATGGAATTGGCCGAAATGACTGCCAGGATCCGAGACTTGGGAGAAGAAGCAATAGAGGAGGATTGGAAAAAATTTAAAGATTATTTACAAAAATTTTATAAGTTATATGAATGTTAAGAATTCGCATGATTAGGGAATTCAGCTCCAGCAATAAGATTAAGGTATGGAAAACTAAGTTATATTAATGAAAGGACTAATGTTTAAAAGAATATTATATATGTTATTAGTGTAAATTGACAATAAGTATTTTAAACGTAAACCATAAGTATTTGAAAGAACAAAAGAATGCACGAAATAAGGTTATAATTTGCTGAAAAATTTTATTGTTAAGAACGCACGGTGAGGGAGACGTGGGGAAGTCCGGTTGGTTATGGAAAAATGCTTTGAAAAGATGATTTTCTTTTTTTTCTTTTTTCTTTTCTGTTATTTCTTTGTATATCTGACTTTGTATTTCTATCTGGAAAAAATGTAATAAAAAATATTTAAAAAAAAAAAAAAGGAAAGTCATATGCCGGGATAACAAACTTAGTATCTGATCTTAAAAGTGGGAGTAGGCTATTGGAAGGTCTCTTGGAAGTCAGAGGTTTTTGTAAACCACACTTGGTGGTGCATCTCAACTGGACCTTTGAAAGACCAGAAGGGATATCTAGTAGACTCTACAGTGACTTGCCACCCACCTCAAATGGACACTCAGCTACCCCAAAGGCAATTAGTTCTAATGGCAACTGGGAATTGCCATTAAATCCATTTTGTTTTATAACAATACCAGCAACCTGGAACACTTTTATTTACATTAGGATTTATAATCTGCTGTTCAAGACTAATGAATTCTCAAAGCACAGAACAATATTAAATCTGCCAAAAATATATTGAAAAGCGAAAGAAAAACAATAAACAAACTAAATTAGCAGCTGGAAGAACAAACCAAATTAAATCAAGTTCTATCACACTCAAAGGTTAAAAGCCTACATAAAAGGAAGAATCTTAATAGCACATCTAAAGAGCCAATGTTCTCATAGCCAAAAAATATTAAGCAGCAATACCTTCCATAAACAAAGGGCAGCAGCGGAGAACTCTTTTCATAGTTGAGGACAATCTAGTGTCCCAAAAGTGTCTGCATCCTTCTGGACTGCATTGACAAGGTTAGTGCTTATGGACCTCATTGTTTCAAGGAAGTACATAAGGAAGTATTTACCATAAGTTTTCATCTACCTGTGCAAAGGTTGTCATGCCTAGTGTCCCTCATTGTAAAACATGACCTTCAGTCCCTCCTTGTAAAACATAGGAAGAACTGAACTAAATAGTGACAATTGGCAGGATTAGTAGGAGCTTTTATGACAACTGTGCAAGTGATTCCTTATTCAGTTAGGGTTCTGGGAGAAGGACATGTGACCAAAGTCAGCTACAGAATGCCCCAAAGCCATCTGGAAATCATTTAGATCTACAACTGTTGAGATCTGAGCAGCTTAACCTGGTCCACCACATTTGTAGCTGCTGTAAGCTTAGACTGAACCAGACACTCATCTGTCTCTGACAACAGAATCACTAACTGATCACCAACCACCTCTCTGCAATAAAAAGAACAAGATTGTATCACCTGCAATATATGTGCAGCTAGACTTAGATTATGATATCACTGTCATGGTGGACCAATAACTACTTGAGCAGCACCTGTTGAAATCTTGGCATGGAACAAAAAACCTGGGGAACCTCAACATGATGATCAAGGCAACCTGCACCATCTTAGTCAAAGAGTTGGTTAGGCAGCAGGATGGCTGGTGCACAGTTTCTCCTGTGTATCAAGAATCAAATTCACACACTTAATATGGGCCACCTGTCCTGCTTTCTCTTGTAACAATCAGGTCCAGGAGTATATAGGGTAACGGACTCCACTTAGTGGTCTTTCCCCCCCCTCCAATCAAGAAGTATATAAATTTTGTTAAATAAATGTTTAATAATTAAAATAATCAAAACAAACCAATGCCAATAATTATATTATGGTTGCAACGAGCCCTTTGATATCCTATTCATTTTACTTCAGTGAGCATCTGGTCAGTCTAAAGTTCTGGTGGTTAAACGATGCCACATAAAGAATAAATGCAGACATCCAAATACACAGGGAGTCTTCCTCTCATCTATATTTCAATGATGATAAAAACGTGCCGTAAACCTAGTTCTCATGGATTTTAAACTTTCCCCGTATACTAGTATATACATCTTTTACTTCCCTGTTATATGATGAAAGCAGTTGACCTGTTTTAAGTTGCAGGAAATCTCAAAGGATCTTCTCACAGGAAGCAGGAGAAAGATTGGCTTTGGCAATTAATAGCTAATGGATAATTGGAGTCCTAATTTGGCCTCTATTGACGTGTACTAAGCAAAATGGCTAGCCATATAGTCCTGGCTTCCAGGAAATGATTTCCTGATTTTCTCCACTTCTCCTAAGTGCAGGCTTTGCTTTTATGCATTTTTCTAAGAAATTCTTCTCTGTCCTTCCATTCTGAACTACTTTGCATAATGTTAAATCACACAACACTCAACAGTCTCTGCTCAAAGATAAAAAACCAAGAAACCCACATGAAAGTAGACAAAAACCTTTTACTGAATATGCACAATAAAAAATGCAATTGCAGTTCTAAGAATAAAACTCATTTGTTATCTTCTTTGTCCGCATCAATATAAGAGAGATGTTCACATTGAATCTGGAGATCAATCTGACAGCTAGCATTAAAAGTGAGTGATGGCTATCGGGCAACATGTCAACATACAGTGGTACCTCTGGTTACGAGCTTAATTTGTTCCGGAGGTCCGTTCTTAAGCTGAAACCACTCTTATCCTAAGGCACACTTTCGTTAATGGGGCCTCCTGCTGCGCATGTGTCTCTGGTGCATGATTTCTGTTCGCATCCTGGGGTAAAGTTCGCAACCAGGAGCAGCTACTTCTGGGTTAGCAGAGTTTATAACCCGAAGCGTTCATAACCAGAAGCGTTCGTAACCAGAGGTACCACTGTATTGTGAGGTCTTGAGGTATTTTGATTAGGCTGCTCCTGCCTGCCTTTGGCTAATACAGTGGTATCTCTGGATGCGAACGGGATCCGTTCCGGAGCCCCGTTTGCATCCTGAAGCAAACGTAACACGCAGCTGCGTGTGCATGGGTCACATTTCGCTGCTTCCACGCATGTGCATGATGTCATTTTGAGCGTCTGCGCATGCGTGAGCGGCAAAACCCAGAAGTAATGCATTCCGTTACTTCCGGGTGCCATGGAGCGCAAGCCGAAAATGCTTAACCTGAAGCATATTCATCCCAAGGTATGACTGTAACTGATTCAGATGATTATGGTACAGTCATCTGATGTGTGACTATACTACTTCAAAATGTACAAAGGAAATTGGCAAACTCCCATCCCACATGGAGAGGGATTTTGGTATGAGGTAACACGTAGAACAGGATCAATGTGTTATTTTATGAGGTGACAAGGTTATAGGTGTTTTACTGGCTTTTTCTGTAGTGAACATTCTTAAAGGAGGGACTAGAGAAAGGGCTCTTACAGAGAAGTACTATTTTAAGAGCCCAAATGAATAAAATTTAGGACTTTAAAGTGGTCGTATTGCATGCTTAAAGTGTGGTGAGGTGAGGATTTGCTCTTTTCAAATAGTTGAGAGTTTTGGTGACCCCAACCTGTGAGAAGAATCATTATTTGTGTGCTTGATATTAGATACATAGTTGTATTTATTGCTAGGTGAGAATTCACAATCCATCGTGATGTTCAGAAACTCCAAATTAGAAGTAAAAGCAACATTTGATAATTGAAGGAAGATTTAAAAGTGAAAATGACTTAAATTTAGGTTGGCATTCAGTCACTTTAGGCTGCAATCCTATGAACTGAATCCTATGAATGAAACCTAGGAGGAAGTCCAGCTGAACTCAGTGGAGCTTATTTCTGCAAGGACAAACAAATGATTCTGCTGTTAGAGCACCTGCATTCTAGTCTTGTCCCATTTTCCAAGGGCCTGGTGCATGAAGTGACTGTCATGGAACCTAATACAGGTCATATTAACAAACTAGCTATTGTACTTCCGGGATGTACATAGTCTGATGTTGTTGTTGTTGCTGTTTCAGTTTCTTACCTGCCCTTCACCATAAGGTCTCAGGGCATAGAACAGACACTACATATTGAAGGTGTCACATGTACCACTGTGAGAAGAAAGCCCCAGAACTTGGGGACTGTCACAAAGAATGGCATGTCTGAGAGTCATGTCTGAGAGTGGTGGAACTACCAAGAGGGCTCCCTCTGCTGATAGGGCCTGTAGGAGGTGTCCCCCTCCCTAGATTTTATAGCTTGTTTATTTCTTTCATTAGTCTCAACCCCACCCCTCCAGTTCCCTCAACCATTTCTAAACAACCAGAGATACGACACTGGCCTATATATCTGCTAACCTAGTGAAATATTATTGGTTTCCTGCTTATAATGTACTTTTAAAATCTTTTACTCTTTTAGCTGAGATATGTAACACCCATAATTTCCTTGGCACATTTAATGCCTTGATAGATTCTTGGATCCAGATATTATTTCTTCTGTGTTGTGCCAGGCAGCTCAGTTTTTGTAAATGCAAAATTGGCCTTTCCTGTTTTTGTTTTTGAATACACAGATTGGCAGAACTTCACAGATTAAATTGTGGCTAGTCACCCAGGCTTCTCTGTGTGCTGTAATGCAATGATTTTATTTTTTTTTACCTCCTTTTATCCTGATGAACTTCTGATTGCTCATAGAATACTTGCCCCGAAGGGGCACTTCAGTGAAGCTGAAAAGAACTCTTGTCGCTTCCATCTATGCGATGGAATGTTTTTAATGTTCTGAATTTCTGGAGCATTTTATTAGCTACTGCCATGAAAAAGAGCACATTTTTAAAAAGTGTTTTCTGTTTTGATATAATTCCTTATACTTCCTGGTGTTCAGTCATGACTGTTGCCTAGGTAGGCAAAATGACAGCATTCATGCATAAGAGGGAGATATTAACAGGATTGGGAGAATCCCAAGATTGCAAAAGTACAAAAATACTTAGGGTGAAAAGCTGCTACGTGAAGAAAAACCAACCAACGAATGTCCCAAAGAGAACCTTTCGTGCTTGGACTTGTGGATGACAAGGAGTCAAATATGTACTAAAGGAGGTGTGCTCAGTATCCACAGAAAAGGATACTTTGCTTTATCAGTACAGTATTCTGAGTGCAGTATAATGCCCAAAAGTTGATCTCACTTCTTCCTTGGCGATCACTTGTAGCTGAGTAAGATTGTTTTTCATGAACATGGTTTTAACAGTGGGTTTGTAAGTGACTGTGGGGGCCAGTTCTGGATCCACACATCCTTCCACAGTGGGGGCATAGGTTTCCAGTCAGGAGTTGATCATGGTGAGGGTTTGCCAAGCGTGCCTTCTTCTTAGCACGTTTCGTCCTGAGTTCGAGTGTCTTCAAAGTCCATGACACCTTTGGTAAAGGCTGTTCTCCAATTGGAGCAGTCACAGGCCAGTCTTTCCCAGTTGTTGGTGCTTATACTACTTTTTTTAGATTTGCCTTGAGACAGTCTTTAAACCTCTTTTGTTGACCATTACGCTTTCCATTTTTCAGTTTGGAATAGAGTAGTTGCTTTGGAAGACGATCATCAGGCATCCGCACAACATGACCAGTCCAATGAAGTTGATGTTGAAGAATCATCTCTTCGACGCAAGGTGATCACTCACTGGATCATCGCCTTGTCGTGGTGAGTGGGCTTGCATGTTCCTATGACCCTTGTGAGCAAAGCTGTCAGGAGTCTCATACTCCTAGCAGGGTCACCCAATGACCTCACTAGGTGGCTTTGGACACACTCAGTTGTAACCGAACCAACCTTAGCTGGGTGGTTCTGCGAGGCTATTCTGAACTTCTGAGGCAACAGCAAATGTCAACAAGGGAGGAAGCTTTTCTTAACCCCCCCATCAGCATTTCCTCTACTGCAGGCATGGCCAAACTCAGCCCTCCAGCTGTTTTGGGATTACAAATCCCATCATCCCTAGCTAACAGGACCAGTGGTCAGGGATGATGGGAACTGTAGTCCCAAAACAGCTGGATGGCCAAGTTTGGCCATGCTTGCTCTACTGGGACACTTTCTCATCCCTGCAACTGTTGAAGGAGCCTAACCCCTGTTCTCCTTTGCCTGCTGGTAACTCTGTTTCCAGAGCATTTGGCATTTAAAAGTTTCCCACTGCAGTGGATCATGGGAAGGTTCTGATCTTCAACCAAAAGAGGTTTCATTGAAAACTTTTAGTAAAGCAATTTCAATGGTTCTTAACTCTTAAGGAAGAAGTGACAGAAATTCACTTCTCTTGCAAAACTTTGGTGTTCCAAGTTCCACAAGCTGAATAATTTATCAGCCAAAGAATAGTAAGTAGGAAACTCACCAAGGAGATATATATATATATATATATATATATATATATATATATATGCAGTTGCTAATTATATTATGATAGACAGAACCCATAGCTCTGAGATCTTTGTGTGAAATTCCTCATGGAGTGTCTCATATATAAATTAATGGTATTTAAGAAATAGCATGAGAGAGATTTCAAGAAGAAATTAAACCATTCAGGGGAAAAGCTGCTTGAAAAACCTTCTCCTTCACCATGCATTTTTCACTGCTTCTAAGCCTGGGGTCAACAAGACATAGTAGAAGAGCAGCTACTAAGTATGAAATGACAAATAACACTTCTGTGTAAATTTCCCATGGGTTTTATTTCCCCCCCAAAGGGGGAAATAAGCTTCAGGAAGCTATGCTCTTGTGTTAAATTCCAGTGTGGGATTCCATTCCTGCCATTTGTCCACATAGGGTCACAGCAATGCTATTCCAACTCACAGTAGACTTGTTTGTCGTGTCTATGAATTTCAGTGGGTCTAACTCTGAGTAGGACAAGGATTGAATACAACCCATAAAGGCTTCCCCATGGGTAAAAAAAGAGAGATTCCCATATCATTTCCTCATCAGCGAGAGAAACAACTGGGAGGCTTGATTTTCGGCAGTGAAATGGTCCAAGGGGAAAGCCTCCTGTGTTTTCTCACAATTTTTTTTTCCTTAAAGGAAATTACATGTAACTGAGCATCAGGTCTGAAAGGCATTTGCTCCCATTAGATGTCCTTTTGCCCTTCACAAAGGAAGCAAAGACCATTGGTTTCCTTCTGTCTCTCTTGCTTCAGGCTTGTTTTTGTTGTGGAAGAAAGAAAATGAGGTCACCAGGCCTTTGATGGGGTTCTTATCAAATAACGCTGCACTTTTGTAAGCCAGAAACCTTCCTTGGAGCTCTGAGTCCTCTCTGTCTCCTGACAAACCTGGATCGGATCATTGAACCGGAGAATGACAGTCTTCAGAAGCCTCATACTTAAACAATCAAATAGCTTGTATGCACAGACAATGATAATTCCCATTGCTGTCAAGGCTACCTGGACACGATGTGCTTGAGAGAAAGGAAGGAAGGAAGAGGGAGGCCTAATGGAAATGGATGTTGCATTAGTCTTCTCTCAAAAGGCCAGAGGTGCATGTGCAACATCAGAGAAGCCAATTCTACTAGTGGAGTTTTAAAAAAAAAAGATGATACAACTAACTGTCAGGATGCTTAATGCCAGAGTCTATGTAGGTTGGACCAAACTGAGAAGATTGTGGGGGAAATGCTGTTTCTGGTTCCCTTAGAGCTGCAGAAAATGAGTAGGCAGGAGACATGGTGGCAACAGAGGATGCAGTTTCTGCCTGGGCATGCTAGTGGCTTGATGTTCTTTGCCTGAGAAATAACAGATAGACAGAATGAGAGGCTGTGAAAGGAAGTTTTTCAGAATATTGGGAGCCTGTTCAACTGGGAGGACTGTCACCTTATCTTCAGGTCCATGTGTGCCAGCTCCTAGGGGCTGAGGCAGTTTTGTCACCCACAATGTATTTTTTGAGGGGGCTGGGCTGTGTTTCTCAGCGCAGCCAATATCATGGTTTTGCTTCTCACCTCTACTTCTGCTGCAGCAGCCAGGGAGAATGGCTGCTGCCGGGTGACAAAAGAGATTGACAGTGGGACCCAACTTAGCTGTAGTAATGGGTAACTAGTCACATGTGATTAGTGATGATGTGCATACACTTTAATTATGTGTGCAGGGGATTGTGATGTCATTTGCTGGATCAGGGCATGTAATTCAGTTCATAATACCCAGTTCTCCCCTTTTTCCACATACACACACACACACACACACCCTTCAAAGTACAACCACAACCAGACTTTGGGACATCATCACACAGACTTATGGACTAGACATAACTTTTATCTGATCTAGCAAGATGATTCTTTTCACTGATTATATTTTTAAAAAATGCAGAATTGGCAACCGTAGGAGAAGTTAATGTGACCAGGTCTATTCATATGTAGCTTTTTCTATTAATACATTTCAGCTGGTCTCTTTGAAGTCTTTGCTTCTATTCTTTCCCACAGCCTCTATGTCACTAAAGTGTGGACTGAAGTTGTTGACCTACCTTACCGGATGACGTACTACCAAAAGCAATGGACGCCTCCCATGTCAATTTGCATGAATATACAGGAGCTGTTTCAAAAGGGAACACGTTCTGGGAACAGCTTGCATAGGTTATACAATATCTTGGAAATGACCCTCATTAGGGCTTGCTCCAAATCCCCTCCTAAGAATATCACACGGAAGATATGCACTTGCATATAGATTGCCTACAGGTCGATTTCTTGCATCACACTTTCTGACAGCCCATATGGTCCCAGTGTTTCCTACATGCAAGCTCTAAACTCTAGCTTGGTTTATGGCAACTGTGCATCTGGGATCAGGCCACTTTTCTCTTTTGCATTGCAGTAGTCATATTTGAGGAGTTTAGAGTGATGATCGGGCTCTAGCGAGGAGATAGGTCATCTACACTGACATTTCTCCCCTCCACCCCCATTTCTGATTCCTGCAGTTTTCAAAGATGCCCTGTATACTTTGTGGCAGTGTCAATTTATCTAAGCTGTCAGGGCGGAAGGAATGCAAAAAAGGTGGTGTTAACAATGTTACAGAAACCCATCTTTTTCTAGCACCTCTGCCCTTCTGAAATTGGGAAGCCATCTGGAAAGCCGGCACAGTGCCATCTTGACAGATGGGCATGAGCGTAGGAAGCTATGAGACCTTGTATGATTATCAAATGCGTTGTTCAGCAAGGATTTCCAGCTAGGAATATCAAAACAACTTTTCCTACTAGGTTCCTGGTCTTCACCTAAAAAGACAAGCCTTTTAGCACTCTGAAGAAGATTTCTAAGAAACTGTACGTTTTGTAGACTAGCAGGAGAGCTCTAATTCTGTTGTAAGGTTTGTGTGTGTGTGTGTGTGTGTGTAGAGAGGCCATGGGCAGTCCAGGACTGCTGTTTCCTGTGATAATACAGGTCTGTACAGAGTGTCAGCCAGATTCTAACAGTTCAGATATTGCTAGCAGCCAAATTACAGGCTCTGCCTCAAAGCAGGACTGGTGCCATGTAATCTTTAAGGGGAAGAAATTGGCTTCGTCAACCGTACTTACAGAAACAAACCAAAGGAAATTCAGATTTTAGAAAAGAATAATAATAATAAACTGCTCAATTAAATACTAGTCATTTTTGTATGTCATTTACAATAGATTAATAACATTAAAAGAGACCTGCTGAATCAGATGAAAGGCCCATTAGCCAAGCATTCTGTTCCCACAGCGTCCAGCTAGTCCGCCAGAAGAACAAGCCACTGAAACAGACCCATTGAAAAGGATTTAAGAATTCTGGGAACAATGTGATGAAATGAACCTGAATAGGAATTTTCAAAGAACTGGGTTGTCATCAAGTAGAATCATATAACTTGTCCTTCAAACCTAGGAATTGGCAGGAAATTTTTTGCTGTTGTGGAAACAGTGGGAAATATATCCTGCCTTTCCTCCCTTTGTCTTCTTGCCATGGGTTCAACAGTTCCCTAAAGCTAAGAAATCTTATTTACCCAGGAAGTGTCTGGCTGGCCTACAGATACAGTTCATCTGTATCTGACTCCTTTCTCTGAACTTCCTCTCTAGAGATGGAATCACATATTTGCTTCAGCTTCCAGGATAATGGGACAGTTCTCTTGAGGCGCTGTAGCCTCCTTTGTCCTTGGCTTTATGTGGTCCTAATGTCTTTATGAACACAAGGCCATGGTAGAAGAACAGTTGTCAGAACTCTGGGGTACCACAAGGAAGCCTTGGTATAGCAGATCGTAAACTTTTTTTTTTAACCTTGCGCCAAGAAGAAAGTGAGGCAGAGAAGTGCAGTTCTTACCATTATTTCCATATGGTGGAGAAAGCTCTTCAAGGACAATTTTTGAAGACATTCTTTTATGATAAGAATCAGAAAAAATAACACTTTGTTCCCTCCTTCAGAGAATTCTGAATTTTCAGCAGCTGCCTGTTATTAAAAAACAACAACAAACCATTTGTAGAAAGTTAATGATGTTGTTCAATAAGACAAGGAGTGCATATACAGTAAGTGAGAAATACAACAACTGAAAATCACGTTCAAGATCCTGAAAATGAAATAAAATTCCAAACTCCAGCAATGATTCAACCCCAATTGGAATTTTAGATAAATAATCTTCCCCCCTTCCCCTCTTTCTCTAAGTTAAAACAAACTTTAAGTTCTTATTTAATATCTTTACATGGTGTGAAAATATTCTGTGAGCCACTCTGAGAGACTTCAGGGGCTATAAAGTGGGAACAAAAGTATTTAAATAAATAATTTAATAAATGTATTACTAGTCATAGGTTTAGCATACTTCAGAAATAGTGCTTGATTACATGCGTTCATTGCGCACACTTCGAGCATCTGCATAGGGCTTTTGAACTAGGGCACACCTGTCTATCCACTAAGCACCTTTAAGACACTTGTTATGCTAAAGCAGTGAGTGGCCTATTTATTGGAATATCATAGACAAAGAAAAATCTAAGCTGCTTAAGAAATGGCCCGATTAGGAAAGCAAAGTTTTCTTAATACTTGTGTGCAGATTATCGTTGTAACACCTGACTCTGTCAGCTGCCTCTTGGTAAAGAAAAAGAAAAGTTTCTTCTAGCACACCATGCCAAGCTGATCTTGGGATGTTGCTTCTTTTGCATTCAACAATTATTCCTTTCTCTTTGTTCCTGAGGGGCTGAAACTAACCTTGTGGGGAAAACAAGCAAACCATGGCTGACAACAGGAAATAAAGCTAGAAACAGGACCTCCTGGTTTGTAGGGCAGATTGGAGATTATCACAAACCAGTAAGAAACTGAGTTAACGACATTATGATCATAATAGTTATTCACTAAGCTTCCGTGTCTGTTCAGTCAAATATATACAAAAGCCATTTTGAAAATTTGTGATAGCGATAAGTTTGCAGATAACACTAAGCCAAACCATAGCTTAGTGTGAATGCATGAATGTGCAAGCTCCGGGAGAGGAGATCACAGCTGCTTTGCTCACACTGCTGCAGCATGCTAAGCCATTATTTTGGTCTCCTATCTCTGGCTTCTGATAGACACACTCAGTATGACGTTCAGATACATCTGGAGCTCTGAAAGATAAACTGGGTAGCAGAATAGTTTGGTGTTCAGCAAAAGCTTAATAGGAGAAGAGCACTGCAGTCTCACTTGACAGAAGGAACCTACGAGTCATGTGTTATGACCCGCCAAATCAAAATAGCCAACCAGCCACCTACAGCAGCTCACTAAAAGCATGTTAAATCTCATGTCTGCTGCTTGCGAAGGCTTAGGTTGGCTTCATTTAGCTTGGTGGACTCCATTTAACTAGCAGCCTCTAGACCACAATATAATAATGTTGATGGAAAAAGGTGACGGGTAAAAAATGGCACCTCAGATCTAAACTGAGAGATGCCTCGGGCCAAGTCAGTATGGAACTCAGGCTCTCCCTCATTTTAAGCTCATTCCTACTTTAAAATGCATGCTTCTCTTTAGGGGTGATGACAAGGTATTCCACACACACACAACAGTAGTCTTATTTATTACTGGTGTCCCATTCTAGACCCTAGCAGTGGGCCACCCAAGCTGGTGAAATGCAGCCACAAGACGTATAGGAGGAAGGACTTCTTTGAACACTTCAGCAGTGTTCTGATTTCTAGCAAAGAGGAGACCAGCAAAGTAGACCTTGCTAGGAGTCACTGATCTGCTGCTAAGACAGCATTCTTACGATTATCAAGAAGGCATTATTGCAAAGTGAGCAGGGAGATCATAGCGTCTGCTTGCCTCCCTCTCTCACTTTTCCTGGAAGACCTGGCCTTCTGGCCTATATTTCATGCATCTAAGTCATCAGCATTTCTGAGTATTTTCTACTGGGTAAAGAATGTCAGATTAATAACCCCTTTTGTTTCAAGAAAAAGAGGCTGAGCTAACACAACCGAGCGCCATGTCTTAAAATAAAATAGTGAGTCACATTATAAAATTTTAACACACCTTCCTACCCACCATCTTGAACTTATTAAAAGTAAGAACCCACATCTTCAAGGTTTATGATAAATCATTATTGTTTGCATATCCATATTCATCTTGCCAAAGTAATTATTCTGGCCCATAAAACCATGGAGATGAGCTGTTCTTTATTGTACTTTGAGTTTTTCTCCCCGTTAAAGATCCATTACATAAGTACCTTTTCTGAGTACTGCTGCTTTAGGCTATTTTTTCTATGTTCAGAAAACTCTGCCGAGATCTGTGAATCAGCAGCAGATGACTTGGTTCGGCTAAGCCATTCACCTGACCTCAGTCTCTAGATGGATGGAAAGGGCGAAGGGTGTGATGGCAACATCAATACAATGGAGATGTGCCAGTGAAGCCAATCACATGTTGCATAGTAATCTATGGCCTGGAGCGCTTTGGTTCTGTAGGTGGTATCCAATTTTGCATCTCTGCTGGTACAACAGACTTCCATGCATGCAACAGAACTTCCTATTCCTATTCTGTCCTCTCCAGTCAGTCACATGCCTGAAAAATTAGCTCCAGAAAATTTGGGGACCCTCTGAATCAGATTCTGGGGCCATGTGGAGTAGGAGTAGGAGTAGGAAATGAAAGTCCCATTCCAACAGTGGAACTAAGCACATGTAGCATTGGATACCACCTTATATGTCTTTTATTTATTTACTTATATTTACATCCTACTTTTCCATGAAAATGTTCAAGGCAGCTCTCGCAATTATATGCAATAAAGAACCTAGTGAACATAACAGGGAGTTCTGGATTTACACCACTTTGCACAAACAAGCAAGGAGAGCAGAAAAGAAAGGGCACATTACTTATACTCTTCTCCTCCAACCTCTTAGGAACCTAAGAAGCAGCCTTATACCAGGCCAGACCCATGGATGGGTACTCTGATGGAGTTCTTGACTCAAAATATGAATCAATACTCTTCCAGACACCAAAGCTTCCATCACCAGGCTACCATTTTGTCCATTTTTAGTGGGATATTTGTCCACTGCTCACACTGTAATTTTATTTTTTCATGTTTACCTGCTTATTTGATTTGAGATAATGTTGTTATTTTAAGCACTATAACCCACCCTGAGATCTTGGGATGTAATCGGCCAGGCTAAAAATATTCTGCAATAAATAAATAGTAGAAGCAAGATGTCAATCTGCTGTTTTAAAAATTTGAGCATATTAACAGAAGAAAGCAAGCAGACTCTTCTGTCTCAAAAAAGATTTTTCTTTTATTAGCTTGAAAGGATTAGTAAGCAGTTTTGTACGTTGGTACATTTGTACTATGACCTTTAATGTTAAATGGTGTATTAACCGTTACACTGATCGGGAAGGGAAATCTTTTGATTGTTTTAGGGCCAAAAATCAATGTCTTTAATCCCAGTACAACATGCACTGCCGCATCCTAGCGTCAATAGAGCTTTGCCATTGCTGTCTCCTCAGCATCTTACAAAAGCAAACTAGTTTCTGCTCTTTTTTGGATGACCTTGCAGGATAATGCACTCTGCCCTGTAAGCATGAATGAACAATACCGAAGAACACACACGTTCTGTGAGGAAATGCTTATGCTGACAAGCACTAATATTGCAACATTTTGCTTGAAGCATGGAGATGAATTTGGGGCTAGCTGTACCAATTACTTCAAAGGAAATGTGAAGCAGTTGCTGCTTTTCTTCTTCCTCCTGTCTTTATATTTGTTCCAAGACACTTCTCTGAGGATATTCTGCAGCTTCCTAAGTGGACTTTGATTCAACAGGAATCCATCAGATTCTGTGCCCAGATCTGTCCTCTCCATTGAAACCAATAAATAAGATCCTGGGTTGACAGAATCATCACATGTGAGTTGGAACTTCAGCTTGTTCAAGAAGCCATTGGGCAGGGATTATTCTACATTCCCCCCCCCCCCGGACCTTGCAGTTTCTCTTACAAGTCGGCCTGAGAAAGGGAATGAGAAGGAAAATGGAAACATTAGAGTTACTAATCAAAGAACCAGCAAAGAGAGCCTGACCCTGCTTTCACCGTAGATGTCAAGTATCAGCAGAAGGAGCTATAGTTCAGAGCTCAGGAATTAGGTTCACATCGGAAAAATCCTGCTTGATCTCATAATAACACCAACTTTTCCTAGGAATGTGCTATACAATGAAACATTCTTCTGGTTTGGGGAGAATGTAATCTGACATTCCTCAGACTGGCACTAATCGTGTGTGAGAGAGTCATCGAGTTACAGCCATACTTATAATGCAACAGGCTGACCCAGAGACTTGGTATACACATGTACTACTGAACTGCATGTTCTCCAAGGCCAAACCACACATAAGGCAGAGCAGTGCCGGATTTATGTATAAGCTAAACAAGCTATAGCTTAGGGCCCCACCCTCTTGGGGCCCCCCAAAAATTTTTGAGGGGAAAAAACCTGGATGTACATTTCCAAAATATAAGATAAAAAACAAATAAAATAAAACCTACATACAGCAACAGTGTTTGTGTTGTGTAGGCTCCTATGTGTTATGTATAAATGGCTGTAGATACCTATTAAGTCCATAAATTACCATATAGCATATATTCAACACAAAAAAACAGCGACAACTTGTTGTTGACAAAGGACAGCTGGACATATAAAGGGCCCCAGTACCTTCAGTAGCTTAGGGCCTCATCAAACCTAAATCCGGCCCTGAGGCAGAGTCAAACAGCCACCTTGAGTGGAGGAATCCCACAAGGTGCTGCCCCCACAGGTGTCCCCCACCCCACCCCAGCACCCACACAGCCCTGGTAAGCAAGACTTCGGTAGGGGTGGGCAGCAGCAGGGGGGAAAGGCGGCACCTTCCCATTTCGCTTCAGGTGGCAAAACAAAATGGGCCACCCCAATGACCTCCCTCTATCCCCCAATCTTTGTTGGAGGCTTCTGCACCTATGAACATTGATGTGAAGCACCACCCTTTCATGTTTAACACTGAGTGTGACAGAAGGAGACATGCCCACTGCTTCACCATGGAAACAGGATCCTTGGCCCATGGAATC
Organism: Podarcis pityusensis; assembly: GCF_964106645.2. Taxonomy (NCBI): domain Eukaryota; kingdom Metazoa; phylum Chordata; class Lepidosauria; order Squamata; family Lacertidae; genus Podarcis; species Podarcis pityusensis. Next base: position 104,075,786 of record NC_138028.1, read on the forward strand.
ATCCAAACTGTACCTTTGTGCTCTGTCATAGCATCCACAGCAAGACTATTTTTTCTGAGCCAGTGGTGCCTTGCCTGTGTACAAAGGAAGTCTGTCAGCTGAATTCTTTCTGTGCTTTGAGACCAGCCTAACAAACTCATCAGTAAAATTATATTGGTGCCTTGCGCTGCTCATTCTGGCTTCTGATTTGTACTAAGCTATAACTTTACGGAGATTGAGGGTTTCTCTTTAACTTCTAATCAGAAAGAGGAAATCCAAATGAATTTAAGCAAGAGAGGAGTCCATAGAAAAGACCATTAAGCTGTTCTTCATCTGTTATGGTGCAAGGTGTTTGCTTGTTCTGTGACAGGTTGTACTGACCGGGCTGCCAAAGGATGTGCCAAAATATGATTGACAACCTGATGAAACATGAAGTAGAATTGCAGAGTTTGGCTCACTATTAAAAGTTAATAATTTCTTAGCTGGCTGATCCAATGCACTCTGTGCAAGTACAAACCAGACTGCTTTATAAGGATATGACTAAAATTCAATTCTATTTTTTCCTTTTCTATAAAGTTTGATTCATATTCAAAAATAGCACAACAATAGAAACACCACGGATAAGAAAAGGAGTAAAGGAAAAAGAAATTCAAATCCTGCCATTCTTGGGGACATTGCACCAGCACAATAACAGCATTATCCTTTTGCTCATAGTGAAGACATAAGATTCAATACTTTTTTGGGGTAATGTTTTTAGAAAGGCTGACAGTAATAGGCTTAACTTGGAAGGCTGGAACTGGATGGAAAATGTACTGCTGTTGATAAATGTAAGCATTTCCACTTAAATGTGCAAAAAAACAGGAGTTAAATGTTGGTGATTTGGCTTGTATTTCCTAGAATATCATACATATATTGCAGGGCATTGCAATATGACAGTCTAAAATTGGCTCATGATTGCCACTATGGCTAGAAATAAGTCAGATGTTCCATATTTATACATTTCAAAATTGTTAGTATACTAAGTTGAATAAATACCAAGCTGGCAGGGGGGAGAAGGGCAAAGACAAAGAGGCCATCACAGAGGAGGAAGAAAGCCTTCAGGTATGGAAATGTACCATGTATTGCACTTGTGGTTGTAAAACATTGGTGACTAATTGGCTCAGCTGGTTTGGTGAATATGGAAGGACTGGGAAGAGGTTTTGATCAGGAGGCAGAGAGTAGGGATGGGCAAATTGGTCACTTTTGTTTTCTATCTGTATCTTGTTTTTCCCGTTTTCTGTTCTCCACATTTCCCCTTCAGTTTGTGACACATCAGCATTTCAGTGTGAACACCTCTAAATATACAAATGTTTGTATGTAGTTTTGTCCAATATTTAATGTTTTGCAACACACTATTCCCTAATATAACATATTTGGCTGCAGAACTGCATAGCAAAATTCAAGAATTTCAAATGATGGCTGCTTTTTTGGTTCTTGTATTGTTTTAGAAAGTGCAAATTAGATAAATTCCTCTTGAAATGCAAACTGAATCAAATTTCTGCCCCAACTTTAGTAGAGGAGGGATAGCTTTGTGCATAACTGACCTTGAAAAATTCAGTGCCAAAGGAATTTCTCCATGCAATCCGGCAGCCTACAGTTTTCAAGTTTCATGATCTGGTGAAGAAATCCCTTCATGCATCTATCAACGCATGGGGGTGGGCTTTTCCAGAACAAATACTTGTTGGGTATGTGGAATTCTGCTATCACCCCCCCCAACATGTTCAAGTAACATCCGAAAAGGAAAAAGGTAGCTGAAGGAATGGTGCAAAGTGTGTTCAGGCTGAGAAACAGGAACAACTTGAGAGTGGTACTTGGAAAAAGAACAGGCTGTGAAGAAAACGGTACTGGTATACAGATTTAGACATTTCCTTTAGCTTTCAGCAACAACAGATACAGCTTATTATGAAATAACTTAAAATTGTTTATTTTAGGATAAAAACAAAACCAAGGAGCAGAGCTCCTATTTATAGCCAGTCATCCTAGTAGCAGTAACAGCAGCAGCAACATCAACTACCAGCACATTGGTTGGTTTTTACATGCTTTCTTGGGTGTAAGATGCCCCCTCCTTCAAATATGAATGTTCCACATTCCTGCTTGCATGTCCTTTCATCGCAGAGGTTTGGGCAAATTTCAGCTGTCTGAAATTAAACTGGTTTGTAAGCAGATTTATTCTGAACTGGCAAAGATGCTAGCTAATCTATCTATCTAAACTATTTGTAGGACACCTTTAAGACTGAACACTCTCAAGGCAGCATCCCACATATATAAGGTGGCCACATTTACTTCATTATTTAAAGGGCTGCCCCATCCAAGTTTGCTTTAAAATTGAAGAACCCAAAGAAGAAAGAGCAGGAGGGGTCTTGAAGATGCCCAGTGCTTTTTTTTTTCTTTCTTAAAAAAAGTGTTTAGGAGTACTCTCATTTTCCTACACATATTGAAATACTGCCCCTCAATGAGGCCAAACTTAGATTCACAAAATGTTTAGGGGTATGCGTACCCCTGCGTACCCCCAGAAAAAAAGCACTGAAGATGCCCATCCACAGTTGGAAAGCAGACTTGGTAAGAAGGCACACACAGCTCACCTGGTCATGGATTTGTTCCCTGCTGTTTCTATTTAAGTACAGCTAACTCATATCTTATGCAGGGATTATGTCCTGGGGATCCATGCATATGTGTAAAAATAGGAACCCCTGGAAACTGGCCTAGGTGGCACAGGGGCTCTGGCAGAGTCCCAGAGCTCTTGTGTGACCTTCCCAAAGCCCAGTAAGCACTTGCTGAAGGGCAGGGTCCTAGAGCCCTCCTGCCTCATTCTCAAAGTCCTGTAAGCATGTGGCTGGCTTTGGGAAGGTGGACTCTGGGATGCTGCACCACCTTGCACCACCTTCTCAAAGCTGGGCAAGCCTGTGTTCTCAGCTTTGCACAGGTTGGGGAAGGTAAAATTAGTAAATGGAGGCTGGGTTTCCTTCACTCTCCATTTCTTTCTTTTGTTCTTTAGTAAGATGTGAGTTACCTGTATTTGGAATTGTTTCTGAATGTGCATGCGTGTGTATAAATTAGCACATGCAAATTTTATGCAAATCTATTCCTTCTTTTGTCCTCTCTTTTTTGGTGATGCATGGCCTCTATTTTGCAACTCTACACACGGATTCACACTCTGTAATCCAGCCTTTCTCAACCTGTGGGTCCCCAGATGTTGTTGAACTACAACTCCCATCACCCCTAGCTAGCAAGGCCAGAGCTCAGGGATGACGGGAGTTGTAGTCTGACAACATCTGGAGACCCACAGGTTGAGAACCACTGTGTATAATCAATAACCAATTGAAATCCATAAAAATCCATAGCGATAAATTAATTATTTAAAAACCTAACAATCACAAACATTGTTCAGCCGAGTAAGCACAATGGAGCAAACTAATAAAATCCTTATTTAGAAGAAAGCAGTTGTAAACAAATAGGTCTCCAGGACCTGTTTAGGATGCTGCAATGATAGGGCCTTATGCATTTACATTGAAACAGAGTTCCACAGGCAGTGGTGGAGTTGCATGCTCTGGCACCCAGGAGCGGAGAGCAGGCAGGGGCATGGCTGGTGCGCGTCCCAGGGGGCGTGGTGTGCATCCCGGGGGCATGGTGTCAGTGCAGTGGGGGGTGCGTGGCACGTGTTGGGGTGGTGGCTGTGATGGCCCCCCTTCCCCAATGGTGCCGGGGGCGATGCACTCCCCCCGCCCCCCTTTCCTTCGCCAGTGTCCACAGGTGTGGAACCATAGCTGCAAAGGCCCTATCCCTTGTGCTTGTCAGCCTCACTGCTAAGTTTCTTTGCTCTTCCAATGGAAGTTGGAAGATCCTGGTCTGGTCCAATATGGCCCAGGATGGGGAAGGCAGCTCCAGCTATCCAGTATCAACCCTCTTTACCATTTTTAGATACCTCCCCATCATTAGACTGTATTGATATATCCCTAATTTAAAATATTATTTATTAACCCATATATAACATTGCTCCCGGGACTGGCCCAAGATATTTTGGCACCTGAGGTGAACCACAAAATGGCACCCCCTCCCCACCAGAGACAAAGGGGTGAGTGAAGATCTACATCAGGATCCTGTGGATCCTTCCACATGAGGTGGTCACCACACCTTGCCTCATGTGTGGGCCAGCCCTGATTGCTCCCTTTAAGAGCTTTCCAGGATCACATAAACTCAACTGAGCAGAAACATAAACTGTCTCTAGCATTTTGGATGGAAGTGTGTGAATGGATGGGGTGTTGGAAGCATAGAACAGTACAACAGACTAAGCTCCCATCCCCTGCTTTGTTGTTTTTTAATAAAAAACAACAAAGTTTTTCCAGCTTTTCCAAGAACCAAGTTGAACTCTGAACACTTGCCATAAGAATTGGGAAATCACAAAGTATTTGCTTTTGAAAGAGCTTGTTGCCTGCATTCCCAAAATATCACATGGAAAATGACTGTGTACTGAACTTTTCTTTTTAAGTGTGTGTGCGTGTGTCTGATTCAGTGCTTGAAATCCCTGGTGGCTTTATCCATCAAGCACTGTTTTCAAATCATGTCGAAGAATAAAGGCGGAAAGACAGCTTTGAGATAAGTCATACTGGGAGATTCTGAACAGGAACATGAAACAAATGATTCTGTTTATTGATAGGCTTTTGTTGTTGACTCTTCCTCATACTGCCCAGGGAATGTGATTTATTGTAAAGCACTGCGCTGCTGTCCCTTGTCACTCTTGTTCAGATTTGCTCAGTGACTGGCCTACCACAAGCCCTTCCATAAGATTTTGCCTGAAATACCAGAGCCAATTTAAAGGGACAGAATCAGCTTTCCAGCATGCTTCCATATAGCAAAATAAGGAATTTGGCAAGCAAAAAGGATAGGAAAAGAAAGAACAAGAAAAGAAAGTACATTGAAAAGGAAATATATACACAGAAGGAGTCAGAGGGGACCCAGAATTTCCCCTCACCCGGACTTTGAAATGACAGGCAGAACCAGGTCTTGCTGCATCCAAGTAGTTAGGATAATGTTTAATTAATTACTGTAGGTGTTTATCAAGGCTGAAGCTGAACCCAATGAACAGCCTCAGAACATGTGAAGTTATAAGAGAGGAAAGCAACTGTGAGCATGTGCAGAGTGTTTTCTCATCACCCTTGATCATTACCCACCTCATAGTTAGAATTTGCACTTATACAAGCTGCAGGCAAGAGAGCATGATTTTGTACTGGCCGTTCCCATTGCTGCCTGTTCTCTGGTCCTTCCTTGATATCACTGCTGTGGGACAAAGAAGGGCACAAGCCTGCTCACTCTTTCAAGTGTGATGGCATTGCGGGACGGAGGAGGCTTCACTGGGGTCCCTGTATCAAATGCTGCTTTTAGGTCAACAAAGGCAGCGTATAGTGAGGCCTGCCCTCCTGATTTGTATTTGTCGATGAGATGTTGTAGCGTTAGGCAGTGATCTGTCGTGGACCTTCCGGGTCTGAAGCCCACTTGTTCTATTGCCAGAATATCTTCATTCTCTAGCCATTCTGTAAACTTGTTAAGGAGGTGCTTTGAGTAGAGTTTACTAATCACACTTAATAAGCTAATTGGCCTATAATTCGCTGGGTCCCCTCTGTTGCCCTTTTTATAGATTGAGACTATTATGGCTGTTCCCCATTCCCTTGGGATGCGGCCAGTGTCATCTATGTAGGTGAAGAGGGTGGCTAAGAAAGGTGCCTACCCTTTAAAGTGTGATGGCATTGCGGGACGGAGGAGGCTTCACTGGGGTCCCGATGAGGGAAATCAAACTGGTTGGGCCCTTCCTGATGGGCGGAGAGGGCATAAACCCCCTCTACCTATCAGGAACCGGATCCTAGGCCTGAACCCTGCTTTGGCAAATGATGATGCAGGCTGGGACTTGGGCTGTGGGGTGTGTGTGGAGCTGACGGTGGGCTTACCTCGGATCCGCCCCTTGCCCATTTAAGCAGCCAGCACCCGGGGCTCAGCCCGAGGGCTCAAGGCTGACTTTTTAAAACCGATTCCATGCCTCATATAATTGAAACCAGAAAGGCAGTCTGCTGGAGATGCAGGAGGCAATCGTGAAGTCAATTTTCTCACCTTTTGGAAGCCCTAAATGTGGGGAGAGGGAAGCATTGGAAGAGCATCGCATCTCTGCCCTTCCACCCATCCATTCCTAATGTCACTGCCATGGGTAGAGCAATGGGTGTGATTAGGACCGCTTTTGCAAGCTCAGGCTGGCCCTGAAGTCAGTTCCTCTGCCCTCCGAGGCTTCGGGTGGTGGTGGTGGCAAGCTGGGAGAGGGTATTCTCTGTGGCAGCCCCTTAGTTGTGAAACTACCTCTCCACAGAGATGTGTCCAGCACATTCGTTATACAGCTGAAAGCTGAAGATGTACCCCTTTACCCTGGTTTTTGACAAAGAGTATATTTTTATATACTCTTTTATATACCCCCCGGGTGCAAGTAGATAAATAGGGACCGCTTACCAGCGGGAAGGTAAACGGCATTTCCGTGTGCTGCTCTGGCTCGCCAGATGCAGCTTGTCACGCTGGCCACGTGACCCGGAAGTGTCTGCGGACAGCGCTGGCTCCCGGCCTCTAGAGTAAGATGAGCGCACAACCCTAGAGTCTGTCAAGACTGGCCCGTACGGGCAGGGGTACCTTTACCTTTACCTTTATATTTTTAGGACCCACCTTAATTGTGTGACTGTAGTTTTAAACTGTTTTAAATATTGTGTTTTAATGTTGTAGAACCTTAGGGTGAAGGGCAAGTAATTCATAATAAAGATGAAGGTGATTATGGAAGCAAACAACATGTATTGGTGGATATATCCTCCCTCTACTAAGGCAGAAAGGAAGACAACAGATTTATATGAGGAGGTTCCATGTGGACATTGGACAACCTGTTTTACCATATGCTGAAACACCAACTATAGAAAAATCTGGCAATGTGCATTCCCACCCACCCACCCAAATAAATGGAAAACAGGAGCGACAGGTTGTCATACATAATAAAAACTGAAAATCTGAAGAAGAGAGTCATACACAGCCAGCCCTGAAATGTTGTAAGGCAGAACCTACCATTTCAGGTTCCTCCTCCTGGTAAGAAGGGGACATTTTCTGTCTATGACTTTTGAAAAGCAGGAAGATCAGCTGCACAGGATATCGGCAAATCAAAGGCTGTACCCTTGGGAAACCCCTTGGAAAAGCTGGTTTAGGGAATTATCATACATCTCTTCCAGTCTCCAGGATCTAATAGAGCTGATCTTATTGATTGCTGACTTTAGTCGGCTGTGAGGCAATCAAAGCTGCTGTTAAGTAAATAATGGTTATAAATAAAAGAAGGGAAAACATTTCTCATGCAGTGGGACTTTTTTTTTTTAATCTCAGTAATGTAAAGCAGGGTAATCATTCTTCATGTGAAACCAGTTCATTCTCAACAAATAACCAGAGGAATGCAGCCTCCTGTGTGTACACTGGGAGATGTGTGTATTGTTAAATGTGTAAGCCAATTGCACAGTTTAACCTTGAGGAGTCAGGCCATTGCCAGCTTTGAAAAATGCCCTTGATTTTGCAACAGAATCAGTGTGCAGGGATCTATAAATCCAATAGGGACTCTTGGCAATAATTCTCACCCAGCCAATGTACTGTATTCCCCCAAATTCCCATGCAATCTTTTTGGGCACAGTTGAGGGTTAGCTAAGACAGGAGAGCTGAAGTGTATGGGGCGAAGCCTCTTGCTTCCTGTATCAAATAATATCAAGCAATATTAAAATGGGACCCACAGTTGCACCCCAAACAGGCAATGTTAAGGAGGCTATTTCACTGAATATACTCAGGGAGTATATTCCTGAGTATACTATGCAACACCCTGTAGCTGGATACAGTAGCAAGAAACGAAGGGTAAAATCAGCTGACAATTTTTAAAATATGAGATGGTATTTCATGCTATTTAGTTTCTGTATCTTTTTTGGCAGCAGAGCAGTACTAGGAAACTCTGCAGTGCTCAGTAAATTGAATTTAAACTCTGTTTTCCATCCTGTTAATATGTGCATATTTTACATGCATAATATCCTACACTGGTTAACATCAGTGCAATACATTCAGACTGTGTTTTACTGAGTGTCATCTAAATAAATTTCACCGCAAACCTTCATGGAGTGGAAGTGTGCATTTTGAAGAGGTGAATAAATGGGTAAACAAACAGATAGGAGCATACTTTTAGATGGTGCTGTTGAGATGCAGAGAAGTGAATAACACATCACAGGGAGGACCAAGCACATAACAGATTTCTTGAAATCAACAGAACAAAATATTCAATATTGCAAGTCCTGTGCAGGCTTTATTTCTATAGGGGACACGGGTTATGCATGCTGGCTCTATCCCTAATATCCCTGTCTGCTCAGCCCTTGCCCTTCTCTCATCGAGTGGAGAAGGTCTAAATGGCAAACGTGAGTTGAAGGCTCAGTGTGGTGGGAAGCCTCTCTTTATCCAAGTTCCTGATCGTGAATAGGATTGCAAATGCTGGGAGATAGACCCATTCAGACTTTGCTTGTCCAGCACAGAAAGGTCAGGAGCAGAGAGGGCAGGCTGAGATGTGGCTGGCAGTGCCCATACCCCTGACCTGGGTTGCAATTGGAAGTATCATTTCCATTCAGTCATTGTTTGCATGGTTTGTAAACCATGTCAATAAGCCAAACTTTCTAGAATTTACATATATCTGGACTAGCATGGAAACTATAGAGGCTGGGGCAACTATGCTGGGAAGTTTTGTGCAAAGGGGTGGGTGGGAGAACTGCCTTGCAAAATTCGTACAAACATGAATTCAGAAATAGAGTTGCTTATGGGAAGTGCAAATTGGACAGTAAAGGTAAAGGGACCCCTGACCATTAGGTCCAGTCGTGACCGAGTCTGGGGTTGTGGCGCTCATCTCACTCTATAGGCGGAGGGAGCCGGTGTTTGTCCGCAGACAGCTTCCGGGTCATGTGGCCAGCATGACTAAGCCACTTCTGGTGATCCAGAGCAGCGCACGGAAACGCCGTTTACCTTCCCTCCGGAGTGGTACCTATTTATCTACTTGCACTTTGATGTGCTTTCGAACTGCTAGGTTGGCAGGATAGGCTAGCATTAAAATGTCAACTGAACTGAATTCCTCCCCTGGCCCTAATAGCAAAGCGATGTTTGCAGCCAGTAAAGAACAAGACAGAAATTATATGAGCAAAGCCTTTTACTAAACAAGAGAGCTTCAAACTCGCGTGCTCTGTGTGCTCCCCCTCCTCTCGCTCTGTGCTGTGGTGCTGAGTCACATCCTGATAGCTGTTCCATCAATCTGTGCCTTCACTTTGTGTTGCCGAGTTATTCCCCTGACTGGCTTACTAAATTCTTTCACTTAGCGCCAAACATAACGTGACTTTTATCATTGCAGTTTGACATTCGGTAGCTTGTTTTGTTTTATTTTACAAACAGCGGATGGGGAGCTCAGTCGGGGCAATGGCAAGTAAGCAGGGGGTTTAACCAGACCGCTTCACTGTGATCCCACACACGTATCTGTCAGATGCAACGATGCCTTTGAATACACGTTGTTGACAAACAATAGGAAAGGGCTATTGCCATCAAGCTCTGCTTGTGAGAAGAAGAAGAAGAGTTTGGATTTGATATCCCGCTTTATCACTACCCGAAGGAGCCTCAAAGCAGCTGACATTCACCTTTCCCTTCTTCCCCCACAACAAACACTCTGAGTTGAGTGGGGCTGAGAGACTTCAGAGAAGTGTGACTGGCCCAAGGTCACCCAGCAGCTGCATGTGGAGGAGCGGAGACGCGAACCCGGTTCCCCAGATTACGAATCTACTGCTCTTAACCACTATACCACACTGGCTCTGTGAGTTTCCGGGAAGCATCCGGCTACTCCTATTGAGAAAGAGAATGCTGAATAAGATGGACCCTTGGACTTGCTCAGTATGGCTCATTTTATTTTTTTATTGTGTAGGAGCTTAAGGGGATGCAAATTTTGGCTCCGCGTATTCTGCAGTTACATTTAATTCTGACTTTGCCCTTCCAAAAATGTAGCAATATGCTTAATATCATTGCCATTGTGCAGGCTCTCCAGCTCCAAACTCTCTCTCTTTATTATTTGGCCCGGACACAACTCCTGTCATCGGGAACTTCGTATACATTAAAAAGAAATTAAAAGAATTCAGCTGTATCCTTGAAAGAAAGGGCCCGAGCTTTCAGCGGTGACATAATCAGAATTTTTATTTGGAACAATGAAAGGGGGGGGGGGACTCTTCTGAAGCATATGAGCTCATTAAAATTCAGGCGGCTCTTTCTAGGAGACCTTGAAAAGATTAGACACACCTGTAGAAAGAAGTGCCTCAAAAGAAAAGAAGGAAATCAATACAAGAAAATGCCTAGCAACAACTCTGAGAGCATACAGTTTTAACGCAATAACATTTTTGAGAACATGCATTCTAATTGGAAGAGAGATTGCTATATTATTTCTTGAGAGTGAGGAACAATTTGTATCCCATGCTTCCCCCCCAGAAGGTCAGGGCAGCAAACAGCTTCATCTTTACCTTCACAACATCTCTGTGAGGTAGGAGAACTCTGTCTTCACAGTCAGAGGCAGCAATGCTCCTAAATGCCAGTTGCTGAAAACAACAGGAGGAGAGAGTGCTGCTGTGCTCAGGTTTCCCATAAGCATCTGGTCAGCCACTGCTGGGCTAGATGGAGCATTGGCCTGTGGCACTGTAGTCTAAACCACTGAGCCTCTTGGGCTTGCCAAACGGAAGGTTGGCGGTTCGAATCTCCGTGGTGGGACACCCTGCCAACCTAGCAGTTCAAAAGCACACCAGTGCGAGTAGATAAATAGGTATCACTGCAGCGGGAAGGTAAACGGTGTTTCCATGTGCTCTGGCTTCTGTTAATAGTGTTTCGTTGTGCCAGAAGCGGTTTAGTCCTGCCGGTCACATGACCCGGAAAGCTGTCTGTGGACAAATGCCGGCTCCCTTGGCCTGAAAGCGAGATGAGCGCCGCAACTCCATAGTCACCTTTGACTGGACTTAACCATCCAGAGGTCCTTTACTTTTACCTTTTGATTAGCTGAAGGTTACCTGGCTTCTTAGCTCAGGGATTTAAAACTTGAGTGCTCCCCCCATTTGAACCTCCCACTCCAAGCGCTACATTGCGCTAACTTGATCATTGTCGATTTCATCACACTGTTTTCATTTTTCTGTTCTGGATTACGGCTGAAATGAATTGAGGTGGGAATGGAATTCCCAAGCAAAGTTTTCTTAACTTTCTGTCCCTGATATCCTAAACCACCTGTATCCTGATGCATGCAGTCATACCACACTGGCAGGCATCCCAACTCTCATGGGAGAGAAAGCATCATCATCACCACAACAATAGAACTGCTGGAACCTTTTCTTGCAGACTTTGGAACTCTGAACTTCCAGGGTTCAAAATAGTGATAGATCAGGCTCCTGACTGCAGAGGTTTAGCCTCCAACGTAGGAGGTGTGTGTGAGAGGGTTGTGATGGTGAAGTGTGGGTTGGAGCAGATTCAAGGAGCACACCCATATGAATCCCTGAATAGGGCTTTAGAAATGTGCAGAAATATTTCCACACTTCCAGAAAAGCAAGTCAAAATTAGCAGATAATTGAGCCCATTGAAGCAAATCAAGACTGCCATTTTAATAAATACAGAACATATCCAAACACCTAAAATTATCTGCTATTTCAAATTTCCCATATTGCTACCGTCTGCTCTGTAATAAAAGTAATGGAAAGGAGTACTTATTCACAGTAGCACACTTGACATAAGATTCACATAGGAGGCACTGAGTAAACAGGAACGCGCCCAGGAATGTAATCTTTTAATCTGAGTAGTCCAATCACAAGTGCAAAATATTGTGGGCATCAAATGCATCACGGCTCATTAGCTAAGCATCGCCAGATCATTATGTTAAATAACCATATTTCATTTCTGCGGACACAATGTAAGCCAATGCACATTTTATGTAAAAGAGATCAGCATCATTATTTATTCATGAGTCTTAAAAGGATCATTATTTTTGACGGACAGCTTCTGTCAAAAGATTTGTATATGGTAGCTCATGTTTTCCCATAATAATAACCAATCAGTAAATATTTGACAATGTTATTTAAATGCAGCATTACCAAGGATACATATTTTATATCTAATTATGGATAAGGTTTTGCTTTGAAAACTGGATTACATTCAAATTAGCGCCACAGTCATACATAAAGTAATTGTATAAAACCTCATAAGATGCATATTTTTACACCCCGCTCCCCCTCTTCCACACAAGATTGTAGATTGTGCACTAAAAATTCCATGCACACCATAAGATAAGAGCCTTTCATGTCACACAGAGACTTGGACAGGTCTTGCAGTAGTTACAAGCTGTGGCACCACATAGCAACTGAGGAATTGTGTGAGGTGTGTGAGACTGAATTACATTCCACAGCTGGCCACATCAAGACAGTGCAGTGCAGTGGTTAGAGTGCTGGACTAGGAAGTGGGAGACCATGTGTCAAATCTCCATTCAGACATGAAGCCCTTTGGCTAGTCACTGTCTCTCAGCCGAATGTACCTCATAGGGTCGTTGTGGGGATTAAATGGGGAGGGGAAGAACCGCCGCTTTGAGCTCCTTTGAAGAAAGGCAGGCTGTGAATGTAGCAATAGCAGTAGCAAATAAGAATGCAGGATAAGCCTGCTAGATCAGGCCAGTGTCCCATCTAGTCTAACATCTTGTTCTCACAGTGGCCAAACAGATGCCTGTGGGAAACCTGAAAGCTGGACATGAGTGCAACAGCACTCTGCTCCACCAGTGATTCCCAGGAACGGGTATTCAGAGGGGGGGGGGTGTGACTCTGGCAATGGAGACAGAACATAGCCATTGTGGCTAGTAGAAGTTGATAGACTTGCCATCTTCTAAGGCCATCCAAGTTGCGGGCATCACTGCCTCTGGGTGAGTGATTTCTGTTAAGTTGTGGGTGAACATATCAGACGACACAGTGATTCTTCAAACAGCTCTTGTTTATTCACAGGCCAGGACAGAACTGAACTGAAGGGCTCAGTCAGCCTGCTTATATAGAGCTCCAGTACCACGTTACTGTAACAACTTTCTAAAACTATCCAATCACTGAACGTCACTTTTGATCCTTCATTTGCATACCTATCTACAGTATCCCCCTGCTGGCCCAGGGTGAGAACTTCAGTTCATAACAATTTCCATGCTGCTAGAGGAAGAAGAAGAAGAAGAAGAAGAAGAAGAAGAAGAAGAAGAAGAAGAAGAAGAATATTTGCTGGGACCCCAATCAGACTGAGTTCTTACTTTGTTATGCTCACCCCCACCTGCCGGTAATTTTGTGTTGGATCCAGACATTCCTTTCCTCCAAGGGAAAGAGTTTCCTCCAGCAGAAGGACCTTGGCCTCTAGGAGTTGGTTCCTATGTCAACAATCTATCCACAACGATACCACAGCGGGATTTATGCAGTCAAAACGTTTTTAATTTTTTTTTAAGGTTTTGCTGACATAACCATAAAGTTGTGGTTGTTTTTTTAAGATTACAATTGATTGCATTGCATTTTGGGGGGGGGGGGGAATGCATCAGTTCCTATAAAATCTATAAAGTAAGCTTTGGAAAAGCTTCCACTGTGGAGTTTAAATGTGAGAGACCATTGCACTGGTCTCTTGCACACAGGCTTGAGGCTTCCGCTTTGCCACAGAGTCATGCAGATGGCATGCAAATGACAAGGTCACCATGTTCAGGCAGCTAAACAGCAAGACCAATGGGAAAGGGAAGGGAAGGGGGAAAGAAAACCAGGATCTCTATTAATAAGCACAAAAGGAAATGATGCTACGAGGATGGAAAGAGGCAAGGGGAAAAGGTCACAGCGCAGAGTCTATTGCATTGTGGACAATATGAAGCAATCCACTTGGAACATTCTTGTGGATGATGCAATGGATGAGTCTGTTGACCCCTGCTAAAATAACCCAGCTGGAGTGTAGTAATAGCCATTTTTTTAGTTAAAAAAAAGATGACACACAGATAAACATTGCAATATCATATAATCCTACCATCGGTTGTGCATGAATAGACGCCTTTAGACTCATGAATGAGTAACTAAGTTCAGAATACAGCTTGAGTGCTGCTTTTCAGAATTGTTATGCTGCAATTAAGTATCTCATTTTCTTCTTTAGCAAAAGAATTACTTTTTACTCCCAGAATTTGAATCATTTCTTCCCACGCTTGCGGTCTTAAAGATGCCTGAGGACTATCTCTGAGCAATCCCCTACCTAGATGGTGGAGCAGGACCCTGGGTCCCTAAACCCTGTTCACCTTCTGCACATTATGCCTGACTAGGTATAATGTGTACATAGGTTCTGTGTGTACATAGGTTCAATGTGCACCATTAGGATACCTGCAAAGAGCAGGGTCTCCCATCAGGTGTACAGAGCCTGCCCATGCACAGTTTGATTGCACATATGCCTTTTCACAAGTTCTGGTGACTACATGTTGAGGGCTGGTAGAGGCCACAACCCCACTCCTTGCTACATTTGCCTAAAAATGCACTTGCATGCAGAACTGAAATAATCAACGGAGGGTGCTTCCAGGCTGTCACCATTGAAGGTGAGCTTCAAACAAATGCCAGGTCAAATTCAGGTCACTCAAAGCTGATTTGGAGGTCTTGCACAACAGACAACAGTCTAGCCCAGAAGGAGGAGAGAATATTTCAGTTTCCTCTGCATGTTTATCGCTTTTAGAGATACATGGGAGAAACGAAGGCAAATGACTACGAAATTCATGAATATATGTAATAATGGATAGGATATGTCTCATTCTGAACTCAAGGTAAACCCACGAAACCAAGATGGAAATGAAACAACTTTGGGGTTGGCTTTCATTGTGCTTCTATTTTCATGCAACATCAATGAAGTCAGGTACAGTTACTCAGAAGAGATACATTTTACCTGTAGCTAATCCATAAATGATTTTCTATCAATCAGATCAGGGAAAGGTCAGTAGGTCAGTGGCACAATATGTACTTTGCATGTAGAAGGCCCCAGGTTCATCTGCAGATAGGGCTGACAGAGACCCTGCCTGAAACCTGAGAAAGCCAATGCTACTCAGCGTAGAGAAGAGGGAGCTAGATGACCCAATAGTCTGACTCAGTCCTGCTTTCCTTTCCTATTAAATGTGTAAAAAGAACAAAGAGGATACACAAATATTTGTGGGTAATGGTAATAGCCAGCATTCTTATCCACTTTTATCATTACTACCATAAATTGATTCCAGGACTGATGATGTGGGCAGCTATTATCCTTCATTATCATAAATAACTAAACAGAACAAATTGCAGATGCAGAACCAATAAGCAAAGAGAAATAAATTGCTGTAACACAGAAACTCTCTTAGATCATTACTTCCTGGAGCCCTCATGTTCTGAGATGATATTAATCCATAACCCTCTGCAGTGAAAAAAAAGAGTGCAAAGTTACTCAAAGAATGCCAGACTGTGGAGGGCACTGGAATAAGTTACCAGGCATTATTTATTTCTACTCCAGAGAGTTAAACTGCTGTTATCCAAAACCGCAAACAATAAGAGGAATATATTATAGATATAGGACTTGACATCTTTCCGCAGGGCCTGCAAGACAGAGCTGTTCCACCAGGCCTTTGGTCAGGGCGCAGCCTGACTCCCTCCTTTGGCAATCTTTACAGAACTTTAGTTTATGGTTGCCATCAATTTTGATTTTAATTAATTTTTATAATGTTTTTAGAATGTTGCACTATTTTAGTGTTGTTAGCCACCCTGAGCCTGGCTTCGGCTGGGGAGGGCGGGATATAAATAAAAATTATTATTATTATTATTATTTGCTGGTTTGGGGATACTGGGAGCAATATATACAGATTTATTTAAGAACTTCATTTCCTTAGCAATGTACAGAATATTCACAGTGTGGGGCAGGGAGAAAGAAGATCAAGCACTGCAACACTCTCTTGGGTGCAGATAAAACATATTTGGTGTGCAAGAGCTGACAGCCTCTCACATGTGGAGAGATTGCATGAGTGGATTGTGGGGCTATGTGGGCTTTCACCAGTGATGTGCCTGTTGGCCACATCTCCCATCTATTTGAAGCACATCAGAAAGCACTCTGTGTGTGTTCAGATGTATGTGCTCAGAGGACCTCGGCAAAGCTGTGATGTATCTAGAGCTTTTTCTGAATGTGTGGGCAGTGGGGGGTGGGGAAGTAGCTGTAGGTTGTATTGTCAGTGGGACTAGTCCACATGGTTAGAAGTAGCTTGTACAGCCATAGCAGCACTGCAATATTTGTCCCAGCCAAGGGCCTCAGAGTGAAGCAGATCCAACTGGTGGCTTTTGAAATTGTGTCACCTTTTTGCAAGTCTGCAGGGAGATCATCTGGACATAACACAGATGTCACATCACTCACATTCCCATTTTAACGAGTTCTGAAGACAAGAGACAGCCAAGCATGAATAATTGTGGTGCCTCATTTTGGATTTCTATTTCCAAATTTAGTCCTCCTTACACTTGGGAGCAGCTAAACTTTCTTGAGCGCTCAACTGTCAGATCTGAGAAAGAAAACCATTCACAGGAGCAATTTATTTTGGAGTACACAACAATAAACTGCATGAAGCACATGGAAACACCCACCAATTGCTCCAAGGAATTGGCTGCCCTCCAGAGTCATGTCAATCTTCTCCTCTTATAGTGTGCATTTTTATGAGGGACACTCAAACTGCAATCAGCTCAGGATAACTCCAAGGGTAATGAGGGGTAGCGGCACTCTCCTAAAATATTACCTGCCACCCCATTCACTATCCAAGCTTTCAATCACAGTACATAGTCCATAGAGCAGGAGGGATGACCTATGGCTCTCCAGATGTTGTTGGACTCCAATGCCTATCATCCCTAGCCAATATGGTGAATGGTCAGGGATGAGATGGGAGCTATCGCCCAAGAACATCAGACAGTCAACTCTAATATATAGCAAAAATCTTGCGACCCTTTCACTCCTCCAAACTGCTTCTTCTGGAGTCTCCCCTTCATGGACTCATCTAGGGAGCTTCATGGCAGTGGGCTGCTAAGCGTCAGGCCTCAAAAGTTGCTGGCTGACCAAGCTGAAGGCAGGACACTCACCATTTATTATGGTCTACCAGGTGCTTGGTAGTTCTTTTGTTTTCCAATCCCAGGCAGACCCTACAAATGAAAACAGGACTTTTATTGAGTCCATGGGGAGCTTTTATTTGTAAATGGCTGACTGTACTTGGTTTGGTGAGTGGTGAGTTGCAAAGGCCTGCAGCAGATTGATCCCTGTTTCAAGAGTACGGTCCAATTCCACTCTCTTCTGCTCTGCCCTCCTTTAACTATGTTGGGCTTTCAAGAGAGATCTTGCTCTTTAGCAGTCCATGTGCTGCTTAATTTGGATGTCATTTTTTTTTATTTACATTAGTATAGTGACTGAAGACTCTTAGGTGACTATGCTATTGTTCATTCTTACTTATATTCTGTACTTTGTGGGCCACAGCACAGAGGGCCAGTGGCTACCGAGGGAGGGGGTTGACAGGGTGTATGCCCTAAGAAAGACATGGCACCAGCTTGGGGTCAAAAGAGCCACAACTTTATTGATTAAAGATGTAAGTCGGATTTTGCCATAGGCATTGGGTACATGACCTGATTGGTGGCAGATATCTCCATTAGGCCTGATCCAGGCAAATGGATATCACCATTGATGCAAATCTAATGAGGAAATCACCAGAATGTTCTATGGCCAATCTGGGATTTTGGACAGAATCCTATCCTTGGACCCCTTTACTGAGTTTTATCCTGTATTGGGGGAGTGGGACACCTACTTCCCAGGCTAAGACTAAGGATACAACCCAATGCCTTTTTCTGCCACAGGAGCAGGCCCCCTCTCAACTGGCCCAGGTACCAGCACAGCCAGCTTTCATGTCCCACAAGTGGACCTGATGTAAGACTACTCCAGCCATGTCTGTTGATGGAGCATCATTCCTCACTTCCAGGCCTCCAATTAAATTTGAAATTTGGCGGGCAATCCCACCAGCCTGCAGGGGTGGCCAAGGCCAGTCCTGACATTGGTTGACTGCTTACGCTAAAGCCTCTCTCCCTCAGTCCCCTGGCCCTTTCACTGGGTCGCAATGGTCAACACTGTCAGAATCACGGGAAGCAGTCTTTATGAGTTGCAGTTGTTATTTATTTGTAAGCTGCCTTGACAACACTTTAGGGTAGATGGGCAAGCTAGAAATAACTGGAAGAAACAAATAAGTGTTTTGTTTGCGTAGACATACAGTTCCATTTACTTTCAAGAAAATGCAAGTAGGATCAGGCTGCATAAGTAGTTTTTCAATAAGCTACTGAAAAGCTGGCAGAATATTTTAAAAGTTTTTGCTTAACACAAAATTCAAACTTTTGGGTGTGTGTACGTGTGCTGTTGTTTGCCTGCCATATATTTTTCCTGCTGATGTTTAATTTTTCTTATTTCACAGCAGGGCAACAGTCTGTAAGCTACCTGCCTCATCTTTCTGTGTGTGTTGCTGGTGCTTTGTGAGAGATACAAGGCATCCCAGTTTTACTCCCTGTTGTGTGTTACTGCTTACAAAATGCCAGGCAACCAAGCGTAAGCCTCTCTTGGTGGGGGGTGCCTGAAATTTAATTAAACAGCATCCTCCTTTTAATCTAATTCCATATTCTAAGCATGGCAGGAAAAAAAACCCCGGTTTGATTCATTTGGCCAGGTTTTTTAAAGTTGCATTGTCATAGCTATAGCGAGACTGCTCTTCAAATGCGTACTCCATCTCTGCAAAAGCATATTCATGGAATGGATGGACAGGATAGAGTATTTGCTCCTGAATGGACAAGCAGGCTCTGAACCTATGGCAAGTATAGCAAGGGAAAGGCAAATGCCTCAAACCACCCCTGTTTTCTAATACCCATCTGTATTTTGCTTTGGAAAGGGATGTTGGGCATGAGGTTTTATATGCTTAGTTGGAACTGAATGATTCCACATCCTTCCCCAAACCTGTAAGGTATCTGTCAGGGAACTGACATCGGAGCTAGAGGCGGAGGGGAGGCTCTCAAATGATGCTGGAGAAGGGCCCAGCAGGGAGAGAGGCAGCTCCGCCGATGGGGAAGCAAATAAGCGCAACACCAGGGATAAAGGGGGGCAGATGGGGGAATCGACGAGAGGGCTCCAGGACTCTTCGCCGGACACCAGCGGGGAGAGCACGGGTCCTCCGCTACCCACACCCTCCCTGCGCAGAAGGCTTCCGCGCAGGGAGAGTAGGAGGAGACTTGGCGTCAAACAACTTTTATGTTGGAAAAGGTTTAAGAAACGCCCACTGACGGATTCTGCTAGCGACTGAGGCAGCCACGAAGTGAAGGGCTGTCCAGACAGAAAGGTTTAAACAAGGCAACATAGCCAGGAGAGGCGGCAACTTACGCACGAGCAACCCATACTCATTACAGTATCTGCCTTAATCTCAGACAAAAGAGTTTGGTTATGTTTACTCTGGTGTGATGTACTCTGTCCATTAGCAGAGATGATGGGAACTGTAGTCCCAAAACATCTGGAGGGCTGAGTTGGCCTGTGCCTGCCTAATATAACCCACTTCTGTATATTATTTCCACTAATATATGCATTTTTATATACACTTTACCCTAGTATATGCATTTTTTACACAATACTTGTACGGAGGATTGCAGTTCAATTCAGAGAAGTGTGAATTTTGAGGGATGGCTGTGTTTTCCTTTGCATACTGTTTCAAAAAGTGTAAATTAGGTAGGTTCACCTTTAAATGTGAACTGAATCAAATGTCCTCCCTATTCCTACTGCATGCACATGAGAATATAGGAATATAAGAGCTCTGCTGGATCAGGGCAAAGGCTCATCTGGTCCAGCAACCTGTTCTCACAGTGACTAACTGAGGGTAACTTGCAAAAAGCACCTGAGTGCAACAGCGTTCTTCCCAGTTCTAGTTCCCAGGAACTAGATGATATCTGCATACGTGAAACAAATATTGATGGAGAAATTATATGTGAGGGGGGAAATATACAACAATATGCTTTGCTTCTGAAACCGAGGCAGGAGAGGGTAAACAAGTCCAATGTGTAGCATTGTTTTCAGCAACATTGAAGAGGTGGAGAGGGACGTGACAAGTGCACAAATCGGTCCCCGTTTTCATCTGGTAAATGTTGGTGGGCATTTTCTTTGTAATTTTATGTATACCGTGTGTTCCATTTTGAAGTGAAATGGTCATAAGAACAGTGTGTAGTCCTATCAACAGAGCCATATATGGAATTCCAACCCATCTTTCTTTAAAAATAATAATAAACAAACCAACCCCGAATGAAATCATAAAGTACTGCAAGTGTTCAAATGAAAGCATAGCGATGAAGTTATGACAGTGATTTTTATGTGTATGTAAAATTATTTATGCAGCTAATGCTGCGCTTGAGTCAATAAAACCCCTTTTTAATAGAAACCCTTGGAGTTCCAAAAAATTCAATACGAGTTAGCGAGGCTGAATATTGCACAGGCTATGAAATGTACTGTAGGAGAGTTTGCCCAAAGGCAGGAAAAAGAAATTCACCAGCAATGCTCATTAACATTACAATGAAGTGGTGTTTTTAAAAGACATTCCCTTCTCTTCTCTTAGACACACCATGAAACCGTGAAAATGTGGGCTCTCTTCCTATTGTCCTTGGGATCCATTTCAAACACTTGACTCCGAGCATTTATAAAAGACATGCTAATGATGCTGCATGCCATTAACCCTTTGAAAGCTGCTGCTGCTGTAGGGTGGCTCCTTATCCATTGCCAAAATGAAAGAAAATACTTTTTTTTTTTTAAAAAAAAAGGTCCAAAGAGGACATGGAGAGCATTCTAATTTATATGTACAGATGTACGTTTAGAAATACAGTAGACGCTCGGGTTGCGAATGTGCCTCCCGCACGGATCACATTCGCAACCTGCAGCGCCGCATCTGCACACGCGCGGGTCGCGATTCGGCGCTTCTGCGCATGCGCAAAGCGCGATTTAGTGTTTTTGCGCAGGCGCGAGCGCTGAAACCCGGAAGTAACCCGTTCCAGTACTTCTGGGTTCAGCGCGGTGCGCAACCTGAAGCGTCTGTAACCCGAGGTATGACTGTAATGGCTGTAATTAAAATAGAAATACAGTACATCTCACCATAGCTGGAATAACTGTGTGCTGCTCAGTTTGTGGCCCAGATCAACATCCCAAGTCCCTTCCCTCCCTTCTGATGGCTCTCTTTAAACTGGACTTGGACTGGATTTACAATCATACCCACAGATGTGCCAGGCATATGGCTGCCTCCTTCCATGCAGATCTTCTTGGGTGTTAAAATCAGCAGACTAGGCCCTCTTGGCAGTTCCACCTTCTTCAGAAGGTCATGGTAACAGTAGCCTGTTAGAGAGCATTTTCTGTCTTGGGGAATTCCTATATAGCCCTGAGCTTCCCTCTGTCTGCCCCAGCTGTGTCCAGATAAGCAGCAACACTGGTATTGGAAAGGTGGCTCTGCAGCTTCACCCAACCACACATGCTGCTATTGACAAGGACTATAGAAACCTGGAGGTTGTCCCTTCCAACTCCACCATTCTGTGGTTCCTTTTCATTAACGTACAAAGTCCTAAATCAGGAAGTGTAATGAACTGACTTTGACCATTCCTGATTTTCTGCATGCGTGCTGATGTGTTGGTAAAGTGCTCTTCAGTTGTCCTGAATAGTCAAGCTAATGTGCAGCAATTAAAAGTTGGCATTGAGCCAGTGATATCATCCAGATTAATTAAAGGGGGTTGTATTTGTCCTGCTGGTAATATTGTCATTTTATGTATGACAGAGTTTGGGTATCATTTAATTACAAGCAGCTTCACTGTAGCATCTGTCATGTACGCTCTAGCAATTTATTCTGAACAAATTCTAAGGTAAGTAATCCATATTCGGAGGCTATGTGAGAATAGAGTAAAATGTATTTCAAAAGAATCAGAAAAATAGTGCAGCAGGAAGCCAAACAGTATAACCTAGGAAAGACCAATATTTGTTGATTCAGAATTTTAGTATACAGTATTAATGTGTGATTCAAATTGGTTGTTGCTGTTGCTGTTGTTTTTAAGAGTTTGCATTACATTTACTGTAGATTTGTAGTAAATTAATCAATGAAAACTTCAACTGATCAAGTTCCAATCCAATATACACTTACCTGAAAGCAAGGTACCTGGGGTTCAGTGCGGCAAATAGATGTAAGTGGTGGAGGACAAGTGATATTAGTAAAGACACATTTTAGTCAGAGGGGCTGTGAATTAAGCTTGTTTGTTTTTGAAGAGAGAATACTTTGCTTCTGGTGTGTTACTGTAACACAGAATGTATATTCAATTTTTCTTTGGACAAGGAACGGTAAGTTTTGTTTTTTGAGCTCATCTTGCACTTTCTGGGCACCACAGTTGAGCACAATTGTGCTGCACAGAGAGATGAGCCTGGATAGCTCAGTTGGTTAGACCATGGTGCTGATAACGCCAAGGTTGCAGGTTCGATCCCTGTATGGACTAGCTGCATATTCCTGCATTGCAGGGGGTTGGACTAGATGATCCTCAGGGTCCCTTCCAACTCTACAGTGCTATGTGCTAAGTGCCAGTGCATCAAGGCCAACAAGCCTTGCTATGCTGAAATTCAGCTCAGGTGCTGCTGCTACAATAAGCTAGGTAGTTCTTAAGCTCTTTTTGGGGGAATTGGAATCCATTGGAGCTGCTATGTTCAGAAGCCCTCTATTTTTTAAAATCTTTTTTATTTTTTAAAGTGGCAGACCTACCCACAGCCCTTTGAGGGCTTTATTTTGTTGCTTTCCTAGAACTGCAAAAATACAAGAAAGGAGATTCTGAGTAAACTTTCTAACAGTAAATGCTTTCGGTAGTGGAACAGACTCCCAAGAGAGGTGGTGGACTCTCCTTCCTTGGAAGTTTTTAAGCAGATGTTGGATGACCACCTGTCATGTATGATATAGCAGAGATTCCTGCATTGCAGGGGGCTGGACTCGATGACCCCTTCCAACTCCACAGTTCTATGACTCTATGCTTCCAAACCCAGCAGGCCACATTGAAAGGCTGTGTGTTGCTTGGTGTGTTGTATCGTTTCAAGTCCTAGTGGGAAAAGATTAGTCATACTGTGGTACCTTGGGTTACAGACACTTCAGTTTACAGACACTTCAGGTTACAGACTCCGCTACCCCAGAAATAGTACCTTGGGTTAAGAACTTTGCTTCAGGATGAAAACAGAAATTGCACGACGGTGGCACGGTGGCAGTGGGAGGCCCCATTAGCTAAAGTGGTGCTTCAGGTTAAGAACAGTTTCAGGTTAAAAACGGACCTCCGGAATGAATTAAGGTCTTAACCCGAGGTACCACTGTACAGTAAACATTGTGCCGTTTCTCCTCAATATATTTTAATTCCAGGCCTCCATTTATATGAGTGTTTCGACCTCTGTTTACAGGCAGGCTTGATTTCTTCGATCAGCATTGAATTATATTACCTTTGTTGAATTAGAGAAGATATGTAAGCTAACAAAAACCGCCCCGCTAGGAATCTTGATGACACTGTGTTCAGCTTGGTGCCGGCGACTTGACTCAGTGCACTATGGTATTGTAATTGGCCTCCTTACCAATAATTTCTCGGCCATAACCATAGCAACCTCAGCCATGCATTACCTGGGACATTTATATGGACACAAGGCTCAAATGCACGCAGACAGGTCGCCTCTTGTCAACACACTTGGCAAAAGGCATCTGGTGTGCAGGCCTTGTTTTTTAAACACACTCGGCTCATGTTAAATAGAGCATGATTGCAGGTAGTATGGGACTGAAAAGGCAGCAATCTGTCTGGAGACGGGGAAATCTTTCTTATTTTGCGACCAAATAAATGCAGGAGTACCCTTCAATATTTAATAGGACTCAGAAGCAGCAAAAATCAATGGCAGACAAGGAGTAAGATGATAATGGTATCCTGCCATCTGCCCGAGGCCATGACCACAATGTGCTATAGATCTATCTGACCCTTTCCAACAGATCTGTGTTGACACATCCCCAGCTGAACAGGCTAAAAAGCCACTTTTTGTGGGAAATGAGGGAAATTAGAAGAGCGCTCCGTTGGGAGCAAACATCGATTTGTTTGCTCCAACAATGTAAGGTGGTAACTTGAGCCCTTTTTAAATTTCTCGGCATATATTGACATAGGGTAATTTTAAGTTAAGTTTGGCAGAAAAATACATTCCCCCCCCCATCTCTCAATACACATTTTCTTTTATTATTCCATTCCAACACCTTCACATAGGATTGCAAGGAATTTTCTGTGAAATTCAGGGCCAGCTTCTTCATGACAGAAAGCAGACCACACTAAAATGGCAATGAGGAGGTAGTATAATGCAAGAAAAGTGGTTTTTTTAAAAAAAGTTACAGAAATATTTATTAAAATTGGAAAATGGAAATGATCCAATATGTTAAATGGAATTACACGATCTGAACACAGGGAGTGTACCTGCATAAAAGGAAGGAACTGAATTAACAGCGGTGAACTGGTTCTCCTTATGAACTTGGAAGAACGAAAAACAAGTTTACATGGATATATGTCAACCATTATAAACTAAATTGTGCATGCTGTTGTTTGAGAGGGGACACAAATTGGAAATTCACCCTAACAAGTGCAAATCTGTGTGTACATGTGTCAAAAATATTTGTGGTGAATCAAAGCCTGCTGTGTAAGGTGCTAATAGGGATGGAGGAGAACGTTGTTTCTTCTTCATTTTTAAGCAAACTGACCTAATTGACACATCTCAGACACAGACACAGTTTGGACACAATCCAATGGATTTCATGCTTCTTTAACCGTGATAACAGTTAATGGTTCAGAAATATCAAAATGTATTTGAAAATGGATGCTTTAAGGTAAAGTACCTTTAGAAATGTGTGTAATTGATTATATATTTACTTTCCAATAAAGTAAGTATTTAAATTCATTTTTAAAATACGGATTTTCATGTGGATTTTTTTAAAATGGTGATTAATGTGGAAATGGGATAGAATGGATTTGTGAATGAACACATGTGAAACTGACACAAACAAGAAATAGAGTGATTTGTCCATCCCTAATGTTAACTGGTGATAAAAGCAACATCCATATAGTTTTTTATGTCATTGTACTGAAAATGCTACATTAATTATACTATTTCCACTTTACCTGTGGGTCCTAGGGCTGGAGAACTTCCTCAGGCATCAGCTGGCTTCGCTCTTAAGTCAGTGCTCAACAGAGACAGGTAGGCTGATAAATAGCTTCCTTTGTTTAGAAAGAGACCGTATAAGTACAGCTACCTTGCAGCAAGATAAATCAGACCATGCAGGCTTCCATTCACTCAAACATGCACACATACCACACACAGAACAAAGAAGAACCACACCTAGTAGGAAATTTACCGGTAGTTTTGCTCCATTTTGCAGTTAGGAAAGTGACAGGGAAAACCACTGAAAAGACTAATGCATGAATTGGAACTTACCTATCGAACAACAGAGCTAGATTTGTGTTGCATGCTAACAAAACTGATTTTTCATTTATCTGAATGTTGCTGTGTAGTCCTTGGAAGTTTAAACATATTGATATGTATTATGAGGGGAGGTGCACGCTTCAAGTATGTATTAACAAATGTATTTAAATGAATATTTTGAGAAGCATTTTTTAAAATAAAACTGCAATTTGCAGGTGAAGGCAGAAACGGAATGAAATAGAATTCTGAGTAAAAACATGAGATAGTGTCCCAAACCCGAAAATAAAACAGATTCATTCATCCCAACTTTATCAGGGAGAACAAGAGCAAAATAAGAATCTCATCTCTAGGCCAAAAGTATGGAAACAATCAAAAAGTATTAGGCTTCAAAAACCATCAATGATAGGGGCAGCCAAGTCTCTAAAGACAAAGTATCCCAGAGTCTCGGCAGCACAACAGAGGCAGCTCTCTTTTGTATACGTGCTAACCAAATTTCTGTCAGTGGCGAGATATGGAACAGGGCCTCCTCTGAAGACCTGGGGTGGGCAGAATCATGTGGGGGAAAGACTGTCACTCAAGTTTCTTCATCAAACCCATTCAGGGCTGAACAGGTAATGTTAGGGATGGAGAGATCAATCTAAATTTGTTTTGTGCTGGATTTTTTGTTTCCTATTATTTTTAAGTCCAGTGCATACCATTTGCACATTGATATAGCATTTTCTTTTAAATGTTTATTATTTTCTTCTGTAAAAAGCAATTTACTTAACAGTGCTCTGAGGGCAGCCTTCTAAACTTTTCATTCTTTTTGCACAGGTAATAGCATCTTGAAGTGACTCGAAAGTGCAGCTGAAATTGAAAACAGGGCCACAAATGCCCTGGGACTGACAGGACAGGATTGTGACATTATACAGGGGAGGGGTAGAACATAGTTTGACTAAATTATACTCATAGTTGCTTAAATTTTCTCTCCAAAAAAGAGAGAAAGAAAAGTATGACTGGCTTCAAAGAACATCCAAACTGTTTTTCATTATCTATCCAGTTGTTCCTGTAATATTTAAAATTAACCACAGATTAAAATGTAAATATTGATTTTTACTTCATTTTAGTGTGTTGCTCGGGTGACCGAAAACAATGTGCATGGAAGTTAGGAATGGGGAACAGGCCGTGCATGTCACCCGCCCCCTCCCCTTATCTTGGGCAGCACACTCTTGTCAACCCTTATTTTATTACCACATCTGGAATTAGTAATGTGCACAGCTGGGACTAGCTGCTAGATATCATTTGATGCCTTGCTACTCTCTGGAGGGCTGAGAAACCTACCCTCACACGGAGGAATAATTAGGCAGGCGATCTAATAAAGTTATACTGAACAGAGACAATGAAAGGAGATTTATGAAAGCATTGACGCAAAGCATATGGGAACCATTTCTGAATTTGCTGAAATTTTACCGGTTCGTCCATTTTCAAGTACAAATAAAATTTAAAGCTCACACAATGGCATGCGCCCAACTCTTTGTTCTTTTCTCTTCCTCTCCTCCCTGCTTGCACGAAGCTGGGAGAGTAGCATTTCACCCATCTAATTCAATGAGGTGCAGCATTGATTTATTTTATACTTTATATGACATGGGAATATTTGTCCTTGTCCTGAAGGCATTTTGTCGCCTGTTGAGATGCCCGTAGAGATGGCTTCAGTTTCACACTTAATTGCAATCATCTTAGATAACCTTCAGCATGTTTCTTGCATCTGTGATTCAGAATACACTTCGATAACACAGGCACCGGACTTCCCAGTTTAAATTCATGAGGTGTGGGGTTACTTGATGTAGAGAACTGGAGCGGCCCCTGTATTAAATCTTGAAGATATCAGAATGCAGGTAAATTATCAGGAGTACAAATAACCTTTTGTAGGCTCAAGCAGGTAATAAGTGGACGATAGTGGAAGTGAGGCCACTACAATGAGCAGAAGGAACATACAGTGGAACCTCGTGTTACGGACAGGATCCATTCTGGAGGCCCGGCCATAACACGGAACTGACGCAAACTGAAGTGCTGTGTCTGTGCGGCACGATTTAGCGCTTCTGCACATGTGCAAGTGGTGAAACACAGAAGTAACCTGTTCTGGTACTTCCGGGTTGCCGCAGGACGCAACACGAAAACACGTAACCTGGAGCAGACGCAACATGAGGTATGACTGTAGTTATAATTATTCTAGCAAAGGCTCTGGCATCTGTCTGGAGACCGCAATAACATTACAGTGACTACAACATACCAATTTAGTGCCAAATGTGTGCTAGGTGCTGTACATAACAGAGAATTCATGCAGTTCCTATTCAGAAGGCTTATCACTGGGGCTAAGAGCAGGTTTTAAAAATGGAGCTGGTTAAAACTCAAAATTTCTTAATCTAGTGCAGGGACGTCAAACTCCCAAGAGACTGATCTACTCCCTGAGGGGGGGAAAAACTAGCAGCTATCTACCCATTTTTTTTGGGGGGGGACCCAAAGTTGTTGAGCTTTCTTTGCTTTCTTTAGGGGGGGGGCAAGCCAAAGTTGTTGAGCTACAATAAGTCTGTCTTCCATCT
Source organism: Podarcis pityusensis (assembly GCF_964106645.2). Lineage (NCBI taxonomy): Eukaryota > Metazoa > Chordata > Lepidosauria > Squamata > Lacertidae > Podarcis > Podarcis pityusensis. The sequence continues at coordinate 104,103,991 of NC_138028.1, forward strand.
TCACAACTGGCCACAAATGAAAGACAGAGCAAGGGGGCGCGGCCGGATGATCCTTTTCCACCATGGAGGTGTCCGGGATCAACCTGTTGGACACCTCTGATCTAGTGGATTGCATCCAATGTGGTGCAAAGTAAAGGTAAAGGTAATGGACCCCTGACAGTTAAGTCCAGTCACAGAAGACTCTGGGGTTGCAGCACTCATCTTGCTTTACTGGCCAAGGGAGCCGGTGTTTGTTCGCAGACAGTTTTTCTGGGTCATGTGGCCAGCATGACTAAGCCGCTTCTGGCGAAACCAGAGCAGCGCACAGAAACGCCGTTTACCTTCCCGCCGGAGTGGTACCTATTTATCTACTTACACTTTGACATGCTTTTGAACTGCTAGGTTGGCAGGAGCAGGGACCGAACAACGGGAGATCACTCCGTCGCGGGGATTCGAACTGCCAACCTTCCGAGTGGCAAGCCCAAGGGGCTCAGTGGTTTACACCACAGCGCCACCCACGTCCTGGTGCAAAGTAACCACTTCCTAAATCTGTTTGCTGGAGCACATGAGGAACATTTGAGGGGAGGAGGGAAAAAGTCCCACTGCAGAAGCATAATTTCACGCACTGACAGAACAGCCACATTGCACTACATTGGGTGCAAGGCTTTCATTCATTGCTTTCATTTCAATAAATTTGGAACAGAAATGTTTGTAGAGCAGGTTGTTGATGAGCTGTTGAAGGAATACGTGAAATAGATAACAAATGAACTACCATAGAAGGAGGGGCCATCTTGAATATTTATTTATTTTTCATTTCCTGTTACAAGAATGCACCAGAAGCAGGAGCAATACGGGCACATTGGGAAGGCTAATCTGCCCCCACCTCCAGCCCTAGTCTTCTACTGATTGAAAAGCCAAGAGGGTAGCAGTTCTTCAGACTATACCAGAAAACCCATTATTGTTATCATCAAAGCATTCTTCAGGAACCAAAGTGTGTGGAATGGGAGGCTGAATACTGCATGACACCTTAGTGCTCCTGCGCATTTATCCACACGTCCACAACGGATCTAGATGCACTCACTTAAGAGATTAAACATTTAGGCTGCAATCACCCTATATGTGATTTAAGGCACATTTAATGCACTCCCCCAAGAATCCTGGGAGCTGTTATTTGTTAAGGGTTCTTGGTAAATGACAGTTCCCACAATTCTTTTTTGGGTGTGGGTGGGTGTTTTATATGTGATTTAAATGCATGGTGTGTACACAGCCTTAGGGCTCTAAGGATAGAGCTGAACCCTGAAGATGACACTAGCAACTCAAGAAGGACACTGACAAACTGGAACGTGTCCAGAGGAGGGCAACCAAAATGGTCAAAGGCCTGGAAACGATGCCTTATGAGGAACGGCTAAGGGAGCTGGGCATGTTTAGGCTGGAGAAGAGGAGATTAAGGGGTGATATGATAGCCATGTTCAAATATATAAAAGGATGTCACATAGAGGAGGGAGAAAGGTTGTTTTCTGCTGCTCCAGAGAAGCGGACACGGAGCAATGGATCCAAACTACAAGAAAGAAGATTCCACCTAAACATTAGGAAGAACTTCCTGACAGTAAGAGCTGTTCGACAGTGGAATTTGCTGCCAAGGAGTGTGGTGGAGTCTCCTTCTTTGGAGGTCTTTAAGCAGAGGCTTGACAATCATATGTCAGGAGTGCTCTGATGGTGTTTCCTGCTTGGCAGGGGGTTGGACTCGATGGCCCTTGTGGTCTCTTCCAACTCTATGATTCTATGATTCTATGAACTCACACAGGACTAGACCAAGGCTGGATCTAGACACATCAAAGAAGCGTTTCAGTTCAACATGTTGGAAATTTAAAAAGAGAGAGCTGGTAGAGAAAAAAGGGGCTCCATAGCGCCGTCTGGTAGCACAATGTTATACTGCATATACAATGCATATAAATCACTTTTTCTTTACCAATCTAGCTGAGACCCTAGTCATGCATGGTAACCTAGGCCAGTGAAGTTATTTTGACACCTTGGCTCTTCCACACCTACTCTCTGTCAGTAAAAATACACTAGTAAATTAAATATCAAACCATCAGTCATCTGAGTTGCCACCTTGCTCAGTTTGGTGCTACATCCAGCCCTGATTTCATACTAATAATTGCTTTACAAGGCTTCTCCAAAAAGGTAAAATAGGAAGAGTCATTTGCCAGGCATTAAGGATTGTTCCTATTTAACAGGGGCAGCTGGAGCCTAGTCCGCTAGAGTCTACGTGAGGCTGCATATTTCAATATAATTTCACAAACGCAATTTGGAATGGGGATCTGAATTGTCTGAATCCCTGCAAACATTTATTTCATCTTCAGCTCAGAGCACAAACGTAGGGGTCTTGCAGCGAAGGTTTAAATCTGTTTATTATTTGTGGTGACATTTCAAAATTAACTCCCACGTCCTTAGCTTTGAAATGTTAAGCTGTGGTTTAACAAAAGCTTTTTTAAAAAAATAAAATACTGTAGTGGAGTTAAACAAAGTGACTTGTCTTGTCTCAAATGGAGGAGGTCAGTTGCGGGCCTCCTTGTTTGGAAATGCTCATCTTTCCTAAAGGTCAACTGGACGGGGAAATGGCATTGAAAAGATAATCCTCTTTTGAAGTGTTAGGGAAAACAGCAAAAACCTGTTGTAAAGAAATGCAGTACACGGAGAAGGCAGTCATTATAACCAACAGGTTTGTTTTCAGACAAGGTGTGAGCGTGCTGCGATATTCTGTGCTTTGCAACAAAGTGTGCAAAGTTTATCGAGAAGCCGATCAGCTGTGAATGGATCCGAGAATTTTGACACGTTACTATGTGTGACACTGTTGATCTTTGTCGGCCATTTAAAAACCAGCCACTTTCCTTCTTATTCCCCCAGTTGGGTTAAATATGTTAAAATTAGGTGCATGTTAAATCAGAAATAAAATAAAATGCAAATTTATGGAACCAAATAGATTGGAGCACTGAATAGGAGGAATCATCGATAATATTTCCTGTTGGGCGTGGATGTATTATGTACTGTATTGGCAGTGCCCGCACCCTGGAAAAAAACCCCCACCAGTGCTATATCTGCATGTGGGGAATAATCATAAGTCCTCTGAAACATGGGTAGAAGGAGTCTGCTTCCTGATCCTCCTCCAATCATGTCTTTTTAGCAGTTCCCGTTGGATTCAAAATCGAAAAGTACTGCACTCAGGATGCCTTATCCTAAAATAAAGATCAGTTCCTTAAATAACATGAATGACCAAAGAAGAACTATATGCACACAATCATACACAATGCCTTATCTGATGAACTTTGTTCCTGTGTCATAACACCCTGTTCAGCTCAAGCAAGACCTCTGAGTCAACAAGGGTGACATTGGCTTTTTAAAATATGTGCTTTGAATGTTTTCGACAGTAAATGCAGTCTAGAGCTGTTTCGCTTACTAGGCAGGCAGAGACAGGTGTCTCCACCTGAACCTTAATACTGTGATTTTTTAAAATGTTGTCCCTATCAGTGTTTCTTAATGTTCACAGTAATCAAAATATCCTTAGAGCACATGGGTATTATGTCAATGAAATGATGAAGTAGCAAATGACTCTTGCAATTTTTAGAACAAGAGCCCTATTGGACAGTATAGAAAGCTGTCTTATTCTTAGCCCAATAACACATCAATGTGGTAACGTCACTCTGCCCCTCAATTCAGCTTCAACTGATGATTACATTGGACTTCCACTAAGATGGTGAACTGAGAACCTAAAGGTGCAAAACGGCACCACAAAACACACAAACGCAAGCAGGAAAAGAGGGGAAAGGACCAGCCTAATCCTTGAGGTAAAGAGAGGGGAGAAAGAAGAGGAAAGACTGTGGAGCACCAAGCAAAACACAGAGGAAACTGATGATTAAATAATTAGGAAGCACCTAGGAGATAGAGCTTGTGCACGGATGTACACAAAAGGATATAAGAACCGGCTGGATCAGGCCAATGGCCCGTCTGGCCCAGCATCCTGTTCCCACAGTGGCCAACCAGATGCCTGTGGGAAGCCAGCAAGCAGGACCCAAACACAAGAGCAGTCCACCTTTCTGTAACTTTCAGCAACTGATATTCAGATGCATGGCAAGGGACGCAGGTGGCGCTGTGGTCTAAACCATTGAGCCTCTTGGGCTTTCTGATCAGAAGGTTGGCGGTTCAAATCCCCATGATGGGGTGAGCTCCCGTTGCTCTGTCCCAGCTCCTGCCAAACTAACAGTTCAAAAGCACGCCAGTGCAAGTAGATAAATAGGTACCACTGTGGCGGGAAGGTAAATGGCGTTTCCTTGAGCTCTGGTTTCTGGCACAATGTCCCGTTGCAGCAGAAATGGTTTAGTCCTGCTGGCCACATGACCTGGAAAGCTATCTGTGGACATATGCCAGCTCCCTCAGCCGAAAGCAAGAAGAGTGCCACAACCCATCGTCGCCTTGGACTTAACTGTCCAGGGGTCCTTTATGTTTACCTTATTCAGATGCATGACTGCCTCCAAACACTGAGACAGCTTAGCCATCACAGCTAACAACCACTGATAGCCTTATCCTCCATTGATTTGTCCAATCCCCTTTTACAGCCATCCAAGTGGATGGCCATAAGCAGTAAGTACATGGGGTACTTATTGATTCTGTAGTGTGAACCTTAGTTCACGAGGGAAATATGCAAGTACTGAAGCAGTTAAAATAATGGGTGGGTTTTTCACCTTCTCCCACAACCTGAAATGAGAAAACGAAAAGTTTGGTTCTTTTTAATCATGAAGTAGTTCCTAAGCAATTATAAATGGATCCAATAAGAACAATGCTTAAAACTATGTCTAAAATTACAAATGCATAGCAATGGCAAAATCCTCAGCCCCTCTGCTAATCAGAGTGGCAGCCAACAGTTTTGGGAGTTGCTGAAATGGCAAGCTCACTGACAGTGTCAGGAGATGATACAAATGGATGCATTTTGAGAAATGTATGGTGTCCTTTTATTACCTATTCTAAAGTTTAATATAAAAAGAGCATAAAGTTTCATGATAGTATTAATGGTCTGTAAATAATTTTCTTTCATATTCATGTAATTTTATTAATTTTATTAATTTTTGCAAGAAAGTAGGTCCAACTGGAAGGGAAAGCTTCCTTATAATGCACCTCCTTCTGTCTTAGCATTCACTGGTTATAATTTAGAGGCTCACCAAGGAGGAGACAGATGGCTTCAAATCAATATAACATTATGCACATAATGTCAGTATCTCCCTTCAGTCACACCACCCCTGTTGAGTGAACATGGCGAAGGTGTGCTAGCTTCCACAACTTGTAAGCCATTTATGATGTGGCTAGGACCCTCTCCAGATGCTTTTTTCTTTGACTCTTCATCATATTTCCAGGTGCCTGGACATGAAGCAGGAACACTCAGACTTGAAAACTTTCGTAGAGCAAGAATGTGCTTCGGGGATTGTTCATAAGACCACTAATCCAAATTGAGTTGCCAGTTAAGTGCATTCCAATCACTCTTCAGTTCATATAATTTATGTGGTGAAAGAAAAGTGCCCAGGGCTTTTCCATAGCTGTGGTTTCTAATCCATGTTAATTAGTGTGAGAGACACCAGATTAACCTGGATTGTTCTCTTATATTTTTATTGTGTTTCCAGTTATAAACAAGAAAAGGCACAACTGGCAAATTAAATTAAAGCTGTCCTCAAGGATCTAGCAATAGAATGAACAATTAACCTGTACCTTAACCCCCTTATCTGCCCTGTTTCCACAGCCATAGTTTACAAACTATATTTATAAACGATTGGATCCTGCATGAATGCAAGGGCTCCATCCATTTCTGGAAAAGATGATGATCAAGGGGAGGCTAGAAGGGAGGGGGGAAAACATTTTTTCCCTTGCAGATTCATCTTCTCCCGAGCCACTTTCTATGTAGTCATGGTCCTGATCCAAATTGGGTCATCCATGACTACTTCAGAGCAGATTTCTCAGGGGGCTGCAGAGAGTGGAGAGAAAGAGAGGCGGACAAGATTAATCTATGTCCCTCTTTATGAGTGGAACTGTGGACAACAGGAAATATTGCAATTAATGGAGATCACAGTCAATGGACTCTAGCTATTGTGCAGTTGATTAGGCATGGAAACAAACCCAAAAGGAGGGAATGGATTTGTTCAACGGATGACTAATGGAACTTCCTAAGAGTAACCCAGAACCAGAATGAAAACTTCTTTTTGTATACCACACATTGAAAAGGAAGAAAGTACTTTCATATGGATAAATTCAATCCTAAATCAGCTAGACAGGGAGGTAATGTCTCACCGTGTGTTTTTGGCAATACAGCTGCTCTGGATCATCCAGCCCTTTTTAGTAAACTGGAAACTGATGACATACCACACCTAAAAGATTGCAGACATATCCAAAGAGAAGATAAGCAATTGTTCAGCAGACATCTATTATTATTTTTTTATCATGGCAGCTTAACAACGAACACTTCCTCATTCAAATCCAGTGATTTTTTAGCTTTGAGCCAAGAACTGTGTCAGAACATTTGGGAGGTGTAGGAACTCGTGGGTAATTTAGGTTCTGATCTGAACATCTGCCAAGGGGGTGGATGAGGTTGCTTCATATCAAATTTCACAAACATTAGTTACTTCAAGCATCCGTACTCTGAACCAGGGAACATGGACACTTACCAACATCCAGATTCAGATCTGGAGTTGTCAATGTGATGCCACCCTGATGCTGTTTGAAACCATCTTTTATCTGCCTCAGCCAGCATAGCCACTGGTCAAGAACGATGGGAGTTCCAGTCCAACAATATCTGAAGCACATCATGTTGACCACCCCTGATTTAGATCCTTCCAGACTTTCAGGAACTGTACACCAGTTACTAACAAGGAAGGCATTATTCCCTCAATCAATACACACACATAGGTGGGTTAAAAGTGACTACTGAGAAAGAATAGCATTAGGAAAAGCAAGTTCGTGGTTTAAAAGCTATGAGGACTGCAGCCGGCCAAAGGGAATTTGTTCAAGAACTGTGAGTGTAGTGCTCATGCAGAGAATTTCTAACGGCAAAGCCGGCATTGTAAACTTGTGTAGGTGCTCAGAAGAGCCATTATCTCTCTGTCTTATCTCTCTAATTGACTGAAGCAAGAGCACTGATTTGGCCACCAAAAGCAATTGTAAAATAAAAATAAAAATTCCAGATGTGTATCTGGAGAACAAACCCACCTTTAATTAAAAGATTGATCGTGCTTGGATGCAATAATAATAAAAAAATAGAGCTTCCCATCAATGGATAAAAATATAAAAAATCCTTCCAGTAGCACCTTTAAGACCAACTAAGTTAGTTGGTCTTAAAGGTGCTACTGGAAGGATTTTTTTTATTTTGACTATGGCAGACCAACACGGCTACCTATCTGTAACTGGATAAAAATATGTTAGCGAAGATAACTCAGGCTTGGCCTAGAGACCATTGTTTAAAAGTTGTGTGGAATCAGACGGGGGAATTAAATAATTGCCTCAGAAGACCCCAACCGGCGATGGGAAATGGGATCTGTCCAACGGAAAGTCGAGTGGCCCTGCAGTGTGATGGCTGTAGAAGCATCAGTAGCAGCGGCTCACAACAACAACACACCCGCTCAGTCTTGAAACAGCAGCAAGATGAAAGAAAAGAAAAGGAGGCAATGTATGGTAGGTTTCCACTCCAGCACAGCAAGCTCTGAGGCCTGATAACAACAAAGAAAGGAAAGCCCAAGCTTTGGTTATGTGTAGATTCACTCATGTTCAAGGACGTTGTGTGGGCCATGAACCATAGGCAGTTGACAGCCCCCCCCCCCGACTGAGGTTTTATGCTCTTTGAATATTTTAACCAGCTGTAGTACAAAACATGTGGATTGGCAACAGGCTAGGGAAAGCTGACCTAAAACATTATTCATTTCGTGTGTGTGAGATTCTGGCCTTTCTTATCCGCAGTTAAGCCTTCTGTGTGGCCTTGAGCAAGCCTCTTAGCGTAACCTACTTCAGGGTCTGCTTGTGAGGATAAATCAGTTAGTATATTTAAATAGTTTGTACTCTGACAAGGCGGCTCTATCCAAGATTCCCTAGTAATATGTTTAATGCTATGAAATACTGAAAAAAGTTTGCAAATGGTAATGCCAAAGAGGACAGTCCACAAATTATGTCAACGCTATCTACCGAGTTACCACATGCATACAAAGGAACTGTTCCTTGCAGTTTCCTATTTGCCTTCCCTTTCAGTTTCCTCTCCCCAAATAGACTGCAAAGATCAAGAAGGGGGTGGAGGTGGATCTTGCATGCTACAGTCACTGTCGTTAGGGGTAGGTGAATCTGTCTATTTAATTCCTCGTTTCTCCAGTCTTTAAGTTTTGTTAATATACTCCTAATATATGCATTCTTGCAAAGCAATTTCTTCTTATATAATGCATGTGTGTGTGTGTGTGTGTGTGTGTGTGTGTGTGTGTGTGTGTACTTTACCTTATTACATGCATTTCTTTACACATTACTTTACCTTATTACATGCATTTCTTTACACATTACTTGGCTGGACAATTGCGCTGCAGAATTCAGAGGAGGGCAGATTTCAAAGGACGGTTGTGGTTTGGTTTGAGTATTCTTTTTGAAAGTGGAAATTAAGTATATTCTCCATTAAATGCAAGCTTCTTAAATGCATTTCTTCCTGCAGCCCTAACTCTCATTTAGCATTTTGACCTCCATCCATCTAATCTAACATTTCTTGAAAAATTAAATCCTGGAGATATATCAGAATCTGATAGTGAGCCATTTATACAAATATTGCCTTCCTTCTCTGCTCCTTATCACCTGGAAATATCTTGTGGCGGATGTAGTTGCTTTGTAGAATGTGGTTTGGAGCAAACTAAGACTTTCCAGGTGTTGCGGGAAAGTCAGAAGGTGATAAAGGATACCAGTGTTCAATTTTTCTTCTGTTGATTCGTTTCCAGGATCTGTCAGTTCAGCCCACCCCACCCCCCAAGATGGCTTTAACTGCATTTCTGGCAGTCTGCAGAGCAGGTGACAATCTGAACTCATTTCCTTCCTTTCTATCTAATAACCTCTTGTCAGAGCAGAGGAAGGGAGAGTTATTCTCTTAACTTCCTTCAAAGGGTGAAGCAAAGGTTATTGACTGATATTTCCCATGCATTCTTCACTGCATGCAGAGCCGGCTGCAATTCCCCCCTCCCCACCTGACATCATCAAGGGTTCACGCAAAAGATGAAGGGATTCTGAGATTAGTTCACCTTCTTAGCGTGCTACAGAGAATTTCATAGTTCATTATCTCACTCCTCCACCAGCAAAATTGTGACGACTGACAAGAAAGGATTACGCCCTGCGAAAATTTATTGGCAAGCATCTGAACAAGAAGGGAGGACTCCTTACTCCTTTGCATTTTGTGAGAAGCAAGGTCAACAAAAAATCCCACACATTCAGGATCCATAGAGAAACGACCCCACAGATGCCAGGACTCTTGTGTAAGTGTCTGTCTTAGGTTTCCTGTTCCATACCTAGACATATGTCCAATAATTCCCAACGTATGAATGGCTGCATTCACCCGATGTTACGGAATGAACTGTAAATCTGGAGTTGATAAAGCGGCTCCTCAGGATCCTCAAGTGCAATTTGATTTATCCTAGGGGTCACTCCACGAGTAGACAACACTTTGAGGGCAGGTTTGGAAGTGCATTCGGTATGTTTCTGAACAGAGCAGGAATGTGCACAGTTGCCAGTGCCAGCCACACAGTCTGCATTCCAAATAGTGACAGAGAAATATGTCTTGCAACTTTGCTACAGGACAAGGGTGCGGAGTCTATGGCCCGCCACATGTTTGTTGGACTACAGGTCCCATCTCCCCTGATCATTGGCCATACTACCAGTGGCTGATGGGAGTTGTAGTCTGACAACATCTGAAGAGTCACAGATTCCCTTCTTTTCTTCCATGCATAGAAATTAAGAATTAGAACCCCTTTTTCCAGAACCATGGTCCTGATCCAAACTACACACACACACACACACACACACACACACACACGATCACCTAACAAAAAACTAAAGAGATAGAAAGTCTAATCATAGATCTAGCCTGAACCTGGGTCACAGTAGCAATTTGAATTGTTGACATCATGCCTGGTCCAGTTGAGTCTGTTCATGGGCTCCTCCAGCTATGGAACAATCACAGATTGGAAGCAATGCAGTATGTCTGCCATGAAACTTTTGCAGGAGCAAACAGTAATGAAAGTGGAATAACATCTAACTGTCCCGATACCATCCTGAGCATAAATTGTCATGAACGAGCAATCAATAAGATGTATGAAAAAGCTCCATAGTAGTAGACCAGAGGCTGTTAACTGTCTGGAATGGGTGTTCTGTTGGAGCTGAGAGTGGGTGTAAGTCCAACTCTGTGCCTGAAGGGGGAGCCCTCTGGAGGCCACCTGAGCTTTCCTGAATCAAGAGCTGGGGACAATGACAAAATATCTGAACAATTGTAGTTGTATACAAATTCTGAAAATGAACTCATTTAAAAAGGTAACACACCATCTCACAAACCACGTTTCTCCCAATTTTCCTTGAGTGAACAGGGCAATAAAGGTCATCCAGTCTGGGGAGAGAAAGGGGAGAAAAAGTGTTTGGCCTTTTGCAGAAGTGATAGGTGAAATCCAGCCTGACTCTCATAGCAACTCATGCTTAGTGCCCCATGGAAGCTGGCTGGAGGAATGCTTTGGCTTTTTAAATTATTTTGACAAGGAATTGAACAGAAGTCACAGAAGACAAAATCTGCTTGCTTATATGACTTTGCACTCTGAAATCTTGAATTCAGGTTTGAAATATTTGTTAATGTTTCATTCGGCTGAAAAGTTCAGCCCAGTTGTATGGCAGATTGTGTGCTGTGCCCCTTCCAAAATAGCATTATGAAACAGGGAAAGACAATGCCAGAGAAGCACACATTGTCACACCCTGCAGATACAGTAAGGAAGAGCATCTCAGCCTCGGTTCAGAAGAGGAAAACAATGTATGTCAGAGTGGTTCCGTGCCAGTGGTCTGACATTTCCTATTGCTGCAACAGAAGGCTGGTAACTCCACCATAAGGTGGAACAGTCAGAGGAAACTCTGTTTGGAACCCAAGTTATGAAGATGGGTGGCTTTTTTTGTCTTTTTAAAGGTTCTATCCCTCTTCAGTTTCAGATGCCAAAAATATCAAGCGCATGAGAGGAAAAAACCACTAACTTATTTTAACTAAAGCCTTTGCTACTTGAAAAGATTCCTTTTCATTGCCACACAATTGACAGGATTACAGAGACAGCACAGTACAAACTCTTTGATCTCAATCTCTTGCTTTCTGTCTTGTCAACATGCGCTCACAGTATGGAACATGGTGAATTATTGCCAATGCGTTTCCCATTTTCTCTATGCTAGAAGTAAAAAATGCAATTCAGAAACCATCCCTAGAAGGAATAGATTTCAGTTATGTTGTAGCAACAAAATATGTGAACTCGTGATGATGAGAACGCTCTACTAATGCAGGACTGATAAAATGCATTCTGCACCTGGATTTGATCCTAGAGACGGGTTTCCCTCAGTTCCTTATTTTGGTTTCCCCCAGTTCTTTATATTTCCAGCCAGTTGTCCACATTTCCACATCAGTTTGTGACTGTTTTTAATTTTAAAAAGTCCAGATGACAATTCATTATGAGTCCCCCAATTTTGGGGGGGGGGCTGGTGGAGGGGCAGGTTTGGCACTCTAAGAACCCCCTGTGGGAACCACAAAATGCCTATTTCACAGAATAAAAACTGGTGTTGCTCAGAACACTCCACCTCAACAGGCAAAACATTATTATCTCCCCACAAACAAGCAAAAAAAAAAAAAATGATGAAAAAGTAAGAAAACAATCCCCCTCAAACAAACCACCCAAAAATTGATTGCCGTATTTTTCCGTGCATAAGACTAGGTTTTTTTTTTTTAACCAAAAAATTAGGTTTAAAATTGGGGCTCGTCTTATACATGGGTAGTGCTGAGGGGTGCTTTCTTAATTTCGAGTCCCCCAAAATAGCATGGAAAAATAAGGTAAATAAAAACTCAATTTAAAAAACAAATTTAAAAATGGGAGGGACCTGAGGGGGCCATGGGGAGGTAACTGGCAGCACCACTGTGCTGCGTTGGGGATCCCGACTGTAAGTAATCTGACTCATATGCACCTCTTCAAATCTGCTGTTATTACAATTGCAAGTCAAGATTCTGGATCTCAGTACCAGTGTTCAGTAGCAGCATAATAGAACAACAAAGGAGTTGGCTGCTGTTTGGGATATTTGAATCAACTTTTCTGTTCTTGTACTTCAGAAGGGGAATTCAGAGCAAAAAAAAAAAAAGCTTATCTTCCTCTAAAGCTTTAACCAGAGTGCAGTTTCATAAATCATTTCAAGTAATCAGACACAATCAAATCTGAGCTTTCAGTGCACAGTAGAAATAATGTGCAGGCACAGATAGTTTTAGGTTGCTTTACTTTGTGCCAATAAATCTGCCATTTGCAATAGCGTTTCTGCCAAGAGAATCCCTTCGGATTTGGTCAGCTTTGAACAGAGGATATAAGAAAAGACTATACAAATATTTCAGTTTTATCCTAGTTCCTTTTTTGCGCTAGCTTTTGTCAACCAAAGCAAACATTCTTTAAGTGGTTCCTGCATCAAATACAATATGTGAATGCACAATAACCCATACATTATTTGGAGATTTTGTCTATAGGGTTGCCTCTACCCTAAAGGCTTTATCACTGCTGAAGCATTGCTTTTTCTGCAATTAGCTGGAAGCGGATTTAAAATGGCAATCCCAATTCCAGACTGCACTTTAATAAAGCACTACATTATTGAGGGATTCCTTTGCCCATGGCCCGGAATTTTGAATACAATTGGTACCATTACTTCTAATGATCTAGACATTTTAGGTTGTAACCAGTGCTGTCCTCCCCCTATTCACCCCACCCAAGATCCCCAGACCCTCTGGAGATGACTTTGGGGGCAAATGAAGGGCTGCAGGGAAGAGGAGGGAAAAGGTCATCCTGCCAGTAGAAGTCTCTTGTGCTAGCAGGACAGAAATACTGGTTACCACCCTATACTTCTGTCGATGCAACCCGGAAACGAATTCATCTTCTTTGCACCCATATCACATGGCTGATCCTTAGTTCCTTTCCACTTGTACTGCTGTCAAACCCGGTGTCACTAATCCTGTAGTGCAGTTGCTTTTTCCTACCTAAATGCAAACTTTTCATTTATCTCATGTCTGTTACTTTGGGCCCAGTTCTCCATCTTGTCAAGGTCAACGTTTGTCATCTTTATGTATTCTAAGATGCTGGCTCCTCCACTCAGTTTGGTGTCACCTGCAAATCTGATGAGCATCCCTTCAATTGCTTTGTTCAAATCATCATCATCATCATCATCATCATCATCATTTTATTATTTGTACCCCGCCCATCTGGCTGGGTTTCCCCAGCCACTCTGGGTGGCTCCCAACAAAACACTAAAAACAGGGGGGGGGGGGTTGGGACTTAAAACATTAAAAACCTCCCTAAACAGGGCTGCCTTCAGATGTCTTCTAAATGTCAGATAGTTGTTTATGTCCTTGACATCTGATGGGAGGGCGTTCCACTGGGCGGGCGCCACTACCGAGAAGGCCCTCTGCTTGGTTCACTGATAAAGATGTTGATTATTTAGTAGTTCATTAATGTCCTAGAGCCTCTTGATTAGGACTCTGTCCAATCCGTAAACTATATCCAAAAAAGAGGTTGCCACTTCTGATGCTACAAATATAGGGCCTGCAACAAAATATCCTCTCTTCTAAAAGGAGGGCTCCTGTTCAGGGTTCCAACCACAGCCAGGGTTCTCTACTTCCCCATTCTTCTGTCTGATGGTCACTTGATACTTTGTGGCTACTGAGCATGCTCGCTTTGCCCAATCCTCCCTGGGCTGTTTTGGAGGGTTTTATTACCACTGGGCTGTGTGTGTGTGTTTTTTTTTAATGATTTGGAGTCTATTTCTGCAAGTGTGGGGTTGTCCCAAGCATACTGCAACCTTCTCTTGTTTTTAAATTGCACCCTTTTGGCTGCAAATCCAGTGATACTCACTATGGGGGTTTGCTATTAGACAGAGTGATCAAAAACAAAACAATTTTTTAATGGAAACTGTACAAACTTCCTGGAAAGTAACATCCAGTAGAACTTACTTCTGGGTAAATATAGCTTGGCTTACACTGCATGTAAATACAAGCGTCTCAGTAGAATTTGGATAATTGCCAAAGTCTAGAAAATATTTGAAACAAAAATCAAATTGGCAGGTTATTTTTACTGGAACATTAAAAATTAAAGTGACTGTAAATTTATATACTATACATAGCATCACTTTTAAGCTTGCATGGCTGCATATGTCAACCTAGATTAAGCTACCCTCTTCTGGCAAAGTCTATATCCAAACAGTAAACTGAAGGCACACTTTCTTGGAATGATGAAGCTTAGATACCTAAAGCAACTTTATGCCAAACAATCTGTGCCAGATTGAACCCATTCCCCCTCCTCCCCTTTCTTGTTCTGCCCTAAGACTCATTAATGTGACTTGTCTCTTGTTTAATTTATCCACTAACAAACTGGACTAGGTAGGAAAAAATGTCAATACTTTAGAAGGTCACAGTTTTGTACACAGTGCATACTTTTAAGATATACCCCATCCCAAATGCTTTAAATGTATCCAAATGCTTTAAATGTATAGTGCCAATGTGACCTAAGGCTGCTTCTGCATCATGTGTTTACTGTGGAACAGCCACACTTTACTTACTCATTTTTATGGGGCATCCACATGACATAAGGATCAAAACATTATGCTCCCGTGTTTTCCCTGCTCTGCTACCATTCCACACCCACCCACCCCAGGGTTCAGAAAATACTTCTTTTCTTTTCTCTTTGCTTTTTACACAATGGGAAAAACTGATCAATTTCCTCAGATGTAGATGACCCATCGTACAGCTTTGCTGGGATATAAAAACCAGGAATAGACAGCATTTCTCCAAAGATATCTACGAATTTGTTCTGTTTCAAACTGTCCCTTTCAAAATAGCATTTGATCATGGTTTTACTGCATATGTCGTGACTGTTTCCCCCCACGCCTTCTTTGGATGTTGTCATGGCCTTTGGCTAGTGCAATTAAAAAAAAATTAAATTTTTAAAAAATAGCATTGCCTTTATGTCAGCGTATTTCCATTTTCTTCCTCAGTTACACCATGTTTGGGAGTTAAGTGAGGAGGGAAGAAGTATTTAATCATTTCTCCTGGGATCCTAATGAAACTTGCCCCAGCTCCAATATTTGGAGCAGGGGAAAGTGGGGCTGATAACTTGACTGCAAAATATTTGTATTCAGGAGCAGCCTACATGAGCTGGAGCTCTTCCCTTCACCACCTGTGGTGAGGCTGCATGAAAGTGTCAGACTGACTTTCTGGGCCAATCTGGCACTCTTGCACAGTCATACCATGCCACCCTTCCCTCGATGCCACCATGCCCTGCCCC
Organism: Podarcis pityusensis; assembly: GCF_964106645.2. Lineage (NCBI taxonomy): Eukaryota > Metazoa > Chordata > Lepidosauria > Squamata > Lacertidae > Podarcis > Podarcis pityusensis. The sequence continues at coordinate 104,119,560 of NC_138028.1, forward strand.
TGCACCTCCACAGTACCAGCCCACTATTCAATCCAGCCATGTCTGCTTGTGTTCGAGAAGTCTGAAACTCTAAAGTAGGTTTTGCTTGGAGATGAGGCCCAAGGGATTAGGTCAAAGCCTTCACAGAGCAGATAGTCTGAAGTGATGTTCACTTGGAGCTTCTCATTCATTGCGCTGTTGGGAGATACCCGGGCTTGCTCCAGCATTGCAGTGATTGTTGTTTAGTCGCTTAGTCGTGTCCGACTCTTCGTGACCCCATGGACCAGAGCCCGCCAGGCACTCCTGTCTTCCACTGCCTCCCACAGTTTGGTCAAACTCATGTTGGTAGCATTGAGAACACTGTCCAACCATCTCGTCCTCTGTCATCCCCTTCTCCTTGTGCCCTCCATTTTTCCCAGCATCAGGGTCTTTTCCAGGGAGTCTTCTCTTCTCATGAGGTGGCCAAAGTATTGAAGTCTCAGCTTCAGGATCTGTCCTTCCAGTGAGCACTCAAGGCTGATTTCCTTCAGAATGGATAGGTTTGATCTTCTTGCAGTCCATGGGACTCTCAAGAGTCTCCTCCAGCAAAATAATTCAAAAGCATCAATTCTTCGGCGATCAGCCTTCTTTATGGTCCAGCTCTCACTTCCATACATCACTACTGGGAAAGCCATAGCTTTAACTATACAGACCTTTGTTGGCAAGGTGATATCTCTGCTTTTTAAGATGCTGCTTTTTAAGATGATTAGGCAAGTCCTTTATTCACTAAGGCTTTCATGAGTTCACCATGAAAGTGCTCATAGAACTCCAACTCTTGGGAAGTAAAAGCATTACAAATGGCATTGGCCCTTCAGGCAGATCTGCTGACAGAAATAGTTATCATCAGGATGACACTGTATTATCTCCCATTATACTTCTGAGCCACTTTAACTATTCAGGCACTACTGCACCTAAATAATATAGCCACGCATAGATATTGTTTTGTACATTTGAAGGGGAGAAATCCTAGCTGAATCCCATGAAAACTGGAAATGCCACAGCAAAAGCCGTTTTACATTAGGGTTCATTCAAGCAAAAATATGTTTTACAGTCTCAAAAAAATATCTCTTTAAAAGCCTGCCGGCACATTATGTGGCCAAAACAGACAGCTGTCCAAGTCTCAACATGTTGACTGCAAGGTGGCCCATCTAAAAAGCATCTCACATATAGCTAGCTGGCTGAATGAGTTCATACAATACAGTGGTTCAGATAAATCAAGTCTTTGAAAATGACATGAGGCTCCTTGTAACGAACATCAGTTCAGACCTCTGGGCTTTCCAGCTGTCGTGGCTACCTTGTCATGGACTGTTGTATTTGAAGAAATGCCAAAGAAACATTGCAAAACCATATTGACTTGTATGTTTGTGTGTATGTATATTTGTGTGTGCACATGGACATGTGCTGATTTCTGTTCATCGGATGATCCCATTGATGGAAAAGGGCAATCAAATTTTGCTTACTTATGGCACTATGTAAGTAATAATACATAACCTTTCTGTATCTTACTCTATTTATCTATTATCTATCTCTGTATTATAGTGATATTCTTTTTCTGAAGCAACACTTTTTAGCTAGTCCTCTTCAACTGCTCTGTGCAGAAGCTCAAGGGGGGGCGTGTGGCCAGGGGTGGCATGTCCCATTTTGCCACCTGAGGCAAATTTGGAAGTGCAACCCTGCTCTGCTGTGCCACCACCACCACAGCACCACCCACATCCACCAGCACTGCTGCCACACTACCTGCCATGCTCCCAGCATTGGGGCTTCCACCACCTGAGGCAGCTGCTTCACCCTGTCTCATGATAGGGTCGGCCCTGATCATTGGCCATGCTGGTTGGGGTTGATAGGAGTTGGAGTCCAGTAAACACAGGTTTAGAACCTGCAAATGCTGTTAACCGCTTTCAGAACCCCAAACAGGTTCACACTCTGGAGGAACTATCCATCTCTTTAATATAGTGATTCTTAAGCTTAACATTGTTGTATTGAAGTCTCTTCTGGTATGGTTGTTCATTGCAGGCATCCTTAGGTTCATTTTAAGAGTTGTGCATTGACTAACAAGTAACAATGATATCAATGATTGACAGTATGTGTAAACTAACAAACATTTAAAGGCTATCTAATACAGTTCCCAGTTCCCCATCATATCATGTACTCTGTACAGCAACAACAGAGTAAAGATTGAGTTTATTTTAGCACAAAACTAATGTTCACTCCTGAATGGGGGGGGGGGATCCTCTTTTATTTCATTTGTGGTCTCATGGTTTCTTTGAATTTGTACTATTGACCATGATTTAATAATTACTCTTAATTAGGACTGAGGCAGTAGCATGGAGTAAATAGCAAAACTTGAAATTGTGCAATTTTCGCCAGTGATTACATCCATTAGTATTCTGTTATGCCAGAGGTATGGAACAGCACTCATAATGATGGAATAGGCTGATATTAGGAAAGATTGCACCATTGCTTCCTAAAGATTAAATAATAATTTTGCCACAATGTGCAGCTGCCACATTAAGCTTTAGAGACTTTTAATTGCAGCTAACAGGGGGCAACCTATAGCTTCTACTACTACATTTACAAACAGCCAAAAAGAAAAATAATCAAGTAAATATTTATAGAACAGAAGTCCTCTGAATATGACTCAAATGATCATTTTCTTAATGTAGCAATATATGCATTAATACAAAAAAATCCTTTCGTTAAAAAGAAGAAATACATTCATCAACACAATGAGTATAAGTAACACACGGTTTAGCATAATAATAATAATAATAATAATAATAATAATAATTTATACCCTGTCCATCTGATTGGGTTTCCCTAGCCACTCTGTACGGCTCCCAGCATGACCTCCGTGGTCATTTAAATCATGGAAAGTAATCTTTAACATGGAACTCCTTTTGTATTTGTTTTTGATAAATGTGCTCCCAAAGAGAATTATTATTCCTGTTCAAGAATAGCTCTCAAGGCAAAACCTAGCATAATGATGCTGAAATACAAGGGGTCCTATCAGTATTGGCATCCCACCGGCTCTTGAAGACATACCTGCTTAGGCAAGCGTTCCCCAGATGATCTAACCTAACCCCCCTGATCTAATCATTATAAGGCTTCTTTCAACTGTTTTCATTACTATGCTATTTTAATGGGCTTGTTTCCTTGTACATTTTAATTATGGATTTTTAAAATGTTTTGATTAAATGATTTCAGTGTGCATTTTAATTATGTGCGGATACAGATTTATCATTTTTATCATACCACTTAGAACACATTTTGGCAGGTAAGTGATATATAAAATAATAATAGTAATAATAATAATAATAATGGGGCTGCCATCTTGGTTTAGTCATGTGTCTGAGCTGCCCATGTACAAAGACAGTCTTATTTTTACAAAAAAGAAGTGGGCAAGGGAAGATGAATCTTGCTTCTTCATCTATCTTAACTTGTTTATAAAGGTAAAGGTAAAGGTACCCCCTGACCATTAGGTCCAGTCGTGGACGACTCTGGGGTTGTGGTGCTCATCTCACTCTATAGGTGGAGGGAGCCGGTGTTTGTCCGCAGACAGCTTCCGGGTCATGTGGCCAGCATGACTAAGCCGCTTCTGGCGAACCAAAGCAGCAAATGGAAAAACCGTTTACCTTCCCGCCAGAGCGTTACCTATTTATCTACTTGCACTGGCGTGCTTTTGAACTGTTAGGTGGGCAGGAGCTGGGATTCAAACCGCCGACCTTCTGATCGGCAAGTCCTAGGTTCTGTGGTTTAGACCACAGTGCCACCCGCATCCCTGCTTATAGCCCCTTCCTGGTATTGGACCTAGGCTGGGAGAAGAGTGGCTGTAATAATGGCCTCCATATCAGAGACAGAAGTCCAGGTGCACAGCAGTACACCTTCCCACTAGCTGCCCCTGTCTATAGGGCTACAGGCCCCTAATCCTGCCATACAGCCTCCTCCATTTACACACAGTACAGCAAGGATGTGGAACCTGCAGCCCTTCAGACGTTGGCCATGTTTGCAGGACTTGATGGCTGTTGGAGTTCCACAACATCTGGAGGGCTGCAGGTTCCACGGCCCTCTAATATTGACTTATACTCCCAACTTGTACTTGAGTTCCACTCAGGTGAGTGCATATGGCTCTATACCTGCATGTACATCACCACCCCAGGCCACTGCTTGGTGCATGGACTTTGTTGCATGCAACGGCAACCTGATCTGGGGGCTTTCAGTATATACATGTGGCTTTATTCACACTTAGTAATTTTGTGAGTGTCTAAAGTACACTTGATAAGGGCTTGATATAGACTGTGTCAAGGGAGGGATATTAAATGAACATTATTAGCACAACATTGGAAAGAAGAAAGTGCCCCAGCTAAAGAAGACTGGCGAGTCAAATTAACGGAATATGCAGAAATGGCAAAATTGACAATGAAATTAGGAGGAAGAGACAACAACGAATTTAAGGAAGAATGGAAGGACTTTATTGCATATATACAGAAGCAAAGTACACAGGTTAATACTTGGGCAGGGTTTTAAGAATACTTGTAATTTTATTATGAATGGACAATAAGTAATTCAAATGGTTAAAACTTTACAATGGACATGTAGTACATTGATATACAGTGGAACCAAGGAAGCGAATAGGGGGAAGTCAATCTGCTTTGTTTTGTTTTTGTTTTTATCTTTATTATGGTTTGTTTTGTTTTTTGTTATTGTTGGGAAATTAATAAAATGTTATGGGGAAAAAGGGACGGATATTAATCATCTGAAGCAGACCTGATCTGGACCCCTACCCCCATGGCAGAGCTCCTATGGCTAACAATGGGAACATTTTCTCCTATTGCAAATTGCATCTGATCTGAACTGGGTTTATGGAGAGGGCAATGGGTTAAAGCAAGGATCAGGAACCTCAGGCCTGAGACATGATTCAGACCTCTCTAGGTTGCCAACAGGACTCTCCTAGGACACTTCCCATCTCTGCAGGCGCTGTGTGTGTGTGTGTGTGTGTGTGTGTGTGTGAGAGAGAGAGAGAGAGAGAGAGAGAGAGAGAGAGAGAGAGAGAGTTTGGTCCTTAAATAAAAACTTCCCAGTGTTTTCTCCAGGTTTAAAGTGCCTTCTTTATTTTTAAATAAACTGTAAGTGTTTCCACACTTAATCCCCCCATACTTTGACTCTTTTCCCCTTCTTGCCGTTGTGTATTTTATTAAATAATTACTTGATTTTTTAAAAAAGAGACTCAAAAGAGCAGCATTTCTAAAGATGTTAACATGTGCAGCTGTCTGAGGAATACTGTCATCCATAGAATCTCTGGCTCGAGTCAAGACAGATACGTTCACAAACCTCAAATTAATTCATAACTTTGAAAGAAGAAAAATCCACATGCAAATGCCCGACACCTGGATTATCTCTTTCTGTTCCCAGATGTCAGTGTTTTATTTCAGTATTTCTTTCTTGAATTGTTGGGGGCTTGGTGTATGCTAACAAGCCTCCTCTACTGGCTGGCAGGAAGCAGGTTCTTGGATACTCTTTCAGGAATTCTATAGCAATTTGGCAGCCTATTCCATCGTTTCCTCACATTTGCCGACATGTTTACAATATGAGCTGGATGAGTTCCACAGAGTCCATCCGAACCATTTTATCTTCGTGATGCAGAAAGCTTTTCAATTTGTTGTGCTTTTCAGAGACTACACTTACCACAACATTCTTCCACTGTCATCTGGGATGTGATTTGAGCTGACAGTGACATCACACAGATATCGGGAGAGTTTCCCCCTTTAAAAAGGAATTTTGCTTGAGCAACAAAGGATAGTTAGAGAAACACAACAACGGTTGACTCCCATACATGAGGGGCTCAAGTATCTTTAGAAATTTTTGCAGAAATATTAAAAAAATTAAGAGAAGTGTAACAATTCCAGAATATCTGCCACTTCCACAAAATGAGAAGGAAGACAAAAACAAAACCATTTTAGGGGGAAAGAAAGAAAGTGACTGTATAAAATATTCAAGATATGGTTTGTACTCCTTAATATATTGATATATTTGATAAATATCTTGGGTTTTTGTTTTAGTTTCTTTCTTTTATCTTTTTGATTTTGTATTTTTTAAATATACCTTATTATTTTTATTTTTATTCTAGATCTTTAAAGTTTCCTGCTATGTATTTTGCACTATTTTTTCATTTCAGTATGTATGGTCTAGGATTAACTTATTCTTTTTTGTAAAATTTGAAAATGCAATAAAGATTTTTTTAAAAAAACATTTTTTAAATGGGAACATCTTCATTAGAAATAAAAACTGATTTAATAGTCATTTCTGGCTATTGTGATTCTGTGAGAGCTTGCTTGTATCCTCACCAAACTCCTGGCCTTTGTAGTAAAATGGTATACAACCAATACAGGCTTGCAGTGTAGAAATGCATCATGATTCCTTGTGAGTAAGGCAGTATTCCTAAAGAATTTCAGATCCTTCAGGCAAGGGAGATCTGTCTGCCTCTCTTCTGTTGTTGGGATTCTTCAGCTGGCTGTGAGAGTTGTCATTCAAAACATCTGGAGAGCAGAAGGTTGGGGAAGGCTGTCATTGTCGCAAATTCTTTGCGGTGCTTTAGCAGAAAAGCTCAGAGTTCCAGGTTCTTCAGTGCAGTATATTTATTGTGAGCTATATATTGAGCGATGCTCTGGTTTGCCAGAAGCGGCTTAGTCATGCTGGCCACATAACCCGGAAGCTGTACGCTGGCTCCTTTGGCCAGTAAAGTGAGATGAGCGCCGCAACCCCAGAGTCGTCTGCGACTGGACCTAACGGTCAGGGGTCCCTTTACCTTTACCTTTATATATACAAATATCTACAGGCTATAATACACGAGCAGTTCATACAGTCAAACAGTGTACCTGGCTGCACCTTAAGGCAAATAGGAAGACCTTTCTATCTCTCTATCTCTCTGACCACACTCTTCTACATCACCCCTTACTGCTGGACAGGTTTCCCTTTTAAACCGATGACAGCCAATCAACTGACAGCACATTACAGTGGTACCTCAAGTTACATACGCTTCAGGTTACAGACTCCGCTAACCCAGAAATATTACCTTGGGTTAAGAACTTTGCTTCAGGATGAGAACAGAAATCGTGCAGCGGCGGCACAATGGCAGCAGGAGGCCCCATTAGCTAAAGTGGTGCTTCAGGTTAAGAACAGTTTCAGGTTAAGAACAGACCTCCAGAACGAATTAAGTTCTTAACCTGAGGTACCACTGTACTGCTGATTCATTCTGATCCAGAACTTCCATAGAAAGTATTGCAGGCTGATTGCATCAGGCAGTTGCATCAGCTAGCAAACTCAAGCCTGCAGACTTCCTATCTCACACAGCATTCTGTGAATCCCGACAGTCATAAGGGATTAAGATGTTATTTCACGTAGGCTCCAATGTGACAAAATTCACCCATTTTTCCCACGGCTGGTAGAAAATGTTTGTTTCTCAGATATAGCCATGTATATATCTGGAAATCAAAGAGAAAGGCAGAATTCATTTTTCAGGGTAGTGCAAACTGTTGGGAGATTTGAAGAAAAGCAGTTTTCTTCTTATAGATGCCAACAGGAAAAATCTCTGAGAATCTAATACAACACATTGTGATCTGGCACAGCTTGGCCGCCTCCCTGTGTATAGACGGTAAGATCATTTAGTCAGCCTTTCTCAACCTGTGGGTCCCCAGATGTTGTTGAACTACAACTCCCATCACCCCTAGCCAGCAAGGCCAGAGCTCAAGGATGATGGGAGTTGTAGTCCAACAACATCTGGGGACCCACAGGTTGAGAACCGCTGATTTAGATGATCTGAGGAAATTCTACTTGTGGCACTGCACCCTACAGGATATCATAGGGTAGTGACTTGAAAACTGGCGTTTTCTGTTATTGTCTTGGTCTTGTAGAATGCCCTTCCCTTTGCCATCAATTGCTTCAGATACCGTGTATCTTTTTGCCTAGATCAGGCCATTGACCCATCCAGTCCAGCATCCTGTTCTCCCAGTGGCCAACCAGATGCCTATGGGAAACTGCCAGGCAGGATCCAAGCACAGAAGCAGCCTCCCCTGCTGTGGTCTCAAGCAACTTGTATTCAGAAGCATTTCTGCCTGTGACTGGAGGCAGAGTGTAGCCATCATGGCTAGTAGGCATTGATAGCTTTCTCCTCCATGAATTTGTCCAATCTTCTTGTAAAGTTGGTGGTCATCACTGCCTCCTGTGGGAGGTTTCAGGATGTATTGTTGAACTCAATTAAATCCAATAAAAAACATTTATAGTTGCAATTACTTTAGTTGTTTTTTGTTTTTGTTTTAATGATATTGCTTATTATATTGCACATCGCTTAGTGACGTTTAAATATGAAGTAGTTTACAAAGGCTTTTAAAATAAAGAAACATATAATTTTTCCTGATGAGTCAAATCAAGTCTTAGGTACTTGATGTTACCGTGACATAAAATGTAACACTCGAAAAGGCCCATCTGTGTCTGCATTTATGGAACAGTTTGGCTCCTCGTGGAATTGTATAAAGTATTTTGCTAATTAATCCTTTGGTGATCAATTTGTGTTTATCAAACACTAGGCCTCGAGACACCTTTGTACTGGTGGTGACACATTTGTCAAATCAGGTAGGATAGAGACCTCATTTTGTGACAAGTCAGGGAACAGTTCTTGGTGATACAAATTGCATAAGAGATGTAACGAGAAATCACTTTGGGGGAAATACCAAAAAAATAAATAAAATGAAGATATATCAGAAACGTGAAAGCAGACAGCAAACAACTGTCCCAAGAGCAGATGTTATGACAAGTAGTCTTGACAGACTTGTACTCCTAGGAGCCTGTCATCTCTGGGAGACAATTAGTTCTTCTTCTTCAGTAAAACAGCAGGTTTTGAGGATATTTTAACAAGTTGCCTTTCCATGCCTCTATGTGTGTGCCCAAAAAGCTTGTCAGTTGCTTAGAATTACACCAAGTTGAAGCGATATTGAGAAGCATATATTTACTGTTGTGACCCATTGATTGGTGCTGCTCTCAACAGGGTTTGACTCAAGAGGACCAATGCCTAATCAATGTTATTTACCTACCTGCTAGGAAAGTTAACAGTTTTGTGGAGATTCTTTCCCCACATAAAAATTAACTGACATGATCTTAACCAGAAGCAACATATATAATTTTACAGGAAGCCTGAATAACATTTTAGGAAACGGATCACCTGTTTGCACTGCAGCAAAATCAAATGCAATTCTGGAAGCCAGGTGTCAGAATGAGGGGTATTTGTTATGCCAGCTAAGTACCAATGTGGTGAAATTTACCCTTTACTCCCACTGCTGTGATATGATGCTTTATCTTTCAGATACAACCGTGTGGGTTGTTGTTGTTTAGATAGATAGATAGATAGATAGATAGATAGATAGATAGATAGATAGATATCTGGAAGTCAGCTAGAAAGGCAGAATCAATTTTTCAGAGTACTGTAAATACCAGTAGTTGGGAAACTTGACGAAATTTGGTTTTCTTTCCATAGCCATCTCAAATATGAGTTTAGAAACCTGTCTTTGTTCAGAATGAAAAAGAGATGCAAAGGGCTGACAATTTTTCGAAACAACCAGCGAGGGATGTGTAAATGACAAAAACTTTAATTCCACTGCTGGAAACCAAAAGAGATATTGAAAGGAATGCTGTGATTATCTGTGATCTTTTGTTCATGTACAAAATCGGAAGGTGAGTGTCCTGAACAGCAAGTTTTAAGAATATTTTTTGTGGGATCTGTGAGAATAATTGAAGCTTTGCATGCAGGGTGATGCACAGTTAAGTCAATTGTACACATGATGAGGAAAAAGTACCATATTTTTCCATGTATAAGACGATGTTTACCCCCAAAATATGTAAGTTTAAAATTGGGGGTCATCTTATACACGGAATGCTACAATTAAATATATAAATAAATACATGCCACCATCCATATTCTGCCCCCCCCCAGCCTCCCCTCACTATTGGCCTCATGACAAACCCTGGTCTGGTACTCCCCCCCCCTTCAGCCCTTCACCTGGTTCCCTCAGCTACCCCCTGGCTACCCAGACCCCTCATTCCCCAAGAGCACTCACTCAGGCAGCTCTGGCAGTCGCAACTCCTCAATCAGCGTTCGCATCTGCCGGCGCTCATGGAGTACCGTATTTTTCACTCTATAGGACACACTTTTTCCCTCCTAAAAAGCAAGGGGAAATGTGTGTGCATCCTATGGAGTGAATGCAGGGGGGAGGCAGGCGGGAAAAGCCCTCAAGAGCACATAAGCTCCGTGCGGCTCTTGCGGGCTTTTCCCCAGGAGGGAGAAGGGATTGACTGGCCGCATCAGTCCCTTCTCCCACCTTGTAGAAAAGCCCACAGGAGCCACGCACCCTTTAAAGAGCACGGGGCTTCTGTGGGCTTTTGCGGGAGGTGGGAGAACTGCGCCCGCCTGTCCTCCTTCAGCCACGCGCCTGTCCTGTGAAGCTGGAGGAGGAACAGAAGGGTCTCCTTTTCCTTTTTTCCTTCTCCAGCTTCTCTTGAAGGGGCGCTGCGCAGAGAGGAAAAACTATGCAGCACCCCTTCAGTGACGTGTCTGCCCTGGCTTCTGCCTTAGCTGCGTGCAACCTCTTCGGGCAGGCGGAGCCTTCATCCCGCTGCCCTCAAGAGGCTTGGCGCGGTTATCCCAGAAGCCAGAGCAGCCACACGGTATCCCAAAAGCCAGATCCCTCTTGCTGTTCTGGCTTCTGGGTTTCAAAATATTTTTTTCCTTGTTTTCCTGTCCCCCAAACTTGGTGCGTCCTATCATCCGGTGCATCCTATAGAACGAAAAATACGGTAAATACGGTACATACCGTAAATACTGAGACAAAAGTGCAACACACAGGCAGGAGAGCTGGAGCTGCAGCTACAGTGGAGTTACACTGAGCTGACAGGAGCAGCCGCCATTACACAGCTTGCCTCACTGTTTGATGCTTAAATATACGGTACTAAATATTTAAGAAAATGAATATTTAAGAAAATATCAAAGTTGTTCTGTTTGGGGTTTAAAATATTTCTTTCTTAATTTTGGACTCAAAAAATAGGGGTCGTCTTATACATGGGGGCAGAAATATACGGTAAATCTGAGCTATATTATATTGCTTAGAGAGGCAACTGTGGAAATGGGAAACATGCTGTGCAGTTAAGCCTCCTGTGGTTAAAAGTAAGTATGCAATACACAACAATGATTTGTATTTGCATTTATGAGCTTTATGTTTATATTTTTGTACATCACATAAGAGATATTAAGTATTAAGTGGATTAGAAATGTTTTTTAAAAAAAACAAATAAATACCCAATTATTGCAGATAAGTCTCTTTGTGCCAATCAGCTGGCTCGTTTTTCTCACCTCAGTGATGTGGTTATTCCCTCTACCACACACATTAGGTTGAAAAGTCCTCCAATTCCTAGAACACAATTCACCAGGATATCTATTTCCCAACACTACAGTCTAGGTTTGTGTTTTAGGGACAAGGTTAGTAAGCACACTATTTCCTCAGTTAAATGAATGGATCAAAATGTATAGCAGGCAGAGACAAACTCAGCCCTCCAGATGTTTTGGGACTACAACTCCCATCATCCCTAGCCACTGGTCCTGTTAGCTAGGGATGATTGGAGTTGTAGTCCCAAAACATCTAGAGAGCTGACTTTGCCTATGCCTGATGTATAGCATGGAGGACAACAAATCCTTGAAAATGCATCTGCTTGCAGAAGAAGTCTCTGGTAATAGAAGGGTCATTAAATCCTTGAGCTGATATATCACACACTGATATATATGGAGAGGTGTGATTTCTCTGAAGCTTAATGAAACATGGGATAGCAGCTGCCAAAATGCAAATTGAAAACCAGAATCCATGATATGGCAACACAATCTGATTTGGCAGTGGTGTACCACTGTATTTCCCTCCATTCCCAAATGGGAGTAACGCTTGGTTGATCCAGACACAGGTAAGTTACAGAAGGATTCTGTATCTCTGGGATTTCTTTGATGTTATATGGTTATTATTATTATTAAAGCAAACCTTAAATTTTCAAATTAAATTATGCTTAGTTCAGGATAGTGTAGTGAGTTATTACTTTTCGTTTTGATCTCTATTGGGAAGCTGTAGCTTTTCTTTTTCTCCACCGTGCAGCTCATGCTCAGGCTTAAACTTTGAAGAATCTACAGTGGGGTGCTTCTCCCTTTTCTTCCTGTCTGAACCAGATACATAGCTGATATCAAAAAACAGCTCCTTCAGTGGATTTCAGAGGTCATCATGGCAGAATGTGGTCTGTAATGTGTGCTGGGCCTAAGCTATTTAGGGTTTTATAGGTAATATGAGCAGCACAGCGATTTGTACTCAGTGTAGGGAGGCAGCTGGTGCCAAAATTGCTCCAGACTGCTCGTCTACATTAGGACATTATAAAATTAGGGTTGTATGCAACAAAGCTGTCCCAATAGTGCAACTATTTCCCCCTGTGCAACAGAACACATTTTTTCTCCCATGCACCCCCCCTCAATTTACTGTGGTAGTTTAGGGGAACCTTAGAACAGATAGGGGAGGGGAGGGAGCAAAAGGGGAAGCTCTGTCACGCAAGTGGAAAACCTTGCGTGAATGGGTTGACTTCATTGTATACTACCCTTAGACATAATATTTTTTTAAAAAAGATATTTATTGAAAAAAAAATTTAAATTACAAAGAAAAAAGACAAAACAGAAAAAGAAAAAGAAAAAATAAGACCATCATTTTCAAATTCTCCACTTTCATTACCTTCTTTCTTTGACCTCCTCCTCCTCCCTTTTCTTGTATCCTAATTAATAGTTATCACAGCAAATCCTTTCCATAGTTTATAGTATTCTGTCATTACATTACCTTACTCTATTTTCATCTTATCTTATAAAAAACCTTAAAACTTAAAACTTAAATCTTATTTTTACCAACTTCTCATAACCATAACATTTTTACCTAATTCTTTAAACATTTTTACAAGAGCCAAGTAATTTCATTTCAACATTTTTCTAACATTCATCAATTTTATAAAACAATCCTAATGATAGAAAAAAAGAAATAAGAACAATCCAATCTTCTTCCAGCTTCCCTTCCTCCTGGTCCCGGGTTTTGTCAGTCCTTTTTATCCCATTGATCTAGCTCATTAACCTGGTGATCTTATATCCGAGGCCCTCAAGTCTCTTCCATGTCCCTTCCACAGCTCTTCTTCATATTTTCCTTTCACTCGTGGGAACTCCAGCTTGGTAGTGTTTTTGATCCTTTTCAACAAATCAGCCCCTTTTCCATAGTCCAGACTAGACTCCATGTGGTATTTTAGGACATGTTTCAGATTCCCTCCAAAATTGAGAGCCCCCACAGCTCCAGACATCTGACGGCCCATTGCCAGACTCAGAAAGTCCAAACATCCCTGCATGGGGGGGTCAATCCAACCCCCCATTTCCAAATCAATCCAAACTTTATCTTTCCAAATCTGGTTTTTCCCAAGTTCATTTGTCAAATCCAAAGGCTCATATTCCTGCAGGGCCAAAAGTCCCTCCCTTTCTGGCGCCCAAGATTCAGCAACATCCTCTTCTCTCAACTGTTCTGTCATGGCACACTCCTGTTTTAGTTCCTGGGTGGGCTCCATATAGTTTCCCACTACCTGTTCAAATGTTCTGGCCGCATTAGTCATCAAATCCGTCTTCTGACTTAACTGATCCAATAGGGCATTTATTTTACAGAAAGCACACAACAGTGCTTCTGAAAACATTGTCCTGCAAGGTCACAAGTCCTTTCCCACGGTTGTAATCTGTGGCAGCTGCAAGCTCCCTAGAATTAGTTACAGTTTCACAGTCCCCCTCTAGGGGGAAAACTTCTGGTTGTTCTTTCTTTTAAGGACAATAGCAACAAAGTTTCTTTTTTTAAGATATTTTGTCAATATTTGTTCCTTTAAAATGCAAAAGGAAACAATGGAATCACAATGTTACTCTTCTTTTAGCTGTCTGTCAAAAACATTTGTCTCTGGTCAATGAGCTTCAAACGTCAGTTCTGACACCCCGCTCCAGGATCAGGACAGTGGAAAGTTACTTTACTTTAGACTCACTTCTGCAGGTTTAAACAGTCCAAAAAAGATCCCCCTTCTTCTCCTGCTACCGAAGGGGGGTTCAACAATTTTAAATGATGAAAACGAATCCTTTGAAAGTGATTTTCTAAGCTCTAGTTTACGTTGTCTTTGCTTTATTCTGACTACAAGGAAACGGAAGGCTGACTTCCTGTTTAGACCTTCCCGTTTCAGTACCAAATTAAGGTGAATTTTTAAGTCCAATTCCTTTCTGATCGCCAGTTCTTATTTAAGGTCCAATTGTTCAATGTTTAAGTACTCACGGGTGATTATTTTAGATGCCAGATTGTCCCAGGAAAAAGGCAGCGCTCTCCGGCAATGGCTATGCGGCTTCGCTCCACGGAAAAAGCAATTGACTCACAGCACCGCGCCACTTCCCCCTCTTCGCTTCGGAGCCCGTTAGTGGGTTCCTTTGCGGGTTGGGGGGGCGCTAAGGGTGCCTGCCGAGTCCCACGGTCACAGGCTTCATCCGCCTGTGATTTCTAGAAGGGTCCCCGCTTCGCCGCAGCGGAAAAGACCCGTTTTGCGCGGAGCTGGTCCCTCCGGTTCAGAGGGAGTCCGCCATTGCCGATGGCGCCACCCCGGAAGTCCTACCCTTAGACATAATAATACATTGATTTTAAAAGACATGTACAAGCTTCCCAAACACATTTCCAAAGAAGAGCTAAGATGTTCTCAAGTGATTCCTCAGTTCTGGAAGGCAGCCGCCATTTTTATGATTAGAATTGCACTTGTCAGCACAATACACTTTAGTGCAAGGAGAACTTTAAAGTGAAACCAGCTCGGAATGGGTGTAAACATGCTTATCTTCCTTAGGAGGTACATCATTGCCGGTAGGGAGTATTATTACTGGTTCTAAAAACAGGAGCCCTCCAAATAAAAAAAGCAACACGCTTGAAATACAATAATGCATAAACAAATACAACAACTATTCTGGGGCAAGTCGGATAACAATTGTTTTGTCTTAGCTACAGGCTTTCATTGACAGAGAATTATACTAGCTGTAGCATAATTTTAAAAGTTTTGCATGCACAC
This sequence comes from Podarcis pityusensis, assembly GCF_964106645.2. NCBI lineage: Eukaryota > Metazoa > Chordata > Lepidosauria > Squamata > Lacertidae > Podarcis > Podarcis pityusensis. The sequence goes on from NC_138028.1 coordinate 104,134,746, forward strand.
GGCAGCAGTAGCAACTCTCAGGCTGGGATATAGCTGCTATGCTAGCCTCTCAGAAGGTGAAGAATTGTTGCCCCCTGGGAAGCAGAGGGGGCATGGAAGTGGGGAGATTGATGCACTGGCAGAGCCAATTTGGTGCTCCTGCACTGCACTGACCCCCAGTCACCTTGTCCCTTGCCTTCTCCCTCCCAGCAACTAAGCCAGTTGAGAAGGACCTAGCGTAGTGACTATGCCCCAGCAAAAGAATGCTTTCGTTTGGGCAGAAACATATCCAGATTGGAAGAACTTCATCCTCTCATCTCTCCCCCTTACCATAAAAAATTAAAAAATAAACAAAGCTTTATTGTCCTGATTGTCTCAAAGAAGAAATTCACATAACCGTCCTGTTTCCACAGTACTTTCCAGAGAAGTCATCCGAACATAGGAAGTTGTCTTATACCAAGTCAGAGCACTGGTCTATTTAGATCCGTATTGTTTGCACAGACTAACAAACACCCCATAATTAGGCTTACCACTAAAATCCTTAATACGCAGGAAGAGAGAGCATCCCACATTTAGGCCTATCACCGAACAAAAAGAAAGATCTTGACTTCCCCTCTCAGACTCCCCCCCCCCTCAGGCTTAAGGGTGTGCTCAGTGCCTTTCTAATGAACAGCCTAATGCCTGTTGTTACCGTTGCCAAAAATAAACATGTTGAACAATTGGTTTCTAAAAACGGGAAGGGAAAAAAAATAGAGCTGTCCTAATTGCTTCGTGACATGCTCCTGACATTCGTACTCCATCATTTTCTTCTCTCTGTCTCTCTCTGTCTCATTTCCCCTGTGAAAATGGAGAGAGAGAAAGAGGTGAAGGATCAAGAGGGTGCAAATAGTTTGGTGCTACCATTGTGCAGCTGCTCCATTCTCAAGTGGATAAGGCTCTGCCAAAGAGAATGGACCAGCATATAGATGTAACATCAAGATGCAGTATCCTCAGGCAGCAGTTGGGGTCCTAGTGCCCAGTCACGGATGCCTTTTCTAGGCCTTTCAATCAACACTGGGCAGCTGGGTCTGCCGCCATTTTAATTTCTCACAATGTTTTTGACGAAGAACTGCATGGCAAAGTTTGCAGAAGTGGGAATGTCAAAAGATGGCTGTGCTTCAATTGTTTTGGAACATTTGGGGACTTCCGGGGGCGGCGCGAACGGCAATGGCGGTCCTCTTCTGACCGGGAGAGGAGGCTCCCCAGGCACGGGTCGTCCGCTACGGCGAAGCGGAGACCCACTCTGGAAAACCCCAGGCGGCAAGAGCCTGGGGTCTTGAGGCTCGGTGGGCGCCTTGAGCGACCCTCCAAGCGCAGAAGGAACCCCGTAAGGGGCTCCGGAGCGCGGAGGGGGGTTGCGGCGCTGAGAGCTGTTTCACAGCCTGAGGAGCGAAGCCGCGCTGCTACTGTCGGTGAGCGCTGATCCTTTTTCCTGCTAAATTACGGATTCGGACGAAAAAGCAACCAACTTGTGAGTAAAAGACTGAGTCACTTGAACTTGAGACTTTAAAGGGAAAATTTAAATTGGCTTGAACTTGGCTGAAAGCGGAGAGACGTGGAAGCAGGAAGTCCGTCTTCCGCAGCCATTGAACTTGAAAAAAGCAACCAGCTGGAGGAGTGGAGGCTGAAAGAAAGAGATTCTAAGTTGTACAGATCTAAGCATCTATTGAACTTGCATCTTAAAGTAAAGACTTTAAGCTAAAGATTTGGGATTTTTACTTGCACTTGACTTTCCTCCTTTTATTGGATTACAAATTAGAAGGTGAAACCCAGAGTCAGGAGCTGCCTGAGCACTAAGGGAGCTGTCAGCACTGCAGATTTGGATACTGTATATTGGAACTTGAAACAATCTGAGGGTATTGAGACCTTTTAAATTTGAAACATTCTTTTTGGAGATAAATAAGCACTGTCTGTAACAAAGTGACCATTTATAAACTCTGCTAAACATTTGTATTTGAAGGTTCTTGGACATTAAATTAGACTCTGAAAGACATATTAAGCTCCCTCTAGAGGATTGGATTAAAACAGTGACTTTACATGCACTTTTTACTTTCGATTCCCTTGCTGTTTGCTTGCTCTGGACCTTTCCATTCCCATGGGAATAACTCAGTGTGACCTTGACTGACAGATAACGTTGGAATGAGTGGCACAAGAAAAAGAGGGAGAGCTAAACAAACAACTTTAACAACTCTAACCTCAGCCTCACAGACACGTAGATCATCTGTACCTACTTTGCCCTCAGAAGTGGAGGGAGAGGGCGAAGCAGAGCAGTTACAATTGGAAGATATGGCCTCAGGAGCATCTGTTTCTGTTCTAGACAAAATTTTTGAAAAATTGGAAGCTTTGGACAAGAAAGTAGATGCGCAATCAGCAAAGATTGACAAAAACACAGAATGTCTAAATAAATTAACCACACAAGTGGTACAGAATGCACAAGCAGTTGGACAGTTAACGGAGGCCTCAGCAGAAAATCGGAAATTGACTGAGGACACCAGACAAAAATTAGAAAATTTAGAGCAAGAGGTAAGACCACTCACTAAACAAGTAGGGGAACATCAGATTTATCTCTCTATGATAGAACTGCGAAACCGTGAGAACAACTTAAGGATTAGATCACTACAAGAGGCAGAAGAAGGACATCTAACTGAGTTTTTGACCAAAGAATTCTCCAAGTTCTGGAACTTGGAAGAAAAGGACTTTAAAATCGTGTCAGCTTTCAGACTTGGAAGATTCATAAAGAAGGAGAGGCCCAGAGACTGTTTGATAACATTGAGATCAAAGGAGGAAAGGGATAAGATTTTGGGACTACATTTTGTAAAATCACTGGAGGTTTTGGATAGAAGAATTGAAATTTATAAAGATATCCCAAGACTACTGCTTGATCTTAGAGCCGCCTATTCGGAACTTGTCAAACTACTAAGGAGCAACGCAATTCCATTCAGGTGGGAATTTCCCCAAGGAATATCTTTTACCTTTAGAGGGAGAAAGGTTAAAGTAAGAACACTGGAAGAGAGAGACAAATTCCTGTCTACATACGGAGAGGACCTTCAAAAAGGAATTGAACTACCTTCCGGGCCTGAGGCAACGCCAGTACCAACATCAGCATCTGTGGAACCTGAAGATCCTGAGAAGATACCACCCCTTGAAAAATAACCAGATAGTTCAGGATGTCTCTGCAACTGTTGAGCTGGAATATTAATGGTTGTAACATTCCGGAAAAAAGGAAGAAAATATTTCATATATTAAAAAAAGAACAATTGGACATTATTTGTTTACAAGAAACACATGTGACGAGGCTCCACAGAAAAGTGTTAATAAATAAAAGATTGGGCCAGGAATTTGTATCGTCTGACAAAGTTAAGAAGAGAGGCGTGGTGATATATGCAAAAGAGAGCCTGTCACCTAAATTCCTATTTAAAGATGAACATGGAAGAATCTTGGCTATTGAGATACAATATCAAGGAGAGAAACTGCTGATATTAGGAATCTATGCACCCAATGAAGGGAAATCGGAATTTTACAAGAAGTTGCAGGAGACAATGCTGGACTATCTAGACTACAACAACATCATAATGATGGGAGATATGAATGGGGTCGTATCAACTAACATGGACAAGTCACAAAGTCAAAATGTTACAAAAGACGGCAGACTACCTAAAACCTTTTTTGAAATGACTGACAATATGGATTTGATTGACATTTGGAGGACAAAGAACCCACTAGGAAGAGAGGGAACATTCTTTTCTGAAGCCCAACTGACCTGGACAAGAATCGACCAAATATGGATTTCTAGAGGCCTGGCACCTAAGGTCAGAAAAGTGGAAATCTGCCCAAAGACCTGCTCCGACCATAATGCAGTAAAGATGGATATGACACTATTACCAACTGGATCCTTTAGATGGAAGATGAATGACAATTTGTTTAGAGATCAGGAAATTACCAAGAAGGCCCAAAAAGTTTTGAAGGACTATTTTGAGATAAATATGAATGATATGGTGGAAAAAAGAATAATCTGGGACGCAAGCAAAGCTGTAATGAGGGGATTCTTGATACAACAGAATGCAGTAAAGAAAAGAACACAAAATGAGAAAAAAGATAAGATCTTGGATAAAATAAAAGAATTAGAGAAGAAATTAAGAGTGAATCCGAAGTCACAGCCAACTCTGAGAGAAATTAAACTTTATCAAACACAATATTCTAAATTGATAAATCAGGAAATTGAATGGAAGGTTAAATTAATGAAACAAAAAACGTTTGAGTCGGCGAATAAATGTGGAAAACTGCTAGCTTGGCAGCTGAAGAGAAGACAAAGATTAAATACTGTTACAAACTTAGAGGTTGATGGAAAAAACATCCAGAATCCAGTGGACATCAGAAAGTGTTTCCAGAGATACTTCAAAAAATTATACACCCAAGGGCCGCAAGATGATGATGAGATTAAACAATTTTTGGCAAAAAACGGACTATCTAAATTGACACAAGAAAATAGGACAATCCTGAATTCTAAAATAACACGACAGGAGATCGAACAAGCCATCCAGAACATGCAACTTGGCAAATCTCCAGGACCAGATGGGCTGACCTCCAAGTACTATAAGACATTAAAAGACTATTTGATACAACCTTTGATGGAGGTCAGCAATGAAATTATGGAGGGGAAGAGGGCACCGGAGTCGTGGAAGGAAGCGTTCATCACATTAATACCAAAGTCGGAAGCTGAAAAGACACAACTTAAGAACTACCGTCCCATCTCTCTTTTAAATGTGGATTACAAAATATTTGCAGACATTTTGGCAAATAGATTTAAAAAAGTTTTAAATGAAGTAATTCATAAGGACCAGGCCGGCTTTCTCCCAGGAAGACATCTGTTTGCTAATACAAGGAACATTATTGACATTTTGGAACTTTTGCAAACAGACATAAATACAAAAGCAGTTTTAATTTTTATAGACGCGGAGAAGGCCTTTGACAATATCTCCTGGAAATTTATGATGGGAAATTTAAAAGAGATGGGAGTGGGACGGGGTTTTGAGAATGGGATCGAGGCGATATATTCAGAACAGAAAGCTAAACTGATAGTTAATAATGTGGTTACAGAAGAGTTTAAAATTGAAAAAGGGACACGACAAGGTTGCCCTATTTCCCCTTTGTTATTTATTTCGGTTCTGGAAGTGCTATTGAACATGATTAGAGAGGATCGGTTGGTGGAAGGAATTCAGGTCGGTCAGAAACAATATAAATTAAAAGCTTTTGCAGATGACCTGGTTTTGACCTTGCAGAAGCCAGAGCCCAGTACGAAAAGAGTATTACAACTGATTAATGACTTTGGTCGGGTGGCTGGATTTAAACTAAATAAACAGAAAACTAAGGTTTTGGGGAAAAATTTGACTGATACAGAGTCAGAATGGTTTCAGAATGAGACGGAACTTAATGTGGTTAAAAAAGTAAAATACCTAGGGGTAAACATAACAGCAAAAAATCTAAGTCTATTTAAGGACAATTATGAAAAATGCTGGACAGAAATTAAGAGAGACTTAGATAGTTGGTCAAAATTGAAACTTTCTTTGTTAGGCCGAATTGCTGCTATCAAGATGAATGTATTGCCAAGGATGTTGTTTTTATTTCAAACACTTCAGGTCTTGGACAAAACGGGGTGCTTTCAGAAGTGGCAGAGAGACATTTCTAAGTTTGTCTGGCAGGGCAAAAAGCCCAGAATTAAGTTTAAGATATTAACTGATGCAAAACAAAGAGGGGGCTTTGCCCTGCCAGACTTAAAGTTGTATTATGAAGCCGCAGCGTTCTGCTGGCTAAAAGATTGGCTACTTCTTGAGGACACTGATGTGCTAGATTTGGAAGGGTTTAACAACGCCTTTGGATGGCATGCATATTTATGGTATGACAAGGTTAAAGCAAATAAGGCCTTTAAGAACCATATTGTCAGAAAATCATTGTTTAATGTCTGGACAAAATATAAAGACTTGTTGGAAAATAAAACACCAAGGTGGCTTTCACCTTTGGAAGCCAAGGCCCGAAAAAGACCCAATATGGAGGCTAAATGGCCAAAATATTGGGAAATACTAGAAAAGGATGGAGACAATTGGAAATTGCAGAGTTTGGAGAAAATGAAAGACAAAGTGCGAGATTGGTTACATTACGCTCAGATTAAAGAAGTTTTTAAAAATGATAAGAAACTAGGGTTCCAGGTGGAGAAATCGAAATTAGAAACAGAATTGTTAGAACCAAAGATTAAGGTACTTTCAAGGATGTATAACTTGCTGTTGAAATGGAATACACAAGATGAAACGGTTAAATCGGCTATGATAAGGTGGGCACAGGATATTGGGCATAATATCATGTTTGAGGACTGGGAGAGGTTGTGGAGCAAGGGATTGAAATTTACTGCATGTAACGCTCTGAAAGAAAATGTAATGAAAATGATTTATAGATGGTATATGACCCCAGTCAAACTTGCCAAAATTTACCACCTGTCTGATAATAAGTGTTGGAAATGCAAAGAGTGTGAGGGAACGTTCTTCCACCTCTGGTGGACTTGCCCTAAAGTGAAGGCGTTCTGGGAAATGATTTATAATGAACTGAAAAAGGTATTCAAATATACCTTCACTAAGAAACCAGAGGCTTTCCTTTTGGGTATTGTCGGCCAAGGGGTGGCAAAGAAGGACCAGACATTTTTTATGTATGCAACAACAGCAGCAAGGATACTTCTTGCAAAACATTGGAAAACTCAAGATCTACCCACACTGGAAGAATGGCAGATACAGCTGATAAACTACATGGAACTGGCTGAAATGACCGGCAGAATCCGTGACCTGGGAGAAGAGAGGATTGAGGAGGACTGGAAGAAATTTAAGAACTATTTACAAAAGCACTGTAACTTGAGTGAATGCTAAACAAGATGCTAGACCAAAATAACTGAGCACCACTAAATTTAGAAGTTTTTAAGAAAATAAGTAAGATTGTGAAATTTAGCTCCTTTTGAGAATTATAAGATTATGAAATATAAGGGATATAAGAATTTAAATAAGATGATAAATTGCTGACAAAACGTTACAACGATGAAAATGGGAGCGGGAGATGTGAGGAAGTCCAAAGAAAATGTGAAAATATGTTAAGATCAATGTAACATTGCTTATTATGTTTATTTTTATTGTAAAACCTAATAAATTGCTTTAAAAAAAAAAAATGTTTTGGAACATTTGAATGTTGGTACAGTGGTGCCTCGGGTTACAGACGCTTCAGGTTACAGATGCTTCAGGTTACAGACTCTGCTAACCCAGAAACAGTACCTCAGGTTAAGAACTTTGCTTCAGGATGAGAACAGAAATCGTGCGGCGGCGGCAGGGCGGCAGCAGGAGGCCCCATTAGCGAAAGTGGTACCTCAGGTTAAGAACATTTTCAGGTTAAGAACAGACCTCCGGAACAAATTAAGTTCTTAACCCGAGGTACCACTGTAAATATGTCATTCAACATGAACTGAATCAAATTGCTCCCCCTTCCCTAACAATGTCCCAGAGTGGTATTTGAATTGAGACAAAACAAATGGCACTGGCAGGGAAAATAGGGACATTCTGGGATCAAATCAGAAGCAGGGATGGCTTTTGTGATTCCGGGACTGTCCCTGGAAAATAGGGACACTTGGAGGGTATGTCTAACATAGCTCCAAACCTGCTCCTTGTCCTCAAGAAACACCATGCAAAGTTTGGTTACTATAAGAGCTGTCCAAATACATAATGAATAACTTTCCAAAATATAAAGGAGAAGCTAGCACATCACAGAGAGAGAGTGGAGTGTAGAATAGTCCTTGCCCTGATGTACTAGTTTGCTACAGGCAGGGAGATTTTCACATGAAGAAGCATTAAAAAACAAAAAACCACCCTCCCCAGCAATCCAGAATTCTACTTCCCCACTCTCCATAATGTGTTGGTTGGCTCTAAATCTGCTTTTTCTTTTTCTTTTTGGATTCTATGCAGCGGTGGCATAATCACGGTACTGTAATGGAGTCGTGTAGACTTGGCGTTGCTGCTGCACCTGGATTCAATTAGAATTTCCATCCCCAGAGGAGTCAGGCTCCCTTGAAAAAGAAAATGAATAAATTGTTGGTTTTGCCGAGCAAACCACAGACGCTTTTGTGGCACTGCAAAAGCACCTGTCCCAGGGAAGAAGAAAAAAGTGGCACCTTTACACAAGCCGTTAAACACATCCATAAAATTAGCAAATATGTAATGTGCCCCTTTATATGTAATTTCCCTTTTTTGAAAAACAAAAAAAACCCTTCTTCATAATTACACTTATTATGTAGGTGGGCAGTCTCTTAATATAGATAAAGACCTTTGCAGCTGCTCCCCTCACAGGCCCCGTGTTTAATATGCACTTTGTAATTAGCTTGGAAGCAAAGCCCCATTTTCGCAGTCAACCCGTTTTCTGTCAGATCATTTTTAATCTGAGCTGCGTTCAGCTGCGAAGGGCTGATAAGCATTTCGGAAATCTCTGCCCGTGACAAACAGGACTTTAATCTCCTCTTTTAATTTTCTAGTGCACTCATTACGCAAAATTCAGCTCTAAAAAAGAAAGAAGAGAAAGGGAGGGGAAAAAACCCCAGTCCCTTCGCACATTCAAAATATCTTCCTTGGATGTTGTACCATTTTCCTTCCCTAAAAGTGCGCAACTTGATTCTCAGGTCTTTAAAGTCTCAGTCACAGAGCAATATTATTGGTAGCGGCTTTCCTTTCAAATACTTCCCTCCTAAAGTTCCTTTAATGCTGATGATATCAACCTCAAGTGCTTTTGTCTTCTGAAATGGGGGCGGGGGAGGTGAGGAGGCTGGTTTCCCCGAGCAGCAGCCTCACTTTCGGAGAAGCATCACATCACAATTAAGCAAAGCTAAATGGTGTTCCTTAGTTCTAAGCCTGTTGACAGCTGTTTAACGATGCTTGTTCATTTAAGGCTTAAACCAATTATTACCTTTTTTTTATATATAAAAAAAGCAGCAAGTATTAACCTCTTCCTGTCAGTAAGCTAAGACAGATTCTCTAGAGGAAATCAGTGTTCCTAAGAGTGACAAATTGATTTCTCCAATACATGTATGAAATGCTATTTTCACTGCACTCTGGGCTGTTGTTATTTCAGCAGATGGAAATGGGCGGGAGAGGTGAAACAGGATCTGCAAAGTACTACTAACTAAATAAGAAATAGAAAACATAATAAAAATGCATTTCTACCTGCTGGCAAAATCATACCCAAAAAGTGAGCGAATACTTCACAAGACTTGAAAGCAATTTAAAACATGTTTATTTGAACAGAATCAAAGCCAGCAGAGACAAATATCCCTTATTATTGGTGAAGTAGTAGATGCAACACATTTAGTTGTGCTTGCAATAGAAAACATAAAAAGGCTACAGAAATGCAGCACGAGCCTTCCTTGTCTGGACTCCCACCAACTCCAGAGGAACAAGTCTGATTTAACTGAGGATAGAAATTACTGCCCAAAATGTAGACTGAAGTTCACCAGTCCATCTCCTCCAGGGGTGTAGCATGGGGGAGCTCCCAGGGTGATGGCTCCAGGTGCATTTTTTTGGAGGGGGGCATAGGAGGGTGTGTGCCTGTCCTGTTGCGTCCTCCTCATGTCACCTTTCCAGCCCACAAATCATTACATGTACATATATCCTTACCTGCCCAATGATGTTGTGGCTGGGTGTATAGCAAGATAGCAGCCACAACTTCCTTCTTCATTCACCTGCAGCATGGGCAGAGAGGAAGAGGGATAACCTAATTAAGGGGAGGGTTTTCAAATGCATATCAAGTACCACTTCCACCCTTGTGGATGGCAGGCTATGGAATCAACCTAGAGAGAAAACAGCATGTTGGTGATGAGCAGGAATGAGTCTGGATTGAGAAAAACATTTTTGTGCTACAAACAGGATAGTATGTACAAACGATCAGCAAGAATGTTGACTGGAAAATTGAAAAGACTGGAGAAATACCAACTAAAGAACAATGGCAAGAGAAGTTGGTGAACTATGCAGAACTGGCAAAAATGACAGATAGATTAAGAGAAAAAGACACTGAAAAGGATATATCAAGAACTCTGGCCAAAAGTTTCAATATAAGGAATAATTCCTACTCAAGAGTTGAAATGAAAAACGTGTGTATTCTGCTAAGAATAACAGTTTGAAGCTAGTAGTAGATTTAAACACAACGTATAAGTATGATAGTTTTAAAGTAATGGTAAGTTTGGATACAACGTTTAAGTGCAGAAATAATGTCGTTTCAAATATACAATGATATAGTACAAAGGTACATGAAATACCAGTGCACAACAATTGTTTTATACAAGTCTCAATAGCAGTCAAAACGAGTCCACATTATATAAAATTAGAATAAAGAATAAAGAATGAAGGATCAAATGGGGCCAAAAAGGAGTATCCGGAGTGTGAATCAGATGTACGGTTCAGTGGTGGTAACCAGGACAGGGCCCTGTTTCGGAGTACACACCTTCTTCAGCTGGTAATATCAAAAAATATGTCAAGATAGATCAAGGTGCTTCAATCCATAGATAATAAATATAATAAATTATATACATTCTAAAGTATGTTAACACATATTATAATATTTGGTTCCATACCTCGGTTTTTTGACGACTATAAATCTGTTGGAAGTCTGTATCATTTAGTTCTTTTATTATTTTATTTTATTAGTTCATTTAGTTCATAAAAGAACTAAATGATACAGACTTCCAACAGATTTATAGTCGTCAAAAAACCGAGGTATGGAACCAAATATCATAATTATTTTATTAGTTCATTTAGTTCATAAAAGAACTAAATGATACAGACTTCCAACAGATTTATAGTCGTCAAAAAACCGAGGTATGGAACCAAATATCATAATATGTGTTAACATACTTTAGAATGTATATAATTTATTATATTTATTATCTATGGATTGAAGCACCTTGATCTATCTTGACATATTTTTTGATATTACCAGCTGAAGAAGGCGTGTACTCCGAAACAGGGCCCTGTCCTGGTTACCACCACTGAACCGTACATCTGATTCACACTCCGGATACTCCTTTTTGGCCCCTTTTGATCCTTCATTCTTTATTCTTTATTCTAATTTTATATAATGTGGACTCGTTTTGACTGCTATTGAGACTTGTATAAAACAATTGTTGTGCACTGGTATTTCATGTACCTTTGTACTATATCATTGTATATTTGAAACGACATTATTTCTGCACTTAAACGTTGTATCCAAACTTACCATTACTTTAAAACTATCATACTTATACGTTGTGTTTAAATCTACTACTAGCTTCAAACTGTTATTCTTAGCAGAATACACACGTTTTTCATTTCAACTCTTGAATAGGAATTATTCCTTATATTGAAACTTTTGGCCAGAGTTCTTGATATATCCTTTTAAGAGAAAAAGACAACAGCGACTTTGAAAAAGAATGGGAACCATTTATATTATATTTGCAGAAACAAAGAAAGTCAATAGACTTGATGGCAGGATTTAAATAAACATTCACATTATTAGTATTAGAAAATGTTTAGAAAATAGTGAAATATTATAGTGTATTTACTTTTATTTTTATGTTTTTAGGCTTGATGTTATGTTTTTAATAACTCTTTCTGTTAGGAGATAGCAAAGTGGGTGAAAAGAGAAACAAACCAGAAGCGGAAGTTGGGGGAAGCCCTGGAGGGGAGGGAGGGAGGAATATATACTAAATGTTAAGAAATTGAGATGTATGAATGAAAAAGAAATATGAATTTTTTTAAAAAAAAGGATATTATGTACAAACGCCGGCTCCCTCGGTCTGAAAAGCAAGATGAATGCCACAACTCATAGTCACCTTTGACTGGACTTAACCGTCCAGGGGTTCTTTACCTCTCTCTCTTTTTTTAAACTATGTATGCAGACTAAGGAATCTGATATTGATCCCACAAAGTGACTAGAACTAATGCACATTTAGGCATTGAAACATTGTGCAATGGCTACGCTTTCTATCAGTAATCTCATGCAATTGCAGCTCTGAAGTCAAAAATGACAAAAAGAACAACAAATAATCAGTGCTCATTAATTATAATAGGATAAAGGCTCCAACATGATACTCAAACAAGACACAGACTTCATTAACAAGACTGAAAGATTACCGTCTGTTTTTGATAAATTATCAACTATGCTTGCAAGACAAAATTAAAAGGTGTAGCATTTCTCCTCAGGCAGTAGATTTTTACACCATTAAGCTATATTTTCCCTGTAAAAGCTTTTCAGAAATCACAGCAACAAGTTTTCACTGACAGTCATATGCATATTCACTAGGTAATAGGACTTATGGTTTCTCCTGGGATGCTTTGCATATATTCCATGCTGTGCAATATTTAGGAACCAAATTCTGAAGATGTGTAAGCCTGTCACTTAATACTGAGAATATAGTAACTCCTGCCTTTGGTGGTGTGTAGTAGGAAAATGGCTTTTTAAAGCTTGAAGAGCATACTCACCAGCTTTGAGTAAAATATGCAGAATTATCATGGATGTAACCAGGTTATAAGCCATTTTGAGATGTCAAAATAGTAAATATCAAAACACATATTGGCCTCCGCCTGAACCAAGGCCACAGTTTAACTGGCACAGTTTCCACTCTGGTCTGTGCCTGGTGGCCCTAGCCAATGAACAGTAGCCTAGGTGGTTGGGAGGCAGGGCACCCTAGACCGTTGACTAAGGTGGTGTACACAATAAACCTTTAGAGCATGTTCAAAGCACATTCTTTGCCTCAAAGAATTCTGGGCACTATAGTTTGCTAAGGGCTGCTGGAAATTTTAACTCTTTGAAGAGTAAACTACAATGTCCAGTAATCCTTCAAGGAAAGAATGTGTTTTGAATGTGCTTTAAATTTATAGTGTGTATGCAACCACTGTCTTCAAGCCAGCTCCAGCTCCTGAATACCATGTACAGTGGTACCTCGGGTTAAGTACTTAATTCGTTCCGGAGGTCCGTACTTAACCTGAAACTGTTCTTAATCTGAAGCACCACTTTAGCTAATGGGGCCTCCTGCTGCTGCCCGATTTCTGTTCTCATCCTGAAGCAAAGTTCTTAACCTGAAGCACTATTTCTGGGTTAGCGGAGTCTGTTGTTGGGAAAAAGCACCAAGGCAAAAGCCAGCTCCAGATGGCTGGAATGCAAAACAGTGCAGATGTACTGTTGGAGAAAAGGTGGAGCCTATTCTCTGTACTGAGCACCGGATGTTAGCTCAGTGTGTCATCTGACCTGTACTGGAAGTACAGGGGAGGAGTTGAGACTCTTCTGATGGAGACAGAAGGGTGCAATCACATTTCTATGTACTGTTGAGTGACAGGAATAAAACATGTAGAAAGGACTCCTGTCTGTCTCATTTCTCCTCCCTGGGAGAATGCAGGGAGGGAGGAGAGAGAAGCAGAGAAGCAGAGGGTGTGTTCTTCTCACGACTAATGAGTAGAATCGCCGGGTTTGTTTACCTAGCCTGCCGGGATCGCAGACGGACGGTAAACACAGTATCTCGCTCAATTGCCTCGGGGGAGGCCAGGTACCTCTGCCTGTGAGCTGTAGATACTGACATATGAGCAGAGGATGGTTTCGATCTATCGACCTCTGCATGAGAGGCTGGTGGATTGTCCTCCTCTGCTCCAAGGAGGAAGAGAAGCGTCTGAAAGAAGCCAGAGGCTCAACAGACAGCTGGTGGAAAGAAGACGTGTTTTCCAAGCAACGGAGTTCAAGGTATGCTGCTGCATTTCGGGCTAAAAGTGTGAACGCAGATTGATTGATTCTCTGGTTCACGGGGGAGCTGCGTTTTGGAAAAATACAGCTCCGGGAGAAGAGGCCTGCATTCCACAAATTCTTGTGGTTAAGATAAGAAGTCCTATTGAAATGCATTGTTGCTAAGTAACGGAAAGTTGGAAAGTTACTGGCAAAGGGGCTGGACTGTGATTATGAAGCTTGAGAAAAGCGAAACAAAACCAGAGAGTGTTTTGTCTACAAAGTTTACGGGCCCTTGGAAGGGACTTTCCATAGCAGCCAGAGTTTAGCTGCCAGGTGCAAAAGAGCGTAAACAGCAAGCAGTTTGCCTGACTGAGAAAGGAAAAAACAACTGTTGGATTTTACAGCTTGTTTGACAGTGTGAGCTGGAGGTTTGGCTTCAAGATGGATGCCAAGAAAGGGGGAGGTCTGCCTTACCCACCTCCCTTAACCAATGACAATTATTCATCTTGGTCTGTAAAGATGAAGGCCCTGCTGCAGAATCAGAGGCTTTTTGATGTAATTGAAAACCCCATCCCTGCAGCACCAACCGGAGGTTGGGAATCACGGAACGTGAGGGCCAGGACTGCTATAATTCTGTGTGTCTCAGATGATCAGTTGGTGCATGTTCAGCATTTAGAAAATGCGAAAGAGGTTTGGGACACGCTGCGTACAACGCATCAGAGAGATGCTGGTTCTTCAGCGTTGCTGTATTTTGAGAAATTGACCAATCTGAGACTTGCGCCTGATGGAGATGTTCAAGCGCACCTGACAGAAATGAAGTTTCTGCGTCAACAGATGGTGGAACGCAATTTCCGTCTTCAGGAGGAAGTGTTTTGCTTCATGATGATAAACAGCCTTAACCGCACCTACAAGGTTGTTGCCAGTCAGCTTGGTTCCCTACCGGCCGCGCAGCTGACCGCGGAGAGAGTGTGTGCTGTGGTCCTGAATGAACACGACAGACTTGCTGCACTGGAAGTGAAAGACAGGGGGAGGGAAGAACAGAGTTCTAATTCCCCCACTGCTGATGCTACTAGGGAGCATGGTGTAGCATTGAGTGCTGTCCGATGCTACAATTGTGGACAGACTGGGCATCTACAGTGAAACTGTAAGAAGCCGCGCCAGTCAAGAGGAGCAAAGAGCAGCTCTACGAAGCCTGAGGCGTCAGGCAAAAGCCGTACCAAGTGCCAGGTGAAACCTGCAAAGGCTATGATGGCGAAAGGAACCACGCCAGATGTTGGGAACTCGTTCATAATTGACACGGGCGCAACGGTTCATATATGCCCGCACAGACAACTGTTTTCGACGTTGAAGAAGCAAAGCTTCACTGTGAAACAGGCCAACGGTCAAGAGTTGGAAGCGACTGGAATTGGGACTGTGTATCTTGAGAGTCTGAACTTGACTATAAGTGATGTTTACCTGGTTCCAGAACTGAGATTTAATCTGCTGAGCGTGTCGCAGATTGCAAAGAAAGGACTGAAACTGTCCTATGATGCTAAAAGCTGCAAGATCTACAAAGATGGAGAACTGTTTCTTACTGCCAAAGAGAAAGATGGACTGTATTTGTTGACTTTTGATCAAAGTGATTACATGAAATGTAATTCTTCTGTTTCTAACGAAATCTCTCTTGCAGGTGTGACCAGTGTGAGCACCAGGAAGCTGACCAAGAAGGTCGACAGAGCATTTCAGCGGGTGTATGCTGATGTGATTGGTCCTCTAGAACCATCTAGAGGCAGTGCAAAATATTACCTTTTGTGTGTGGATTGTTTCACAAATTATTCTTGGGTTTATATGATGGAGAAACCGCAAGAAACTTTAGAAAAGTTTCAGGAGTTTTGTGACAAGGTTAAAAATATGCATGATGCTAACATTGATTGTCTTTTCACAGATGACAAACAAGTTTTTCTGTTACAGAAGTTTCAGAAGTTCCTGGATGGAAAAGGGATAGACCACAAAGTTGCAGTTTCGCAAGAAGCGTGGAACAGGGGGGTCTGTGTTAGAGTGAACAAAGAATTGCAAAAGGGGATGAATGCGCAATTGCTGAGTTCACATTTGCCACATGAATATTGGGCCGAATCGCTAGCGTCCTATCTTCATGTGTGGTTGAGAAAAGTCTCAACAGAGTTGGGATGTTCTCCTTTTGAGAAGCTGTTCAATAGAAAACCTTCTGTTGCCTATTTTAAGGTTTTCGGGTCTCATGTGAGAACAGAAGCTCCAGGTGGAGTAAAGAATGCCAGAGGCATTTTTGTGGGATATGAAAAGGGTCTCTACAGAGTAATTTTGTCTGAATCTGGTCAGGTGATTCTCACAAAGTTCCTAGAGAGTGCTCCAGAGCAAGAGCGGGTTGTAGAACACACATTTCCCACAGGAAACGATTCAGATGATGATGATGATTTTTCTGATGTCACAGATTACAGTGGTACTGATGATGATGACAGTGATAGCTCAGAGAGTTCAGTTGTAACAGTCATTGAGAGGAAATCTCACACAATGGATAGACCTTCACAGGTGAAGGAAGAACCACTGATTGCTACTGGTTCTCAACAGAGTCCAAAGGTTGAACCAGTGAGCACAGAGGATCAGAACCTCATACGCAGGTCTGAGAGAGTTACAAAGGGTGTACCACCAAAGAGGTACTCAAAAGAGTTTGCTAACGTAGCTGTTGCATGTGTTGCTATTGTTAACATCTGTAACCTGAAGCGTATGTAACCTGAAGCGTATGTAACCTGAGGTATCACTGTACCTCAATTCTCCCCGCCATGCCACAAATTTCTGGCTCTGCCAGGAACTGCACTTACAAATGTAGCTACATTAGATACAATCTATTTTGAACAGTCACAATACTAAACTTCAGCTGGAGGCCATATCCTCAAACAGCAACAAGCAGACAGATCCTAACATATATTTAGGGTGCAAGTTCAGTGTAAAATAGTTACACATTCTACATTAGCTTTTTAATGATGATGGTGATGAATGGAAAATAATGTTTATTAATATTTAGTGTTTTTAGTGACCGAAGTAGTTGACATAAACACATTCAATATATATTATATGGATGAACAGGACATTTCCATAGGTTTTTGTGCAGCGATTTAAATAATTCAAATATACCTCTCTGCCTCTCTTTAGTGTCGACTCATTCACCCTCCACAGCATATGCTCACTGAGTTGAGTGAATTCAGTAAGGTGTTATCTGCCATCTATTAAAATTTCAGGAAATCAAATGAAGCATTCTAAGCCAATCTGCCTGAAGCCTGTCAAAATACACACACACATTCACATATATAAAAAATACATACAGTGTACAGCGCGCACACAAACACAACATCCAAGTTCACTGCCTCAGTGCTGCTCAGTCATTTTTGCCCATCCCTCACCATACACCTGACATGTGCTTTCTTTACCTTGCCTACTCTGGAAATTCAGTTAGCACCACCTATTTCCCCTTTGATCTGGCACTGTTGTTCTGTATTTTGTCTAGACCAGGTGTGGGGAGCCTTTGGTCTTCCAGATATTGATGAAGCACAACTCCCATCAGCCCCAGCAAGCATGGTCAATAGCCAGGGATGATGAGAGTTGCAGTTCAGCAACATTCCCCACCCCAACTCTCGGGGCATCTGTCCTCCTGGGATGGGGGAGGCAGGTAAATGGATGGGTGTTCCAGCGCTTTTCTCTACACAGCCCTCTCTGCTCTCCTCTCACATTCCAGCTAAGGAGCAGATCAGAGTGTGCAAGAAACCATAAGGAATATTCCAATCAGCTCCAAACATCATCCTCCCCCCGAAAAATTGGCTTTTCTACTGGCACATGCATGTCCTACAGTGCTGGGAAGTTGTTAAAGTAAGTGCCATATTTTTAACAAGGTGGGAGGTGCTGGTACTACATACCCTTGAGTACCCACCGGAAAAAAAGCATTGGGCCAGTGTTGCCTAAACAGTGGTGCAACATTTCTGTCCTCGACCCTTCATTTTCAGCTGATTCCCTGGTGGCCCGCTGGAATGTGGAGTTAACCAGGGCTATTGACTGTTTGGCTCCAAAGCGCCCTCTCCGATTGCATGGAGTCCGGACAGCCCTGTGGTTTTCCACGGATCTGAGGGCAATGAAACAATCGTTGAGACGGCTAGAGCACCGGTGGCGGATAACCCATTCTGAATCTGACCAGACACGGGTTAGAGCTCAATGTCGAGCCTACCAAGTGGCGATAGCGACGGCGAAGAAGACTTTCTTCACCGCCTCTATTGCATCTGCGGAAACAGCAGCAGGAGACTCTTTCAGGTGGTTCACAATGTAGCGGAACCACCTGCTCCATCAGGGCCCAGTAGGGGCCACATGATCTCCTGCAATGACTTTGCAAAGTTTTTTGCAGATAAAGTCGCTCAGATTCGAGAAGAGGTAGACTCCACCGTGGGAGCAGGGCCGGGGCGGGAGAGTGCTAGAGTCCTGTCTAGTCAAGTTGTGTGGGATCATTTCCAATCTGTTACCCCCAAGGATGTGGACAGGCTGCTTGGACGAGTGAAACCAACCACTTGCCTCCTTGATCCTTGCCCATCCTGGCTTATAAAAGCTAGCCGGGAAGGACTGGGCGATGGGCTTCGTGGGGTGGTGAATGCTTCCCTCCGTGAGGGAGCCTTCCCAGACCCGCTGAAAGAGGCGGTTATTAAACCGCTTCTTAAAAAACCATCTTTAGATGCGGCCACGATAGCCAACTATCGCCCAGTCTCAAATCTTCCATTCTTGGGCAAGGTGATTGAGCGAGTGGTTGCTCCAGGCACTCCAGGCACGCCTGGAAGAAGCGGACCATTTGGATCCCTTCCAGTCGGGATTCAGGCCTCATCATGGGACTGAAACTGCCTTGGTCGCACTGGTTGATGATCTCCGGCGGGCTAGGGACAAAGGTGAGAGCTGTTTCCTAGTTCTGCTGGATCTCTCAGCGGCGTTTGATACCATCGACCATAACATCCTTCTGGACCGTCTTGAGGGGCTGGGAGCTGGGGGCACTGTTATACAGTGGTTCCGCTCCTTCCTCCTGGGCCGTGTTCAGAAAGTGGTGGTGGGGGATGAGTGTTCAGACCCCTGGGCCCTCACTTGTGGGGTGCCTCAGAGTTCTGTCCTCTCCCCCATGCTTTTCAACATCTACATGAAGCCGCTGGGAGAGATCATCAGGGGATTTGGGCTGGGTGTTCATCAGTATGCGGATGATACCCAGCTCTACCTCTCTTTCAAATCAGAACCAGTGAAGGCAGTGAAGGTCCTGTGTGAGTGCCTGGAGGCGGTTGGAGGTTGGATGGCAGCTAACAGATTGAGGTTGAATCCTGACAAGACAGAAGTACTGTTTTTGGGGGACAGGAGGCGGGCAGGACCCCTGGTCCTGAATGGGGTAACTGTGCCCCTGAAGGACCAGGTGCGCAGCCTGGGAGTCATTTTGGACTCACAGCTGTCCATGGAGGCACAGGTCAAATCTGTGTCCAGGGCAGCTGTTTACCAGCTCCATCTGGTACACAGGCTGAGACCCTATCTGCCTGCGGACTGCCTCGCCAGAGTGGTGCATGCTCTGGTTATCTCCCGCTTGGATTACTGCAATGCGCTCTACGTGGGGCTACCTTTGAAGGTGACCCGGAAACTACAACTAATCCAGAACGCGGCAGCTAGACTGGTGACTGGGAGCGGCCGCAGAGACCACATAACACCGGTCTTGAAAGACCTACATTGGCTCCCAGTACGTTTCCGAGCACAATTCAAAGTGTTGGTGCTGACCTTTAAAGCCCTAAACGGCCTTGGTCCAGTATACCTGAAGGAGCGTCTCCACCCCCATCGTTCTACCCGGACACTGAGGTCCAGCACTGAGGGCCTTCTGGCGGTTCCCTCGCTGCGAGAAGCCAAGTTACAGGGAACCAGGCAGAGGGCCTTCTCGGTAGTGGCGCCTTCCCTGTGGAACACCTCCCACCAGATGTCAAAGAGAACAACAACTACCAGGCTTTTAGAAGACATCTGAAGGCAGCCCTGTTTCGGGAAGCTTTTAATGTTTGATGTATTATAGTATTTTAATATTCTTTTGGAAGTCGCCCAGAGTGGCCGGGGAAGCCCAGCCAGATGGGCGGGGTATAAATAATAAATTATTATTATTATTATTATTATTATTATTATTATTATTAACTTCTGGAACATGGAGGAGAAGAAGATTTCACCAGCAGCTAAAATGTGAATTTGTCCCACTTGCAAGGTTCAGATTATTACAAACTGAACATCATGCCCCGCCCTCGGCAGATAATCTTCTCTGGCTCAGAGTGCTCCTCACCTTCTTTCACTGGTATAAAGTGGCAATAAGGTGGTTTGAGGTGATTTAGGGATATGAGCTGAGCATCTTGTCTAGCAAGATCTTTGATGGTGCATATTTTTTTCAAGGAAAAGACTCGTGCCCAGGCTTGTTTTCTTACCTGAAGATGAGTAGCCTCAACCAACTGCCAGGAATAAGGTGGTTTCCATTACTGCTGCTTGTTTAATTGGACATATCTTAAAACTCCATTCTTCATTGGCTTGCTCAGCTACCCTCAGGAAGGCTGATTCAGAATCCACCACATCATTCACTGGTGACCTTGTTAAGTAGACAGAAATGCACACAGTTCATTGACTTCGCTTGGTATGTTGAGTACACAGTCACTTTCATGGCACACTAATGCGAGAATGAGTTGTATTGTCATCAGTCCTGGATTGATTGCTGCAATAATTTCCTCAGATGAATTGTTTGATTCTGAGCATTATGATATGTGTGGCAAGAAGGAATACCAACCATGTAATTTGTTGGTAGACACAAATGGCAATGCTCAGTAAGGCAAGGAGGGTGGTGTTGCTCACCTGGCTTCCCAGTTCTGAGCGTTGCTGCTGGTGGTAGACAGGTAGACAGGTGGCAGGTAGCTCTGCACAGTTTAGGATCTCAAGCAAAGAATATATGTGCTACTTCCTTTTACCAGAGAAAGTTCTCAGGACTAAGGCCTGAGGGCATGTGATGCAGCAACCTTCCTGTAAATAAGCAGGATAGGATCTAGATGGTGCTTGGATGGGAAGGCTCATGTATTTTCTTCATGGAATAAAGGTGCAATTAAAAACAATATTCTTCAAAAGGCAATGAGGAAGAGGAGGCAAGAGCTTTCTGATAAACATACCAGAAACTATTGCCACCGTGGTTTAAGCAAAAATGAAGATATGTACACAATCCCTAAACTGTAGTCCCTGAGCCACTGGCAGAATGGGATGCATTTTTTTCTGCCGGCACCTCACAGATCATCAACAATTCTGATTTCTGTGACTTATGGTGGCATATTTTGTGGTGACAGTGGTTAAAAGTGGGACCGTATGCTCACAGAAGTGAGAGCTGGACCATAAAGAAGGCTGATTGCCGAAGAATTGATGCTTTTGAATTATGGTGTTGGAGGAAACTCTTGAGAGTCCCATGGACTGCAAGAAGATCAAACCTATCCATTCTGAAGGAAATCAGCCTTGAGTGCTCACTGGAAGGACAGATCCTGAAGCTGAGGCTCCAATACTTTGGCCACCTCATGAGAAGAGAAGACTCCCTGGAAAAGACCCTGATGTTGGGAACGATGGAGGGCACAAGGAGAAGGGGACGACAGAGGACAAGATGGTTGGACAGTGTTCTCGAAGCTACCAGCATGAGTCTGACCAAACTGCAGGAGGCAGTGGAAGACAGGAGTTCCAGGCGTGCTCTGGTCCATGGGGTCACGAAGACTTGGACACGACTAAACGACTAAACAACAACAACAATACTCAGAGAACAGCTTCCTACAGTGTGTAAAACGGAAGCAGCTTGCCTGAACCAGGGTTGGGGAATCTTTTTCAGCCTGAGGGCCACATTTCTTTCTGATCAACCTTCTGAGGGCCACATGCCAACGATGGGTCAGAGGTAAAAGGGGGCAGAACAACAAAGGTTAATTTTACCTTTGTACAGTAGTCTGGTTTCTGCATAATCATGCACCCTTTCTGTTTTCCATCCAGACAAAGGATAATGCTCAGGGTGTGGCTTGGGAAGAATTCTAAGGACCAGATAGAAAGGTCTGGAAGGATGCATTCAGCCCCCAGGCTTGAGGTTGCCTGGTCCTGGACTGAACAAACCAGGCCTATGTCTCTACTGAACATTGCTTCGAAAAGAAATTTCACAAAACCTGGATATATCCCCTTCTATAGTCCAGTCCAGTTCTTATTGGGCCATACCTATGGGGCTGAAGACAGACACACAAAGAGAGGGGAAGAGAGCTTTAGTATTGTCAATTAATTTTAATTTTCTACTTGGCACCAAAACTCTAAATGGAAGAGGGAAGGAATTGTGCATACAATAGAGTGAAAAGCAGTTGTGTTGACTGATAAAGCAAATCTAATTTTTCCTGCTCCCCAATGTACAAACTATTCCCTGTCCCTGTTTTAATTGCCTATGCTCCTCTCATATACAATATGTGTCATCATTACCCTGTCTGCTTGACTGCCTCTATCAGTTTTTAGTCATGATTTGGGTCTTAGCTCCCCTTTTCTCCCCATTGTTGTTATTTGCTTGGCACATCCCCCTAATATGCTCTATTTATTTCACCCATATGGTGTTTTTCATTGTGTTTGACTCAATGCAGAAAATCCTGGCAAGCCGTCTGCACTTGCTTTCCATATTACTGGAAGATTTGTGCCTGGAAAAATTCCCAAAGGTTGCCTTTGCAACTCCTAAACTTTTTCATTTTTACAGCACCACAAAATTTTAAAGGTACGCACAATGGCTGAGCCTAATTCAGATCATAACCAACCTTCATTGTCAGGGCCATCTTTAGCATATGCGCTGCCGGGGATCTGCCCAGCGCCTCCAAATTAACAAATTAGCTTTTTTTGGGGGGGGGGAGCCAAAGTTGTTTTTAGGGGGGGAATTGCTCACCTGTAATAATGATGTAGCGAAAAAAACTGCTTTTGTTTCCTGACTCATTTGGGAATATTTAAGAGAGCGACGGAGGAGGGGGGGGGGCTTTCGCTCCATTGCTTTTCACTGCCGCCGATTGAGAGTAGTTATACATTTGGCGCCCCCCAGAATTCGGTGCCCAGGTGCCCCGCACCCCTTACACCCCCGGGTCAAGACGGCCCTGTTCATTGTGCTTTGGCCTTTTGCATTTTGGGACAAGTGACATTTGTCAAAATCACCTTCTTTGTTTTTTGTAATATTTTTTATTAATTTTAGCATAGAAATATTTTCAGACATACCACACAAATTATTATACATATATCCTTATTTGGACTTCCTTCAGCATCTCTGATAGCCTTCCGTTTTAATTATTTCTCCTGCAATTCTTAACTTAATATTGCCTTTACATTTTCTAACAAATCATTTCTTCCTTTCCATTTTTACAATATTTCTTAAATTACTCCTCACAGAACTTCTTGTAGTCCTACAAACATAATTTGATCATCGCAAATACTTTTCAGATACTCAGTAAATTTAGTCCAGTCTTTGGTAAACCTCTGGTCTCACCGGTCTCGGATTCTTCCTGTTAGCTTATCTAATTCTGCGTAGTCCATCAATTTCATCCTCCATTCTTCTAATGTTGGTAGTTCTTCTTGCTTCCATTTTTGGGCCAATAATATTCTTGCTGCTGTAACAGCAGCAAAATCACCTTCTTTGGATGGCTTCCTCGTCTGTACCATATACGAGCCAGCTATTCTCAATAATCTTAAAAGAAAAGATTCATCCAAATGTCATAGACCAAATGGAGCAAACAGCACGCAGACCTAGTGGTGGGAGGAAAAAATCCTTAAATAAGAGACATGGGGGAATGATTAATGGACTTCAATGTCTGTACACTAATGCGCAAAGCATGGGAAATAAACAAGATGAGCTTGAGCTCTTGGTACAGCAAACTAAATATGACATAATAGGCATCACTGAAACCTGGTGGGATAAGTCCCACGATTGGAATGTAATAATGGAGGGATACAATCTATTTCAGAGAAACAGACCAGACAAGAAAGGAGGAGGAGTGGTGTTATATGTCAGGGATGTGTATACCTGTGAAGAGATCCAAGATTTAGAACCTCAAAGCCAAAGTGAGAGCATTTGGGTCAAAATTAAGGGAGAGAAGAATAACAGTGACCTCATTGTGGGAGTTTACTATAGATCCCCAAGCCAAACGGAGGACATAGATGATGCCTTCCTGGAACAGATGGCCAAGCATGCAAAAGGAAGGGAGATAGTAGTAATGGGGGACTTCAATTACCCAGATATTTGTTGGATGTCAAACTCAGCCAAGAGCATAAGGTCAAAGAGATTCCTCACTGGCCTTGCAGACAACTTCATTGTCCAGAAAGTGGGAGAAGCAACAAGAGGAACAGCCATTTTAGATCTGGTCCTAACCAATGCTGATGACCTGGTTAGTGGGGTAGAAGTGGAAGGATCATTAGGCGCGAGTGATCATGCTCTTCTGAAGTTTACTATACAGCGGAAAGGAGCAGCCAAGCATACTAGGACTCAATTTCTTGACTTTAAGAAAGCCGACTTCATAAAACTTAGGGAAGTGCTGGGTGAGATCCCGTGGACAGTAATACTAAAAGGAAAGGGAGTTCATGATGACTGGGAGTTTGTTAAGAGGGAGATAGTAAAAGCACAACGTCAGGCAATACCAATGAGACGGAAACATGGAAGGGGCCTAAAGAAGCCAGGGTGGCTATCTAAATAACTTTTAACTGAGTTAAGATTAAAAAAGGATGTGTACAAAAAATGGAAAAGGGGGGAAACCACCAAAGAGGAATTCAAACAAATAGCCAGCACGTGTAGACACAAAGTCAGAAAAGCTAAAGCACAGAATGAACTCAGGCTTGCTAGAGAGGTTAAAAGCAAGAAAAAAGGCTTTTATGGGTATGTTCGTAGCAAAAGGAAGAACAAAGAAACAGTGGGGTCACTCAGAGGAGAAGATGGTGAAATGCAAACAGGGGACACAGAAAGGGCTGAACTCCTCAATGCCTTCCTTGCCTCAGTCTTCTCCGATAAAGAAAACAGTGCCCGACCTGAAGAATTTGGAGCAAATGATTCAGCAAAGGAAACACAGCCCAGAATAACTAAGGAGATAGTACAAGAATACTTGGCTAGTTTAGATGTATTCAAGTCTCCAGGGCCAGATGAACTGCATCCAAGAGTATTAAAGGAACTGGCAGATGTGATCTCAGAACCACTGGCAGTCATTTTTGAGAATTCCTGGAGAACAGGCGAAGTCCCGGCAGACTGGAGGAGGGCAAATGTTGTCCCTATTTTCAAAAAGGGGAAAAGAGAGGACCCAAATAATTACCGCCCAGTCAGTCTGACATCAATACCAGGGAAGATTCTGGAGCAGATCATTAAGCAAACAGTCTGTGAGCACCTAGAAAGGAATGCTGTGATCACCAATAGTCAGCATGGATTTCTGAAAAATAAGTCATGTCAGACTAACCTGATCTCGTTTTTTGACAGAATTACAAGCCTGGTAGATGAAGGGAACGCAGTGGATGTAGCCTACCTTGATTTCAGCAAGGCATTTGATAAGGTGCCCCATGATATTCTTGTAAAGAAGCTGGTAAAATGTGGTCTTGACTATGCTACCACTCAGTGGATTTGTAACTGGCTGACTGACCGAACCCAAAGGGTGCTCATCAATGGTTCCTCTTCATCCTGGAGAAGAGTGACTAGCGGAGTGCCACAGGGTTCTGTCTTGGGCCCGGTCTTATTCAACATCTTTATCAACGACTTGGATGATGGACTCAAGGGCACCCTGATCAAATTTGCAGATGACACCAAACTGGGAGGGGTGGCTAACACCCCAGAGGACAGGATCACACTTCAAAACGACCTTGACAGATTAGAGAACTGGGCAAAAACACACAAGATGAATTTTAACAGGGAGAAATGTAAAGTATTGCACTTGGGCAAAAAAAATGAGAGGCACAAATACAAGATGAGTGACACCTGGCTTGAGAGCAGTACATGTGAAAAGGATCTAGGAGACTTGGTTGACCACAAGCTTAACATGAGCCAACAGTGTGACGCAGCAGCTAAAAAAGCCAATGCAATTCTGGGCTGCATCAATAGGAGTATAGCATCTAGATCAAGGGAAGTAATAGTGCCACTGTATTCTGCTCTGGTCAGACCTCACCTGGAGTACTGTGTCCAGTTCTGGGCACCACAGTTCAAGAAGGACACTGACAAACTGGAACGTGTCCAGAGGAGGGCAACCAAAATGGTCAAAGGCCTGGAAACGATGCCTTATGAGGAACGGCTAAGGGAGCTGGGCATGTTTAGCCTGGAGAAGAGGAGGTTAAGGGGTGATATGATAGCCATGTTCAAATATATAAAAGGATGTCACATAGAGGAGGGAGAAAGGTTGTTTTCTGCTGCTCCAGAGAAGCGGACACGGAGCAATGGATCCAAACTACAAGAAAGAAGGTTCCACCTAAACATTAGGAAGAACTTCCTGACAGTAAGAGCTGTTCGACAGTGGAATTTGCTGCCAAGGAGTGTGGTGGAGTCTCCTTCTTTGGAGGTCTTTAAGCAGAGGCTTGACAACCATATGTCAGGAGTGCTTTGATGGTGTTTCCTGCTTGGCAGGGGGTTGGACTCGATGGCCCTTGTGGTCTCTTCCAACTCTATGATTCTATGATTCTATGAAGATCTGAGTGAAAGTGCAGTTATTCGTGTAGTGCCATCAATATATTAGCTTACATTTAGGTGCTCTAACGTAGGGTGGTCAGAAGATAGATCAGGATCTAGTGATAGATCCCAGGGTGATTTGCAATAGATCATTGAGGATTTCTGAATCCCAGT
Source organism: Podarcis pityusensis (assembly GCF_964106645.2). Classification (NCBI taxonomy): domain Eukaryota; kingdom Metazoa; phylum Chordata; class Lepidosauria; order Squamata; family Lacertidae; genus Podarcis; species Podarcis pityusensis. The sequence goes on from NC_138028.1 coordinate 104,161,387, forward strand.
TGTTTAACAATAGGTACAACAAACAAACACAGAGAAAGGGCTGTGAAGTGAACACAGGATGGGACAAACCAAGACTAGATTTTTGGGTGAAAGGGTTGAGATCACCATTTTACTGGGCTGGCTGGAGTTGATGGAAGTTGTGGTCCAAAATATCTGGAGAGCACCAGGTTGAGGAAAGCTGTTATTGAGTGTAAACCTGATATCAGACCATGACAGGGCAAGGACTCAGACATGGTGGACAAAGCATGGTGGACACAGCTCAGTGACACATCCTCAAACAACCCCAGATTAAAAATTGGGTGGCAAGTGCCTGAGAAAGACCTTTCTCCAAGACCTTGCAGAATCACTGGCAATCACCTGGCGCTGGCCCAAGACACACATGTATGCATATGATAATTTATTGCATTGTTAGAGGAGAAGCAGATGTCTGAGTCAGCCTTGCATCTGCTATTCAAATGAATATAATGGAATGTCCAAATCAGGCCCAAGCTGTCTGCTTATTTCCTGATTCCCGGTCTCTGCAGCAGAATGGCAGAGCGAAGCATCCCTCTCCTATTGCTTTGCATCATACAGTACGCAGACAGAGCAAAATGTAAGCATAACAATCAGTGCTTTCCCTGGTGATTTTTGCCACTATCCGTAGCTCAGCCACTGCCATCGCTTTGCATTATCATCAAAATCAGCCTCCTAGGATGAAAAACGATCTCATCAAATATTCTACCAAATAGGAACATATACATATGACTACAATTAAAAATAATTATGACCGGCATGTTTAGTAAATTGGTTCTTGCTGCATGAGGAGTTTTTGACGTGGGGCAAACTGCTGCTGAAACATAATACAAAAGGCAATATGGCTCATTTCATATGAGCATTGGGGGCACAGCTTCTCATCTCTCTGACATTTGATGGAACAAATCTCCTCAAATATGGATTCCACTAGCTCATTTCAATTTTATTTTTATTTTTTTAAAAAATGCTTTAACCACTTTAAATTGTTTGGATTATGTAGGGCTTTACCTCTCAAGTCACAGATGATCCACCATATGCAGCCAACTTGTATGGGGCCATTGTTTCCGAACAGGACCAATGATTATGCATGTGAATGATGATTGAATCACCATTTAACAAAAACTCTCAAAACAAAGAAAACTACCACTCTTCTCTTTGCGTGCAGGGAGCTTTCGACCCCTCAACCCTATGGAAAATCATTTCCTAGAAAGTTTCAGTATGCAAAATTGGATCAGTTCAACTGGTAACTATATTATTTGGTAGCATACATACTTCGTTAGCAACTCCCCCCCCCCACGTGCAGTTATATCATTAGAGGCAAATATGCTCTCCTAATTGCCTCACTTCTTTGGCTAAATAGGACTTTAATAGATACAATCTGAACTAATTTAGTTTCTCTGGAGACACCTTTAACTTCCATATTAACATTTTTATATAAGTAATGTCGGAGGTCTGAAACTGACTGTGCTTGAATGGCCCTTGTGAATTGTGGATAAAGTTAGTGCAGTAGTAGTAGCAGCATACAGAACAATTGGCAAACAAAAGGGGGGGAGGTCAAGGGTTAGATGTAGTGCTTTTTTTCTAAGCTGCATTTATTTTTATTTTTTAAAAAATGTATACATTGCTTATCTGGGTCCCAATGCAGCTTAGAAAATAAAAACATACCAAATACAAAATGTGAAACGTCAGAGATTAAAACTTCAGAGCAGCACTGACCTTCTTGGAGCAGGAACCAAACAGAGTAGATGGATGGAGATTCTTCACATGACACAAGCCAAACTTTGGATGGCACAAACGTGAGTTGGCTACAACTCATGGTTAGTGGGCTTAATCATGAGTCCAAACTTTGGCTTCGTTCAGCACAATGTGACAGCAGAAGAGGCTAGGAAGCAGCACAGTGGCTGCTAGATCCTCTCCAGGAGCTCGCTCATTTGTGAAGTCTCGCTAAGCCATGCTAACCAGGCCATAGTCGGGTGTTGTGCATCCTTGAATTATATCTATCCTGAATTCATCATCAAACATTTTTAACTCCTCACTGCACTGGAGGCTGAACATTACTTCATCCAAGCAACATTTCATGTTTCCCTTTCACACACATACCCCTACACACACACACACACACACACACACACACATTTAATTGCATTTTCCTTTCAGTACTGTTTGGTTACCATTCCCAGTTTATACTACAGTGGTACCTCGGGTTACATACACTTCAGGTTACAGACTCCGCTAACCCAGAAATAGTACCTCAGGTTAAGAACTTTGCTTCAGGATGAGAACAGAAATCATGCTCTGGCAGCACAGCAGCAGCAGGAGGCCCCCTTAAGTGGTGCTTCAGGTTACGAACAGACCTCCAGAACGAATTAAGTTCTTAACCCGAGGTACGACTGTATTTAGCAGGCACAAGACTTAGACTGCAGTTCTGTGCATGCTTAACCTGGGAGTGACTCAGTGGGAATTGCTTCTGAAGAGACATGTATAAAATTGCACTGTTGAGCAAAATTTGTTTAATGGGAATTATTCGGTGCTTTAAGTTTACACCCAAACTGGATTGACTGCATGCAGTGTAGAGAGCTATTTCAGAATATTCTCAATGCAATATGTCCGCAAAGTGAAAAATGGAAAGCTGCTCTGGAGAAATTCTATTAGAAGAAGGCTTAGATAAGTGGTAGATTTGGTGCAGGTTCATTGTTTATTTACATTTTGATTTTGATTTTCAATGAGTGCTCCAGCTGGTGATGGATAAGCTGCAGGTTAAGCTTTCAGCTTTTGCTGCAAAGCAGATGGTAATTTAGAATATATATATATATAAAGCAGTAGTCCATACCATCTCTGTTATTTTATGCCTGTTAACTAGCACACTATAAGAATTTACTGTTATGAGGGAAACACATAATCTGTTTGCCGCCTCTGCACTTTCAAACCTGCCTTCTGAAATTGCTTTTTCATCCTCAGTTAACTCTGCTTCTGTTTGGGGCCTAGCCTAGGAAACGTCACATGTATCTGAATCAGGTTTTCAAAGAATTCTTCTTTTTTCCCCATTTTTGCTTTTTGTTTTTGCCAGGGGTTGGCATGGCAGGAGCAAGGAAGCCAGAAAATATAGAGAGTGGAGACATGAAGTTTATGCAATTTGTTTTTAATGTTCTTTTTCAATCAGTATTTTAAGTGAATGTATTATATTGTAGGGTTGCCGTATGTCTTCTTTTTCCAGGACACACCCTCTTTTTCATGGGCTGAGTCGTCAGAGCGATCCATAGTTAGAAGTAGAAGTCGGCAAATGTGTGCTCTTTTTTGCTCTTCAAAATATGGCAACCCTGTATGCTTTATGCAAACTGTTTGGAGGCTATTGTCAATTAAGCAGAACATAAACATTGCCATTTAATAATAATAAAAAGCTGCCAATAATTGCAGGGTACATGATAGTAGCCATAAAGGAGGACCCCAAAGCTGTACCCTTTGACCTCAGAATTGAATACTCATTAAGTTCAATTTCCTGTCCAATTAGGAGTAGCTCATCTGTCTCAAGTCATGGTATTCCTGGTGGCTACTATTTTATTTGCCCAGAATGCCTGGGCATTTGCACTGTTCTGAAGCATTATTGGGGGAAATGGAGACTACCATACAAAATGGTGGCTATCAGTGACCCCTCCACCTTGAATGTTCTAGAACAACATAATGTCTGGGACATACTGGGAAAATAAAATGGGGGGTGGGAATAGCCATCCAAATCAGTTTTGCATACCCCTCAACTGTCCCACATTAAGATAGACATCCTGGAATTACAGAAGCCACTGGTTTTTGATTGGATCCTCAATGTCCCTTTTTGGCTCCCACAAGAGTGCAGCCCGAAAAGATGCACTTTTTTCTGGGCTGCACGCTTGTGTGAGTCATGTGACTCGCACGGAAGCATGGCTCTGAAAAATGCATGTCCTGATTATCGTCTGCGGCATGTTAGAAAGTATGAGCAGGTTTTGTTTTTAAAAATGAAGGCATATGAGTAAAACAAAACAAAATAGCAACCAATGTATAATGCAACATATATACTGTCTCTCAGATACAAACTGTGAATTGCTCTATGACAGCAGCTAGGGATTTCCATTTGAGAATTCCTTTTTTTTTTTTATAAAATTTTTATTGGATTTTCACATTTTATAAAGACATCCCACACACAAAAAAGACACAGACAAAAACATGTATAATTTCAAAACCTTACTTTCTTAACCTTGTTCCTTGACTTCCCCCCACCCCCCCTTCCTACATCCCAATTCCCATAATTAAATCAGCAAGTTGTTATTTCTCCTCCTTACCATATTAATATTACATCTCTTATAAAAAAAAAAAAAATTAAATTCTTTCCTAAGGTGGACCCACGTTCCCTTCCATCGATTTCCCATTTTATATTAAATATGGATCATATTAGCTAAACCCAAAAATCATAAACGTTTTTAAAATTCTATTTTCCCCTCCCTCCCAACCCCGGTTTCTGTCCCTTCCCTGATACGTGTCCACAATAACAGTTCTTAGCCTGGATTCCTCACGTCCGAGGCCTTCAAGTCTCTTTCAGTCCCTCTCCGCCGGTTTTGTTGGTAGTCCTTTGTGTTGGTCGTCAAGTCTCGAAGGAGTTCTGTCCCAATCAAACCAGGTTTTCTTCCCACAAGAATACTTGGTAACAGCTGCTGCAAAAATTCCACCAATCCTTCATATTCAGAGTGGAGGCCCCAATCATATTTCTTCTTTCTTTTAAGTTCCTGTATTTCAAATACTCCAGGGGCCTCCTCCTTCATCTTTCGCATCTTTCGCAGATTTGTAATCCATGTAATCCAAGGGTCTTCTTCCTTATAGTCCACTGGTGTAGGCTTCTGGTTGGTACTTTCCATCTGTGCTTTCTCCATTCCTTGCTTGCTCTCCTCCAATTCTTGAGATATCTCTTCTAATTCAGCTGCAGATTTTTTCTCCATTTGAGAATTCCTAGCATCATTCAGGGGGAACCATGACAGTTAATGTGGTAGAAAACCAATATAATTCTAAAGACCTCAAGGATATACAGTTCTGCACCACATGTACTAAAAAAATCCAAAAAGTGTTGTAAACACCTGGTTGTGAATAGTGATACAGGTCTGAATAGTCTGGCCTGACTGTAATTTTGTAATGACAAATTTCTCTTATATGCATATAAATCTCAAGGTTCATATTCATTGTTTCGTGGCTTTGTTTTCCTCTCCTCCACTCCTGGTCACGGATCTGGATCATTCCAAACAATATCTGTGGACAGCAACCTTATTTGTTCACCTCCCTCTTGAGTTAATGGTGAGCATATGGATTTACACAGGAAAGCCACATGCCTGCACCTCTTGTACATATAAGGAAAATTCACAAGTACTCTGTGTAATGTAGATGAAGGCTCATCTTATGCAATCATTAAGTAAAAGGGTATTTATGCTACTCAGGGGAGGAAACAAAGTGATATTGGAATGGCCTGCTTCTCTTTGACAACCAGTCCATCTGGTAAATCATCAGACTTTGAGCTAGTGTGTTGTAAAAAGTAAGGGCAATTCCCAAGACTCCAGAAACTGAAATACTGCTACAAAATGTTACTAAACCTAACATGTGTTATTTCACCCCAGAGTTCCTGGAAAATCAGACTATGCAGTACAGTGTGGTGTGCTGAACTGCATTCCTCTGCCCTCTCATCTTACTGGGACATAGGAAACAGTACCTAGCGAGATTACATTCAGGGTTCTGGCGCTCTCCAGAAAAAATACAAATAAGCCCAACTTACATTCCAAACTGGTTTTTGAACTGCACTTTCACTTTAGAAAATTGCAATATTCAGGGTCTGCTCCCCACATGAGGAAGTGCTTGGCAAAGGTCCCTCTAGTAGGCCTTCTCCATTTTAATTTCCCACAGTGCCCCAGAACAATTCTATGCTGCAGACATACTATCATGGAATCAAAGAATTGTAGTGTTGGAAAGGACCATGAGGGTCTTTTAGGCCAACCCCTTGCAATGCAGGGATCTTTTGCCCAAAATGAAAATGATTGTTTAGCATTGTGGCCACAAGGTAAATCCAGGTTGCTGGGGGACTCTGTCAGGGCTTTGATGCCTGGAGAGCTGCCTGACAGTCTCAAGTTGCTGAGAATAAATTTCAGAAGCAGTGGCCAGGAAGGATTGAAGCTCCTATCTCTGTGCATTTAAAAGATATATTTCTCTTCCTTACACTTGCATCATTTCTGCATAATGGAACAGAAAAGGGGAGTGGGATTGAGGTGGCAGTGAGGTCAGCATGGTGCTAACACACCAGCAGGGGTGCCAAATTGGCTCTGCTGGCACATTTGCCCTGCACCAACCTTGCGCCTCTGGTATGTAACTGCAACACAACCAGGGAGAGGTCAAGTGAGCAGCACAGCTCCACCAACTTACCACTCCCCCTCTCTGTCCCAGTATGCAGCAGTGGCAAAACTGGAGGGAGGTCAGCAGCCCCGCCACCTTGTCCCCTCTCCATTCAAGCATATAGTGGTGAAGCAACTGGAGGGAGTAGAGCATCTCTATCACCTTGCTCCTTCCCCTTTCCATCTAAATATGCAGCAATGACGTAACCAGAGATAGGTTAGGTTAGATGAGCAGCACAGCACAACCAAGCAGTCCACTACAGTCACTAATATCGTGTTTAGGGTTACAGACTTAGACTGCAGTCCTAAGCCCGCTTACCTGGGAGTAAGCCTCACTAGACTCAGTAGGCTTTACTTCTGAGCAGGCACACCTAGGATTTCACTGTTAGTGTCAGGTCTTTTATCAGCACAGTATACCTATGAAATATCACCAATGTTCTGATCTTAGCAAGATGCAACAATACAATGTAATCCAGAAGTGATCACTATCATGGTTTGCCACCTGTGCCTTTGTTAATGGAATCATCCATTTCAGAACATGACAGTTCCAAAAAAATTGCCCCCCAGATTCCAATTTAAGAACACTTAGTTCCTGGTTTATAGAGTTACAGGCCACAACACCAGGACACCATTTACAAAATAGTACAGTGACATGTACAATGTTGGATCATGGTTCGTCCTTCCCCTCCACCATATGACTGGTAAGTTTTCATTTATATCATTTTTAGTTATCTGACTCATGAAGAGTTCTATATTGTACCGTCTTAATTATACCAATCAGCCGTTTGAAAGTTAACACAAAATTCAGTTTCTCAGCATTTCTTAATTAAGCATTTCAGCCCCATTTTCCTGCATTCCTCAAAGAGTGACTGTAGCTTAGTTCTCTTCCTGCCTTTAATCAATGTTATCATGTAACAAATCATGTCAGTTTCTTGTTACAGTATTTCATTTCAATTTTGTGACTGGTTTTGCTTTTGCAGTAATCCTTTTTAAAAAAAACAAATTGAACAAAAATCCCTAGCTATATCTCATGAGACTGGTGAAAATGGAATAGAATGTAATGTGCAAAATATTCAAGTGATCTTTACTGATTGACCCCACACCTCATCTGGAATAGCTGGTAAGTTTACATAAAAGAAATGGAAAAGATGTACTAGTTATTGAGAAACTGAAAACTATTAATAGGAGGAACATATAAAATATTGTGGATAATTTAGGATGTGTGAGAGAACTATTTTATCCCTTTTCTAAGGCCATTCCTACTCTTAAGGTAAAGGGACCCCTGACCATTAGGTCCAGTCATGACTGACTCTGGGGTTGCGGCATTCATCTCACTTTATTGGCTGAGGGAGCCAGCTTCCAGGTCATGTGGCCAGCATGACTAAGCCACTTCTGGCAAACCAGAGCAGCTCACGGAAATGCTGTTTACCTTCCCGCCAGAGCAGTACCTATTTATCTACTTGCACTTTGATGTGCTTTCGAACTGCTAGGTTGGCAGGAGCAGGGACTGAGCAACAGGAGCTCACCCCGTTGCAGGGATTCGAACCGCCAACCTTTTGATTGGCAAGTCCTAGGCCCTGTGGTTTAACTCACAGCGCCACCTGCATCCCTGTTCCCTCTCTTATGTGAGGGCAAATTTGCCACACACCGGTCATCCCAGGGGATGACTCAATTGGTTTCTCCCTGGGGAGGAGTATTGAGGTGGCATGAGTGGATAGGGATATATATTCCTGCTCCTCCCTAAAGCCTCACCTCTTTTCTGCTGTGGCACCCACCCTCCCTTTTGCTGTGTGGGCTTCGCCAGTCACAGGACCCCTCAATTGGCCCAAGACTCTCTTTCACCTTCTCCACATTGTTGGGAGTAAGTTTTGGAGTGGTGCAATTCCTTGTTAATCGGGCCTTTAGTCCATGCAGGAAAGACAGTTTATGATTTGGAGAACTTTAACCCTGAGGCATTATGGGGCATTCTGGCATTGCCCTAACTGTATCTGCCTAGTGGGTGACAAGACTGCCCTGTGCAGTGAAGATATTTTGCTTGTGTGGGGTGGGATTCCTATGAAATGGGTATTGTGGTACCCACAACCATTTATTTGCTTTCCAAATGCCACCTAGGACCAGAAAGCTTGGTGAGCTCTGCTGTAAAGCACAGATATCAGTTGATTGTGGATTTTATGCTTTGGCAGTTTATATTGGACTTTAAGCAACAACAACAACAACAAACCTGGTTCTTGTTTGAAAGTATATAGACCTATTTCTGAAATGAAGTGGATTAGCATATAGAAGAGATTGAAATAAATAAGTTCAGCTACAGTTGCCACAGGATAATAGCCAGAGAGGCCAGCAACATAACACCTCCGCAGATGGGTAGGTGGCCTTACAGCGACTGCCGGCAGATGTGCAAGAGTTATTGGCTGAGCAGAATGAACATTCCTCTTCTGTGCACAAAAACATCTGTGTGTACCAAACCAGAAATTAAACTTGCTTTAAGCCCATCTAATCAGACATCCAGCCTTTGCTGACTGCTGCCTGCATCTGTCATCCATACCAGCCACTTTGCATGCATTTATATCCTATCATCATACACACCCAATGATGACTTCATTACTTTATGAACAGTTATTGGGATTGAGCCTCCTCTTTAGACTTGATTTCTGGATTCAGAAGATTTTTATTTTATTTGTCAGCTGAGTGTGTGTGGGGGGGGAGCTTTCTCTTTGTCAAGACGACAACCACATTCATATCTGCTCTGCGCATCCTTCCAGTGACAGCTGTGGTTCTTTGTTTCATCTTGTCTAGCTCTACATAATCAAGACACTTAAGGAAAAAGAAGTCTGCTTCTCCTTCTTTTTCACACAGCATGACAGGTGGAACTTTCCTCCACAAGTATATCTTTGTTGGAAAAAGCTCACCTTGAACTTAGGAACCTAGGACACAGCCTAACAACAAGTCAGCCTTCTACCATTGGTCAAGCTAGCTCAACATTGTCTACACTGACTGACAGTAGCCCTCCAAAATTTCGGGCAGGGTTCTCTCCCAGCCCTACCTAGAGATGCCACATACATTGTCATCGTGCTCACCTTCTTTAGAAATGGTGACTGTGGCGTTTGCCCTCCTATGTGTGTGACATCATACTGTGTTCATAGGGAAAGGGTTAACTAATTGTAAAATGACTAGCCAATGGGTACCCAGGGGGCAGATTTAACTGTGTATGAGGTTTAAGCACAGAGGTTTTTTAGTTAGTTAGAGTTGTTGAGAAGACAGTCTGGAGTTAGAAGAGACAGAGAAGATAAGTCTGTGGGTTGGGCTAGTCTGGTGTGAGAGAGTGAGAGAATTTGTTAAGAGGAGTCTGTCAAACAGTTGAGATAATCAGTCAGAAGGTATTAGGAAAGTACAGTGGTGCCCCGCAAGACGAATGCCTCGCAAGATGAAAAACTCGCTAGACGAAAGGGTTTTGCGTTTTTTGAGTCGTTCCGCAAGACGAATTTCCCTATGGGCTTGCTTCGCAAGACGAAATGTCTTGCAGGTTCTTGTGAGTTTGTTTCATTTTTCTTAAAGCCGCTAAGCCGTTAATAGCCGCTAAGCCGCTAAGCCAGTAATAGCCGCTAAGCCGCTAAGCCGCTAAGCCGTTAATAGCCGTGCTTCGCAAGACGAAAAAACCGCAAGACGAAGAGACTCGCAGAACGGATTAATTTCGTCTTGCGAGGCACCACTGTATAGGCCGGTAAAGAAACTAAAGTTAAGATACTGATAGGAATATTATCTGAGAAACCATAAACTTATTAATGTTTGTAAAATAAACTTGGGTTTTTTTGTTCACTTTTAACAACTGACTGGACTCAGTGTTTTACCAGAGAGTAACTGGTTGGTGGCAGTGGGGAAGTGAGCACAGTGGTGGCACAGGGATCAATAGATCGTTAAATGTCCGGGGACCACAGTGACCTTCTTTAGAAATGTTACTGGAACAGCATGGCACTACCAGATGTTGCCACAGCAATCCCTATGTCACATACCCTGAAAGGCTGAATTTCAGGACATCTATCCTTCCAGGTAACAGAGGAGTGTACAGGGAAGATCACTATGTAATCTGTCCAGTCAGACAGACATTCCACCAGTCGATACATTTTCTTTGCCTGTATACTCGTTTGTTTACCGTATTTTTCCCCATCAAACATTTTGATTTAAAATGGCTGAAGCTGTTTCCTGGATTGGTCATCCTGGCATGGAAGCAATCATTTTTATTGTACCTGTACGTGTAATTTCTCTCCCCCCTTACAAATATTATTATTATTGAACTGTGAGAGTGTACCTATGCCCCAGCTTCTCCTCCTTTAATGTAATACTTTATATTATTGCATCCTGTTTCTTTAGCCAGTTGTCATGCTTGAGAAATTGTTGTGCATAAAGCCCAGCAGGGCTTAAAAATAATAATAATCAAGTCAGTTGTTTGGGTGATGGCCAAATACTATTGAACATATTGTTCGCTTACAAGTGTGCGGTTGATTTCTCAAGCAACCCAATCTACACCACTGCAGAGTTATTCCTAATTCACGCTGCTCTGTGGGAAATGAACACCATGTGTATCACTTTTAGTCGTTTTAGCCTGATTTCACAGCGTCAGCGTCGGCACTGAGTGAAGGAGTTTCGCATTCCATAATATCACATTTTGCTCGCTAATCTTATAAAGCTCAGAGATTAACCAAACACATGAAAGAAATCAAATGGGAATGTGGCTTGGAATGCTTGCAGAACTGACATTCCAAACCTTACATGGAAGACACACATTTATAAACTGCTTATGTTCCTGCTGCTTGCATACGGTTGACTTTGATTTTCACTTGTCTTCAGGAAGATGATCAAAGCAACCATGAAGGGTGAATGCACTCATTCTGAAAGGAAGCACATGGGTTTCCAGTTGGGGAGTGCTTCTGGCCTAGGTCAGAAGCTGATTGGGATGAGGCTCATCTTTCTCTGACCCCAGAGGAACATTTGGGCTCTTGGAAGAAGGTCTTCATTTCATTTCAGCAATGGAATATGTCCTACTCACCTCTTGCCCCACGGCATTGCAATCCAAATGAGCTAGGGCCAAGACTTTCATAAACATATGAGAGCACCTTTAAGAAAAGTATCTGTCCAGTGCTATCATGGCCTCGCTCACATAGTGAGTTCGCAAATAATTTACATAACACAGAGTTTAAACCATGAGTCAGGGAGCTCCAGTCTCAAAACAATCCAAAAACAATCTCTCACATGCTTCAGGTAACCTGATGTTCTAAGAGTTGTCCCTTGTTATTTCCCAGTACCTGCCCTTGACATATCTACTGAATGCTGAACATCCATTGCTCATGATATCATAACACAAAGAAACAAAAAATAAGTCTGGTGCTCCTCCCATTTAGCAATAGCACACCCTCAGACTAGAAGTATCCTTCCAAGCTTACTATTATGTACATCAAGTTCAGGAAGGGTATTTAGATAGGTGTTCTTAGTGACTGCTTTTCCTATTAAGAACATGAAGAGAGCCCTGCTGGATCAGGAGTCCAGAATATCACAGTGGCCAACCAGAGGCCCATGGGGCCTAAGAGCAATAGCACTCCACCTCCTTGTGATTCCCAGCTACTGTGCCTCTGATATTGGGGGCAGAACATATGCACCATGGTTAGTAGCCATTGATAGCCTTATTATCCTTGGTGGTTGAACATCCCCACGGGAAGCTCACTACCATAATCAGATACCTGCAGCTGGTTCCAGAGTGACTGTCACTATTTTGTGGGTGGGATTCCATTTCATATTAGCTAACTCAAATTGTGCGAATTAAAGTTGATTTGACAGAAAATATAGGAAGTGACCCTGTCATTCACGCATATTCATACTGAATTTTCTAAACATAGGCCCTATGCAAACATTAAATCCAATGTCTGAATCTAAGGTATTCAGCAGGCCTGGAAGCGGTGCATGGAGTGGTGGAGAATTTGAGGCCCTCAAGATGTTGTTAGACAAAACCTTCCATCATCTCTGTTGGCTGGGGCTGATGAGAGTTGGTGTTCCACAACCTACGGGGAGAGCCACAAGTTCCCCACCCCACTCTACACATTTAGGGCTCATCCAGACTAATTCTAGATTTAAAGGACATGCTTAATGTCACCAAATGACTATTCCTTCATCTTTTTTTAAGGAAATAGTTTAGCATCTACAGCTGTAACCACATGGTCAAATTGTTCTGAAACATTGTAGTGGAAGAAAAAAATTTTTCATATTTATGGACAAGAGAATACTCAAAGGGAATTTCATGAACTGAAATTATAGGGAGAAATGGCCTTTCATACCCTCTGTTTAATTTAATTGAGGCAATACTCTGTGTCTGCTCCCCCCGCCCCCGTACAGCATTTTCTCCCATTATCTCCCCCATGTATGGATGGGGAAAAAATTCTCAAGTGCTTGTCATTGTCTAAGCTGCAGCATAGCTTCATTATGCCCTTCTGGCTAATACTGAAACATCTGTGCCAACGATGGCTTAATCTTTGTTTTTGAAATGGATTCGTGCATCCAGTCAAAAGAAGTCGAATGAGGACTAAGAAAAAAGGGACTAAGAAAAGAAGTGTCAGACTCAATACGAAAGGCTCATTACGTCCTGTTCTTGAGCCTAGGAGGATTTTCCATTGTAACCAAGCCTTCAAATACTTGAGAATGTCCTCCTCTCCTCCATTGTCCCAGCCTGCACTTCTCATTTACCACATGTGATCTTTGAGCAATGACTGAAGGAAGTGTGCCAGAAGGAAGACCTTCTGCCCAATTCTGGAGAAGCTCTAAATGAATTAGTTCCTAGTAAAGAATGACATTTGCCTGGGAGTCTTAAAGAGGAAGAACAGATATACACCAGGAAAACATTCCCCTTCCCACAAAATGCAGAGGGAGGAATTGTATATTTTAGTGATTCTGTAAGGCAGGAGTGGCCAGCATGATGGTGCTGTGGTTCTGTGGAGCTGGACAGGCTGGTTCAGGTTGGTGGTGCACCAGCAGAGTCAATCTGGTGGTCCTGCTGGTGGGCTCTTAATGCTACACAGCCCTCACACTGCCCATTAAGCAGCATTGATGCCATTGTTGGGAGCTTGGTTCCATAGCAAGCAACCCACTCTAACGACATGTCCTGGAAAAGATGCCAAATCCAATTTTCACCATCTCTAGATAGTGCTGGGAAACACTCCTATCTGAAACCCTGGAGGCAGCTGCCATTCTGTGTAGACAATACAAAGCTAGATGGATCAGCTGTCTGGTTCAGTAGAAGAAATCATCCTAGGTTTTCCAGGCTGGAATATGTCTAGCAGCTTTTGCAGAGTTGAAAGGGTACGAATTGTTGCTCGTCATCTGTACATTCATTTCGGCACTTCAAAAACTGGTAAAACTTGTTCGTCCAGATGCAACAGTGGCACAAAAGGAATGAGACATCATGACAGTCATACTGCTGAACCATTTTCACCTCTTGTTTGTCCTCATCTCTAGAGTGTATTTTAATGGAATGATTTCATATAATAATAGTATTAATGTGGCTACCTTGCTGATGATCCATGACATTTGTTCCCAGCTATTAAGGAGTGGGACTCAGAGGTCTGCTTTATTTAGACGTTGGTTATTGAGGATGAACCCTGATAAGACAGAAGTACTGTTTCTGGGGGACAGGGGGTGGGCAGGTCTGGGGGACTCCCTGGACCTGAATGGGCTAACTGTGCCTCTAAAGGACCAAGTGGGCAGCCTTGGGGTCATATTGGACTCACAGCTGTCCATGGAGCATAGCTGTCAACTTTTCCCTTTTCTTGCGAGGAATCCTATTCGGAATAAGGGAATTTCCCTTTAAAAAAGGGAAAAGTTGACAGCTATGCCATGGAGGCATAGGTCAATTCTGTCTACCAGCTCCATCTGGTATATTGGCTGAGATCCTACCTGACTGCACGTTGACTCTCCAGAGTGGTACATGCTTTGGCTATCTCCTGATCTACTTGGGCCTACCTTTGAAGGTGACTCAGAAACGACAACTAATCCAGAATGAGGATGTTAGACTGGTGACTTGGAGTGACCACCAGGCCCATATAACACTGTTCCTGAAAGATCTACATTGGCTTCCAGTATGTTTCTGAACCAATTCAAAGTTTTGGGGCTGACTTATAAAGCCTTAAATGGCCGAGGCCCTGTATACCTGAAAGAGCGACTCCACCCCCATCCGTCAGCCTGGAAACTGAGGTCCCATTCCAAGGGCCTTCTAGCAGCTCCCTCACAGTGAGAAGTGAAATTACAGGGAACCAGGCAGAGGGCCTTCTCAGTAGTGGTGCCCTCCCTGTGGAACACCCTCCCACCAGATGTCAAACAGATAAGCAACTACACGACTTTCCAAAGATATCGGAAGGCAGCCCTGTATCAGAAAGACATTGGGAAGATGTCTCACTGTGTTTTTATATTATGTTGGAAGCTGCGCAGAGTGGCTGGAGCAACACAGTTGGGGGGCAGGGTATAGGTAATAAATGATTGTTGTTGTTGCTGCTGCTGCTGCTGTTGTTATATTTCTAAAATGTGCCCATTACTTGTCAATCCAATTAGTGAACGACTCATGAAACTGGGTCTTCCGAATGTCAGGGGGAAAAGGGAAAAACCTACAATAGGGAAAAAGCCACTTGGTTTCTCCCTTTTCTCTCAGCTACTGGATCTGGCTGGCATATGAGTCTTTAACATTGTTTAAAATTACCCACTTCTAGGTCTATACGTTTAATTTGTTTCCGCCTTAACACAATAATAATAATAATTTTGTGGTTATTTATTTGTATGCCGATAGCTTGAACGGTGGGAAATGAGCGCCTTTGGTGCTGTTCTTGCAATGAGGCTTCTCACTCATTAGCACAGTATTAATGAGGCTGGGTTTCAACGCAGGTGTTGTTAAGTGCAATCAGAGCAGTTTTATTAGTCTACAAATTGTCTTGACTTGACAAAGGAAGTCAGATGGGTTCATGCTCAGTTAACCTTTGCCTACATGCATGATTTGGTTGATTAAACAGCAATTGATAATGACCTTCAATCTGGCAAATTATCTAAAGGTGATGCAACATGCAATTCATTGTGATGGGCATAATGCTCCGTAAAACTGTTTCTTTTTCATGTAGGCAACTATAAGGTAATTTTGAAAATTAATCAATCACGAGCAACTAATTTATTGTTACACATTCAGGGTGCAATTCAACATTGTGCTGCTACTAATATTCCACCTTCACAAGCCTTTCAGCTTGCCAGATGGCGCAATCCCCCTGCACCCCTGCTATAATAATAATATTCTGATGCGGGGGGTGGGAGATCAAGAGATTATTTATAAAATGGATCCCAGCCACTTGCTATGTTCACATTTTGCAAAAAATAAAAAATCCACAGCATGGATAGGAAATCTATGTCCCTCCAGATGTGTTGGACTACAATTCCCATCATCCACTGGCCAAGCTGATAGTTTGTGTTCAATTACATCTGGACGGTCACCCGTTGTTCATATCTCTGGTGTACAGAGTACTTTGCAGAGCAATGCAAGCAAGGTCTCTCCTTCAAGAACACCACAGTCTACATTTTAACAGGGGAGAAAGAAGAGACAAAGCTTATATGAGATGGATGTGAGCACAATCAGAGCTCTGAGCCCAAATTTGAGCTGCTTTTAAGTTTCTAGCCCCATCAAACAAATAGGTTGAAAATCACTTGTCTAGATGAGAAATGATCACAGCGGGGAGACAGTGTGTAGAAACAGATGCAAATATCTAAAGCCCCCATGCTGGCAAGAAATTTACACTGGGTAAGTGGAGAGACAAATTACGGGGACCACAGAGGAAATCATCTGATGCTGTTATTTCCCTTCCTCCTCCTTCTGAACAGGACTTATTCTTGCCTGGAACTTCTAGCTCTCCACTCTCTTGAGACAGCCACAATAATGGAGAGCTTGTTAAATCTTCCTAATAAGGCCTTGAGCTGGTTCACACAATATATTCCCCCTGCCCCACTGCCCAATGAAGTGAACCATCATCATTCCTGGCATGCACAGACAAAAAAATACATGTGTGTCAAGACATTGCAAATATGGTTGGCAGGCATTTCATTGATGGGTTGGAACTTGGAGGCAAAGGTCCATTCCGTCTTCCTCCCTTCTATATGTGGAGGGAGGATGCATTGATAGAGCTTTGATGTCATTATGGAAATTCATGAAGATAAGATGAACCAAGGAAAAGGACTAAGGATCACTGGAAGAGAATAATGCTTGCATGCAAAAGGTGCCAAGCTCAACCTCTGGGATCTCAAGGTAGGGCTCAGAGAGACGTCTGTTTGAAACCCTAGAGAGCTTCTCTCATTCAGTGTAGGCAATACTAAGCTGCACGATCAGTAGTCCAACTCAGTGTAAGTTCGCTTTCCATGTTTCTAAGTCCCAGTTTTATCTGTGTCCACTAGAGATGGGCAAATCTGTCAATTTTTTCTCTGTTCTCATTTTGTCACTCTTCAGTTCTCCACATCCATTGTCATTTTTTTAATTTAAAAAGCCTTCATGAAAATTCACCAGTGCTTTAGTTCCAGTTCTCCCTAATACAGTATATACATTTTGGGATGTAATTTTGCCCAATATAGACATTTTTGCAAAACATGTGCCCCCAAATATTATTTATTAATATTTATCATTCTGCAAAGCATATGTCCCAGCTATAATGTATTTTGTATGTTGTTTTCACTATTATGTGCATTTTTTAATTAAAGCATTATGCCAATATATGCATTTTTGTACACATTACTTTGATGGAGAACTTCATTGCAAATTTTGGAGACATGCGAATTTCAAAAGGTGGCTTGTGCAGCAGTTTGCCTATTGTTTCAGAAAGTGTGAATAAGGTCAATTCACTAATAATAATAATAATAATAATAATAATAATAATTTATTATTTATTATTTATACCCCTCCCATCTGGCTGGGCTTCCCCAGCCACTCTGGGCGGCTTCCAACAAAATATTAAAATACAGTAGTGCATCAAACATTAAAAGCTTCCCTAAACAGGGCTGCCTTCAGATGTCTTCTAAAAGTCTGGTAGTTGTTGTTCTCTTTGACATCTGGTGGGAGGGTGTTCCACAGGGCGGGTGCCACTATCAAGATGGCCCTCTGCCTGGTTCCCTGTAACTTGTCTTCTCACAGTGAGGGAACTGCCAGAAGGCCCTCGGAGCTGGACCTCAGTGTCCGGGTAGAACGATGGGGGTGGAGACGCTACTTCAGATATACTGGGCCAAGGCTGTTTAGGGCTTTAAAGGTCCTAAAGTGCAAACTAAGTGCAAACTAACCGAATTTCTCACTCATCCCTGGTGTCTGCTCATGTATTCAGGCATATTTCTGCTGAATACTATATTTATCACATGGCACAAACTGCTGATGGGGAAAATTCAACAATATCCAGGGTTGCCGGATATAGCTGTGTGCCTGAATGTGTCTTACTGACACTACATAGCCTGGGGTTCATAAAGAAAGGCACATGTGAAGCCATACATATTTAAACACACAGTTGGTGAATGCATTGCAGGTGGCAGCACTGGAAACTGTTTGCCAGGGTTGCATTTTGACGTGTAATAATATAGCTTGGTTGACAGACTAGAATTTGGCCGTGGGCTTTTTACACATTTCAGGCAAATGTCCAGTCATGTAAACCTTAAGCTAGGGAATAGCTAGGTTTGTTCCAGGCCACAGAGATTTTCTGCACATTGCCCACATTTCTTCACAAGTTCAGTGGTTTATTCTTCACACAGATGGTTAGTTAATTACAGAGCTGGGAAGATTTCGTGTCTGGTTTTATATGTGGGGCAACACTGTAATTGAAGAAAAGATTAATAAAACAGCAGCTGTAACAGTACGCAGTGTCCTTATTAGTTCTGAACGATGTCATAGGCAGGGACAAATTAATAATGGGATATATTGGAGCAGTTGCCAAACCTCCCAGAATCATTGTCCTTGAGGCTCTGCACAAAAACACCACAATACCCTCTAGATTCAGGTAGGTGTTGGTCTGACACAGTCAAAATAAATACCCATTGAGTCAATCACCCATCTCCTACTACCCTCCTGAGAAAAACCATGCCCTCCCACTGTATATAAGGGTCTGGTGACTTCTTTTTCAGTGTATTTGAAGAAGTGTGCATGCACACGAAAGCTTATACCAAGAACAAACTTAGTTGGTCTCTAAGGTGCCACTGGCAATCTTTTTATTTTTTTATATATTTCGACCACAATACCCTGGATTCCCCCTCATTCGCACAGTCAGTCATTTTCTTCAACTTATAGCCTGTCCATCATTGTTTAACAATCCCAGGGTGAGTTACGTTATAAAACATCCACGGCAAATCCAGATAATTTGTTGGCGGCAGAAGTGCTTCTGAATACCAGTTGCTGGAAACCACAGGAGGGGATAATGTTCTGCCTGGGGAGGGGTCCTGCCTGAGACTTTCCCACAGGCATCTGGGTGGCCACCGTGAGAACAGGACGTTGCGCTGGATGAGCCATTGGCCTGATCCAGCAGGCTCTTTGTATATCCCCATCGTAATAAGCATTGCAGTATGAAACTTTTTGAGATACCAAATAAAAATATCCTCACAGAGTTGATAGTAATGCAGTAGGCAATCCATCCATTAGCAACTGGGCTCATTAAATCAACCCTGCTCCCAAAGCCTGGATGAAGTAGCATGTCATGCTTCAGCTGGTGCCTTAGCATTAACTCTGATCCAGACGTTTGATTTATGTTGTCATGCAGCCATGGATAGATGGATGGCCAATGTATGGTAAGGGTCAGACTTGGATTTTCTCTCTTGACAGGAGAGAGCTATGAGGGAAGCCCAAAAGGAACGGACCACTAGTTGCCGATATCTTGGAATGCTTTAAGACAGGCATAGGCAAACTCGGCCCTCCAGATGTTTTGGGACTACAACTCCCATCATCCCTGACCACTGGTCCTGTTAGCTAGGGATGATGGGAGTTGTAGTCCCAAAACATCTGGGAGGGCCGAGTTTGGCTACGCCTGCTTTAAGACTTCTATTATAGGTGGTTCCCCCTTCCCCAGTGATTTTGCTATTGATACATGTTACCAAAAAGCACAGATGAAAGCAGTCTCGTAAAACCCCAGACACAGCTGCCAACAATGTTTTCATGTTTGTTTGTCAGTGATAGTATTTAGGAGTGTGCATTACAAAATTCAAAACGTTTGTATGAGAAGACTGCAAATAATGAACGGTGTTATGACATTGCTTTCCCATCTCATTTATTGCAGGAACCCTGAAACTAATAAAAGAGAGAGGGGTGCTGGTCTGTTTATAGAAGGTGAAATGTCTGAGAGATCTGGCTGTATCTCCAAAAATGTGACTAAGCCAATGTATTGCTAAGCTGATGTGAATCCCCGAGCTTTGCCACCTGGTGCTTTCCATGATCTTTCATGCCAACTTCTAGGGTTCCTTTTGTGTGTGCTTTATTCAAACACAACATCTTGGCTTTTGGTTAATCGGCCAACATGAGCCAATAGCTCTTTTTCTTCTACGTTTTGGCCTACACTAAATCAAAATGTACAAGAAAAGTAGTGCTCTAGTATGGCTAGGCTATAGATCTATTATCTCCCTGCACTTTGCACCTGTCGGATCTCATTTAGGCTGCAATCCTAAATAGCATGCTTATTTTGTAGTAAGCCCCATTGAGATGAATGGGGATTTACTTCCTTTTCAGTGTCATGTTATTGTTATTGAGTGTAGAGGAACAGTCACGTTGCACTGGGTCCCAAGATGCTACAAACAACATCACAAAGGGCACTAAATAAACCAGATTAAAATCAGACTGAAAAGCCCTTTAGTGGAATGGTACCCCTACCCTCATTTGTCTTCCTGCTGGGGGTAGAGAATTTCAGCAGGTCATTTGTGCTCAGACTAACCCCAACCCCCACCACCTAAAAATTTACTTACTGTTGTTTAATCTCTTATATTCATTTTCACACTTTCCTGTGCTTACTGTTTGATGTCGCTCTTGATGAGCCTTAGGTGCACCAGCAATCTGGAAGACAGTTATCTATCAGCCACAGAGTCGTGTGACCTTGGGGTAAGGTCATGATAATCTAGTTGAATTGAAGGGCTTGGAATTAATCAGATTTTGTCCAATGGTGCAATCAGAATGCAAATTGGTTATAAAATATATTCCATGAAAGATACCTCAAGAGTTATTTGTGGCTGAAGTTCAATACTCTTGATGCTTCATTCCAGATGGTAGAGATAAATGAACTGTCAAGTTGGAATTGCAGCTGAAAGACACAAACAAATTCAAACCACAACCAAATTAAGCCAAGTGCCCTGAATTTAAACTTGTTTTGTTCTATCCACTTTGATTTAAAGAGTAAATAAAAGTATATATTATTCAACAGAAGCTTTTGAGGAGGGTAGAAAATGGAGTCCTTGAAAATGGAGCCGGAAATATCACGGCTTTCTGAAATAGCTGTTATCAAGTGTTGCAGGTGGGGAAACCAAGGGAAAAGGCTATATCTGCTGAAATTCTCTCTTCTGCAAAACCATTAAAGGCTCAAGAAATTGCCCTCCTTTTTAATTTGGCCATATGATTTGGGGATCTTATTCCCAGTAAATATGCAGCCTTGAAAGCATGTCATTCACACTTCCTGTGTTTGCTGAGGGAACCTTCTGGGTGACACAGGTGTACCTTGGGAATTTTGCTTGCCGGGTAAAGCTTGGCACCACCCACAGATCCAAGCGCATTGCAAAAGATCATGTAGAAATCCCCTAAAATACCCAGTTTGGTTCAGCAAAAGAATGAAACTTTCTGTGCTCAGAAGTTATAATTATAAACATTGTGCAATCTACTCCTTCATTTCCTTTTGTTACAGTTTGCCTCTTCTGAGGAATCTATGATACAATTCTTTATATTAGGAACACTCAGTAGTTATTTGTGTTCACATCTGCTGTGTTTGAAGCCTACCTTTTTGCAGCTGATAGTTAATCTTTCAGGAGATGACTCATTGCAAGCTCATCTGCAGAAGATTTTGAACAAAGGCTTTCAGAAGAAATAGGAATGAAAGCAGTAATCTGCATAACATTGAGGGTTTTTGTGTGTGCGCGTGCGTATTTCTCCTAATATACACATTTTGTATAGATAATCAGCATTTTTGTGTGCATTGCCCTAAGATGCATATTTTCATGTGCAGTTTTTCCTGATGTACACAGTTTTACAATTAATTTTTAATAATAAAATATAAATTTTCTGTGGGCTTTAAAAGAATTCATATAGGCATGTACACTTTTCCCCATACAGGCACTACTGTACACATAGTTTGGCTGGAGAACGGCATCACAAAATTTGGAGGGGGGGCCAAGCTTTGAGGAATAGTCAAGTTTTGGTTTGCTTTTTTTTTGTAACTCTGAATTAAACAGTTTTGCATTAAAATACAAAACTGTATTTTCTCCCCCATCCTTCAACTCAAGGCTTAAACTTGATTTAAACTTGTTTGGTTTTTTCCTTTCCCTTTTAGGCAAATTGGCAGCCTGAAGTATGTTGGGGGTGGGGAAGGAATGACAGCTAGCCTAGGATTCAGAGCAAAGGTAAGCTCATATCAATTACAGTGGTACCTCGGGTTACATACGCTTCAGGTTACATACGCTTCAGGTTACAGACTCCGCTAAGCCAGAAACAGTGCTTCAGGTTAAGAACTTTGCTTCAGGATGAGAACAGAAATCATGCTTCGGTGGCGCAGCAGCAGCAGGAGGCCCCATTAGCAAAAGTGGTGCTTCAGGTTAAGAACAGTTTCAGGTTAAGGACGGACCTCTGGAACGAATTAAGTACTTAACCTGAGGTACCACTGTACAGTTTGAAGTCAGTCCAGCTTCCCAGAATGGTTTAACAATCAATTTCTCTACCCAGGGAACACTGGGAATTGTAGTTCTGTGAGGGGAATAGGTGTCTCCTAACAACTCTCAACACTCTTAACAAACTGCATTTCCCATGATTCTTTGAGAGAAGAGAGAAGACTGTGAAAAGTGGAATGATACAATTTTAAATATATAGTGCAGATGGGACCTTAGTATCTAGATCCACCTTACAGATTTTCCTTGAAAGCACTGAAATTACAGACAATGGTAGCATGCATATGGAGTTTTTCTCCCCCTCAGGGACAAAAATCCTTAAGTCCACACATAAAAATGACATTTCAGCAAAGCCATAACAACTGTGCCATGATCTGCAAAGTGAGCTGGGTATGAAGTTTTCATCTTTAACAAGCATTATTATGATTAATCAATATTTATTCCTCTCAGTGTCCCTATGGGATAGGATGTCACTTTTCTTAACAGAGAAATAAGTAGTGATCTCAATTTTTACATCAAAGCCACTAACAGAACTCAGAATGATCCTCATTTGTTTTCTGGTAGAAGATGAAAGCAAGGGCTGAAGTCATTGAATGTAGAGATGTAGACCTAAATTGGACAATTTCATCAGTGCTGTCAGCCTGTAACAGTGCAGAAAGAGTAAACTGTCCTTAAATGTGCTGAGTTAAAGTCAGCTAGCATTGGGTATACGCTGGCCTGCAAGGCTCTCCTTCCAAACAGATGGCCAGTGCAATCGTCACTGATCACCCATGCAGTTAAACTCAGCTGCCTAGAATTAGTAATCCTCCCTTTTGACATGCGATCGTCATCGTCATCATTGGCAGCACCAATAATCTGTTGAGCAGTTGAATGTTTGCCACCTTCTGTGCACACAGACTTCTTGGTTGCAGGATAGATTTCACTGCTCTTCCCTCCTCTCCTCAAAGCACCCGCTTTGACTTCTTTACCCAGTTTGATTGATCCACAGTTTCTTGCTGTGCACAGATTGGGGCTGCAAGGGTGGGCTCGAAATTCTAGGCTTTCAGTATGCCACTAGGTATTGTACCCTTAGATATTCTACAATATGTTAGCTTCCCCCACCCCTTTGGTAGCTTACAGAATCTTACATGTGCTGATCTGGTAGCTGTTTCCACACTGCAACTCTTCATACCTGGCTTGCTATAATATCTAATGGAGACTTCCGCACAAATCCTGCACACCACACAGACAGTTTTTGTTTGTTTATCTGAAGCATTTCTAGCCCACTCTTGAGTCCCAGAGTGGCTTATGAAGTTCCATAATAAGACTAGTCCCTGCTTACAATGCAAAAGTCACAACACAAAAGGAAAAGGGATTGGGAGGGGGAAATAAATTGCCAGTGAGAGATGCCTTCAGAAACATTCAAGACAGAGGCAGCACTTTCTGAAAACCAGTTGCTAAAAACCACACAAGGAAAGAGGGCTCTTGTTCTCAGGTCCTGTTACAGGATTCCCAAAGGCATCTAGTTGGCCACTGTGAGAACAGGATGCTTGGCTACATGGGTCATTGGTCTGATCCAGCAGGCTCTTATGTTTTTATGTGAAACTCTCAGGAAAATCCATGCAGATGGTTGTGCTAGATGACATTGCCACAGGCATAGTATCGCTGTGAGGAAGTGGCGTCCCTCTACATTTAGAATAAATATTGGTTTAGGAAATTCTGGAAAAATTACATTATAAATTAGAATGATCATAGCTTGCCGCTTAAAACTCACAGCACAGAGCGGGATTTGCAGTCACTCTCACGGGAGTGATGCATGCTGCTAGCAGGCTGGGAAAGCCATTTTCGGCAGGGTGAACTGGAGTTGATACATTTGATTGAAACATCTATGACAAGCCAATGAGTGCACTGCTCAAGGCCGATAAGGATCTGACAGGATAGTTTAAGACCAAGGCTGAAGTGAGACAGGGTTGCCTCCTCTCTCAATTACTGCTTAATTCGATATCGCAGACCACCACAATGTGAAATGAAAAGGGAAGGGGATTAATCTCAGGAGGACGGGTGGCTAACAGTCTTTATTTCAAGACAGGATATTTGCAAAAGATTTAAATGGCCCTGAGCACTCGACAGATAAATTGTGGCTCTGGCTACCCCACCTACCCCCCAAAAGTCTGAAAAACTAAAATTATTGGACAAGAAATAAGCATGTATTTTGAAATGGCAGGGTGTGGAAGTTCAGGAGCCTGGCCCACAACCCATTAGTATGATTAAAAAGGTAAAGGACCCCTGACAGTTAAGTCCAGTTGCGGACGACTCTGGGGTTGCAGCGCTCATCTAGCTTTGCTGACTGAAGGAGCCGATGTTTGTCTGCATACAGTTTTTCTGGGTCATGTGGCCAGCATGACGTATCCGCTTCTGGCGCAGTGGAATACCGAAACCAGAGCAGCGCATGGAAATGCTGTTTACCTTCCCACCAGAGTGGTACCTATTTATCTACTTGCACTTTTTGGCGTGCTTTCAAACTGCTAGGCTGGCAGGAGCTGGGACGGAGCAACGGGAGCTCACCCTGTCGAGGGGATTCGAACCATCGACCTTCTGATCAGCAAGCCCAAGAGGCTCAGAGGCCAAAAGACACAAACCCTATTCAAAAGTTGGAGCAAACATGTGAGGGCCTAACCTAGCAGTGGGCCCCCAACATCCCCATGTGTGCTGAGGTCCTGCTTTCGGGCTTCCTGTAGGCATCTGGCTGGCTGTTGTGGCTGCTCAAGAAGGCTTCTCTGTACCAAGGGCCACTTCTTTCATGTACAGCAAGGCTTCACAACAGTGCTGCCATTGCAAATGCAGCCTCTGATCCAGAGCGAATGCTGGCAGGAAACGGAAATGGACTGTCCCATCAAATCCCATGGCAACTAACGCAACTTCCATACCTTCCAAGTGTCCCTAGTTTCCAAGGACTTTCCAGGACTTATGAAAGCCATTCTGGCTTCTGATTTGGTCCCAGAATGCCCCTGTTTCCCCTGCCAGCACTGCCGCTGCTGAGCTCCAGGAAGAGGAGGAGCCGGTGCTTGTCCTGCAAGGGAACATCCCATGGCCTCTCCATGGCCGTCGCTGCCGGCCTCCTCCCTGGGCGGCTTGTAGTGGCTGCTGGAGAACAGGCAACAAGGAGGAGAAGCTGCTGGTGGTTCTGCGGTGCAGGCAGAGGGCAGGGCTCTCATGGAGGGAAGAAATGGGTAGTGGAGCAGAGCACAAGGAGTCTTGAGATATATTTATTGGTGTGTGTTTTCCTTTTTTGTAAATCTATCAAAGAATAAAATAAAATAAAATCGAGATTGAGAGTTTTTCTCAGGATGGTGGAAGGCATGGTGCTGTGTCCCATTGGTGTTGTGGTGACGACACTTGAACTCTTCTGAAAGGACAAGCTCCACAGGGAGGCACCAAAAAATGGAGGGGGGTCGAAGAGGGTCAGTTGGAGTGGGGAGTGAGAAATGTCCCTCTTTTCACCTGAGGAATGTTGGATGGCATGGACTCCCCCCCCTTTCCCCCATTCACTCTCAATCCAGAGTGGAAGATGCATTGTGGGAATGAGTCTTTGCCCTGACTGATCACTGCACCTCACTAAATGTGCTTCTTTGGTCTATTCTGGACCCAGAACAGTGCTTCAGGATGAGGAGAACAGATGGCATGGTGGCAAATGGTTGCAAAGCTCATTTGTAGAGACACAGAAATACAACCATTGCGTGTCCATATGTGTGTGTGCGCACACAAGAAAACAATACCGAAAGTGTTTTCTAGAAATTGGAAGTACAATTTTTTTTTAAATCACTGTTGAGTATAAGAAACCATTAGTGAGATAAAATGGCTTCTTGTACCTAGAGAACTTTGCCATTTTCAAGAGTGAAAAAATAAATCTAAGTACTTAATAACTAAGATGGCATAGTTTAGCAGCAGACAAGCCATGCCAGAAAATATCATTAAACTCAGGATGTTAATCTGCTGGGACTTCTGAGCACTCCACAGAGAATAAAGATACTGAACGGAATGAGGAACATCATAACACAGATAATAAAATCCTGCAGTTCATTGGAATGGTTCCTGGAACAGTGTGACCACACTGAACCAGACCAGACGTGAAGTGTATGGCATATGTAAGGTACTGTCCAGGGTACATATATGAAGAATAGGGTTGGCACTTACACATTACCCAAAAAGAGGAGATGCATCATGAAATAGTTTTCATAAAATCTGCACATGCTAATTTCTATATATTCTAGAATATATTACTGTAATTTAAAGAGAAATACTGAAGTGAGGAAGATTGCGACCAGGTGAGCCATGCAGTCAGTCTGCTATGAAGGCTCAAAATGTGGATAGTGACAGTGACATGTGGTGAAAATGTTCATAGTGGAACAGTTAGGACCAGAGGCTTGTGTGGGCGATGTGGGGGACAATGTTGCGTGTGTGAGCATCGCGCCTCTCTCCCTAAGCTAGGCTGAAGCTTCCTGAGCTTTGGGGAGGAGGTGCCAGGCCTCTGACAGGATGCTAGAGCCCTCCTGCATCCTTCCCAAAGCTGGGCGGGCTTTGAAAAGCTGGCAGGAGGGCTCTTGGACCCCATTGAAGCATCACACCTCCCTCCCTGAGCTGGGCAGAAGCTTCCTGGGCTTTGGGAAGGAGGCACCAGGCTTTAATACTTTAATACTCTATTTTACCAGGAATATTAAGGGGCTAGCCTAGTCCTTCTAGTCCACTGATTGCACACCACCATGTGGCAACTAAAATCATTAAATCAGACTTGGATTGGACTGCCCTTCAACCAGAAAACTTCCCTCTCCAAAGCAGGACACACATCCATCTTAATGGGAAGCCAATAGTTAAGTGGCCATATCAGCCCATGTTCATTGCATAGACCTACTGAAACCTGCACATTCGAAAGTAGAATTAGAAAATTCATCCACTTTGCACATGAGGCAAAAACTTAAAAAAACAAGGTTAGTGTGTAGCCTAATCTACTTTCCATTTTTGTCTGAAGAATAAACGCTTTCAAAAACAGAGTGACAGCCTGAATTAAGTCCTCGATGGCCACATGAGGAAACAATTAAAGTCAAATCCCACTCCTGGTGGTGTGTATAATTTCGTGAGGATGATTAATTTGCCTAAGCAGCTCCTCCATGAATTACAGCAAACTACCTCTTCCATTTAATAGTCACTCATTGTCATCTTTGCTTTCAAGTGAGGAAGACAGACAAAAATACTTTGACTCCTGATTTCAGGTCTGTTTAAAAGCATTAATAAATTGGACCCCGAAGAACAGTGCTGTAAATGAGAACAGGTGGCACCAGCGGCTTCTTTCAAGGCTGGGGGTACTAAACTAGAAGGTGGAGAAAAAGGCACTGTAAAAAAAAGAAGAAGAAGAAGTACCATATTTGAAGGTTTGCTCCTCAGTAGTCACTCTTTATGGCAGGGCTACCTCATGGCTAGTCCCTGAGCTACCATTTTGACAAGTAGAGCAGGATGAACATGGTAGTGTCAGGGACTTGGCAGAGGAGGAATGGTGGAGACCGCCTCCCCAGCCTGACCCTTCCAGAGATAAAGAAGACAGTTCAGAATTACAACAGGGGTTTGAGGGAGGTCACAGCTCAGAGGAAGATGAGGGGGAAAGTTGGGAAATAATGGGAGAGGAGGAGGAGACAGAGTTGGAGCAGCTGGCTAACACATTGTCACTAGAAAGCATTCCAGACCCACCATCTCCCAGAACCTGGAGAGCCTTAAAAGTAGGAGAGCAAAGGGCTCAGAGACAGAGGGCAACCATAGAGGGGGAGGTGCTGTTGACGAATGAAGAAGTGGAAGAGAAGGGAGCTGGAGATTACTTGGGACAACACCATTATTCCAAGAGGCTGCATTCCCAAGCCTCTCTCTGTAAATATTGAATAAAAGCAGATGGTAAGGACTTTTCCTTGTCCTATCCGTTCCTGGCAACCTGGGGGTTGGTTCCTCTGCTGCCTGACGGGTAGTTGCCATAGATCTTATATGCCTTGCAGTTATCAGACATAATTGAATGGGCATGCTTGATGCCCAGAATGTGGTTTTTTTACCTGTTTGCTAAGCTTTACATCCACTGGAATGCCACCTCCCATATGCCCACCCATACTCTAAGACAGGTGTGGGGAAGTTGTGGTCCTCCCATCATCCCCAAATCACTGCCCATGTCAGTATCTTCATCAGCCCACAGGCAGAGGTACCTGGCCTCCCCCGAGGCAATTGAGCGAGATACTGTGTGTTTACCGTCCGTCTGCGACCCCCGGCAGGCTAGGTAAACAAACCCGGCGATCCTCCTCAAACGGGAGCAGGACACACCCTCCTCCTTCCTCCCTCCCTGCATTCTCCCAGGGAGGAGAAATGAGACAGACAGGAGTCCTTTCTACATGTTTTATTCCTGTCATTCAACAGTACATAGAAATGTGACTGTTCCCTTCAGACTCCATCAGAAGAGTCTCACCTCCTCCCCTGTACTTCCAGCACAGGTCATATGACACACTGAGCTAACATCCGGTGCTCAGTACAGAGAATAGGCTCCACCTTTTCTCCAACAGTACATCTGCACTGTTTTGCATTCCAGCCATCTGGAGCTGGCTTTTGCCTTGGTGCTTTTTCCTGACATCCTCCCCCAAAAGCATCAATTGGCAAAACATGATCCAGAGAAGAAAACAAACAGTTGTTATACATATAACAGTCCCCTGTTGTTTCAGTTCCACTCTTGGAACTCCCCACCACTGGTTCTACCAGTGTACCTCTCTGGTTGTCTGGCTTCCAAGGAATGAGTGCTTCTGCATTACCTTGGCTAGCTACTCTCTGTTGTGTCTTTGTCTCTGACTTAGACACTGCTTCAACCTGCTTTGAGTTGTTAACAATAGCAACACATGCAACAGCTAAGTTAGCAAACTCCTTTGAATACCTCTTGGGTGGTACACCCTTTGTAACTCTCTCAGACCTGCGTATGAGGTTCTGATCCTCTCTGCTCACTGGTTCAACCTTTGGACTCTGTTGAGAACCAGTAGCAATCAGTGGTTCTTCCTTCACCTGTGAAGGTCTATCCATTGTGTGAGATTTCCTCTCAATGACTGTTACAACTGAACTCTCTGAGCTCTCACTGTCATCATCATCAGTACCACTGTAATCTGTGACATCAGAAAAATCATCATCTGAATCGTCACCTGTGGGAAATGTCTGTACTATCCGCTCTTGCTTTGGAGCACTCTTTAGGAACTTTGTGAGAATCACCTGACCAGATTCAGACAAAATTACTCTGTAGAGACCCTTTTCATAACCCACAAAAATGCCTCTGGCATTATTTACTCCACCTGGAGCTTCTGTTCTCACATGAGACCCGAAAACCTTAAAATAGGCAACAGAAGGTTTTCTACTGAACAGCTTCTCAAAAGGAGAACATCCCAACTCTGTTGAGACTTTTCTCAACCACACATGAAGATAGGACGCTAGCGATTCGGCCCAATATTCATGTGGCAAATGTGAACCCAGCAATTGTGCATTCATCCCCTTTTGCAATTCTTTGTTCACTCTTACACAGACCCCCCTGTTCCACGCTTCTTGCGAAACTGCCACTTTGTGGTCTATCCCTTTTCCATCCAGGAACTTCTGAAACTTCTGTAACAGAAAAATTTGCTTGTGATCTGTGAAAAGACAATCAATGTTAGCATCATGCATATTTTTAACCTTGTCACAAAACTCCTGAAACTTTTCTAAAGTTTCTTGCGGTTTCTCCATCATATAAACCCAAGAATAATTAGTGAAACAATCCACACACAAAAGGTAATACTTTGCACTGCCTCTAGATGGTTCTAGAGGACCAATCACATCAGCATACATCCGCTGAAATGCTCTGTCGACCTTCTTGGTGAGCTTCCTGGTGCTCACACTGGTCACACCTGCAAGAGAGATTTCGTTAGAAACATCAGAAGAATTACATTTCATGTAATCACTTTGATCAAAAGTCAACAAATACAGTCCATCTTTCTCTTTGGCAGTAAGAAACAGTTCTCCATCTTTGTAGATCTTGCAGCTTTTAGCATCATAGGACAGTTTCAGTCCTTTCTTTGCAATCTGCGACACGCTCAGCAGATTAAATCTCAGTTCTGGAACCAGGTAAACATTGCTTATAGTCAAGTTCAGACTCTCAAGATACACAGTCCCAATTCCAGTCGCTTCCAACTCCTGACCGTTGGGCTGTTTCACAGTGAAGCTTTGCTTCATCAACGTCGAAAACAGTTCTCTGTGCGGGCACATATGAACCGTGGCGCCCGTGTCAATTATGAACGAGTTCCCAACATTTGGCGTGGTTCCTTTCGCCATCATAGCCTTTGCAGGTTTCACCTGGCACTTGGTACGGCTTTTGCCTGACGCCTGAGGCTTCGTAGAGCTGCTCTTTGCTCCTCTTGACTGGCGCGGCTTCTTACAGTTTCGCTGTAGATGCCCAGTCTGTCCACAATTGTAGCATCGGACAGCACTCAATGCTACACCATGCTCTCCAGTAGCATCAGCAGTGGGGAGATTTGAACTCTGTTCTTCCCTCCCCCTGTCTTTTTCTTCCAGTGCAGCAAGTCTGTCGTGTTCATTCAGAACCACAGCACAAACTCTCTCCGCGGTCAGCTGCGCGGCCGGTAGGGAACCAAGCTGACTGGCAACAACCTTGTAGGTGCGACTAAGGCTGTTTATCATCATGAAGCAAAACACTTCCTCCTGAAGACGGAAATTGCGTTCCACCATCTGTTGACGCAGAAACTTCATTTCTGTCAGGTGCGCTTGAACATCTCCATCAGGCGCAAGTCTCAGATTGGTCAATTTCTCAAAATACAGCAACGCTGAAGAACCAGCATCTCTCTGATGCGTTGTACGCAGCGTGTCCCATACCTCTTTCGCATTTTCTAAATGCTGAACATGCACCAACTGATCATCTGAGACACACAGAATTATAGCAGTCCTGGCCCTCACGTTCTGTGACTCCCAACCTCTGGTTGGTGCTGCAGGGATGGGGTTTTCAATTACATCAAAAAGCCTCTGATTCTGCAGCAGGGCCTTCATTTTTACAGACCAAGATGAATAATTGTCATTGGTCAAGGGAGGTGGGCAAGGCAAAGCTCCTTTCTTGGCATCCATCTTGAAGCCAAGCCTCTTCAGCTTTCCAGCCCACACTCTCAAACAAACTGTAAAATCCAACAGTCGTTTTTTTCTTTCTCACGCAGCAAACTGCAAATTGTTTACGCCCTTTGCACCTGGCAGCTAAACTCAGGCTGCTATTGAAAAGTCCCTTCCAAGGGCACGTAAACTTTGTAGCCAAAACATTCTCTGATTTTGTTTCACTTTTCTCAAGCTTCATAATCACAGTCCAGCCCCTTTGCCAGTAACTTTCCGTTACCTAGCAACAATGCATTTCAATAGGACTTCTTATCAACCACAAGAATTTGTGGAATGCAGGCCTCTTCCTCCGGAGCTTTTGTTTTCTTTGAAACGCAGCTCCGTGAACCAGGGAATTAATCTTCCTGCGTTCACACTTTTAGCCCGAAATGCAGCATACCTTGAGCTCCGTTGCTTGGAAAACACCTCTTCTTTCCACCAGCTGTCTGTGGAGCCTCTGGCTTCTTTCAGACGCTTCTCTTCCTCCTTGGAGCAGAGGAGGACGATCCACCAGCCTCTCATGCAGATGTCCGATGAATCGTAACCATCCGAAGGCTGCCATATGTCAGTATCTTCATCAGCCCACAGGCAGAGGTACCTGGCCTCCCCCGAGGCAATTGAGCGAGATACTGTGTGTTTACCGTCCGTCTGCGACCCCCGGCAGGCTAGGTAAACAAACCCGGCGATCCTCCTCAAACGGGAGCAGGACACACCCTCCTCCTTCCTCCCTCCCTGCATTCTCCCAGGGAGGAGAAATGAGACAGACAGGAGTCCTTTCTACATGTTTTATTCCTGTCATTCAACAGTACATAGAAATGTGACTGTTCCCTTCAGACTCCATCAGAAGAGTCTCACCTCCTCCCCTGTACTTCCAGCACAGGTCATATGACACACTGAGCTAACATCCGGTGCTCAGTACAGAGAATAGGCTCCACCTTTTCTCCAACAGTACATCTGCACTGTTTTGCATTCCAGCCATCTGGAGCTGGCTTTTGCCTTGGTGCTTTTTCCTGACAGATGATGGAGTCCAACAACATTGGGAGGACCATAGGTTCCCCATTCCTGTAGTGCCTGGAGTGTCCTTGCTAAGTGTCTTCTCAATATGAAATATTGAGAGTGACTAAAAGGGAGAGAGCCTTTTCAGCACTGCTAGATCAGCTTGCCTGCTTCCTACATTAATATCCTTTCAGTGTTGGGCAAAGACTTTATTGTACCCTCAGGTCTCTTAACAACTTCTGAAGATCACTTTAGAATGTTTGAAATGTTACTGTCAATAGTAGTAATCTCTATTTTCATGTAGTTGATCAGCTTTTCAGCCCTATAAGCTCACTCAGCTCTTTCTATATGATCAAGCTGTTTTCCTGCTGCTGTTGCTGTTTGGGTGTCTCTGCTGGCGGCAGCGGCGGCTGGGGGGGTGTCATACTGAAAATGCTTGATTTGTTATATGTTCTGTTTTAATTCTGTTTCAAACCTGATTGTTGTATCTTGCCTAGAGAATGCCTGTTTTGAGGCAACCAACAAATGCAAATAATAAATAGACTGAGATATGTTAGGGGTGTTTTATCAACATCCCCCACTCTGAGGAGGGTGAGGGCCCTACAAATGATTCTGAAATCTCATAATTCCTGACTCTGATTCTGAAATCTCATCATGCTGTCTCTGGCTCCTGGAGGTTGAAGTCTCCCAGGTTCTCCATCCTGACCCATTCAGTTTTTATAGTTGGCTTTATCCTTTGTCTATATCATGAGACTCAATTCAGCCAGATTTAAGCACTACCCAGCTCCATTAGTGTCAATAGGAGAGGTCCAGCGCTGAGGGCCTTCTGGTGGTTCCCTCACTGCAAGAAGCTAAGCTACAGGGAACCAAGCAGAGGGCCTTCTTGGTAGTGGCGCCCGCCCTGTGGAACGCCCTCCCATCAGATGTCAAAGAGATAAACAACTACTGGACAGTTAAAAGACATCTGAAGGCAGCCCTGTTCAGGGAAGTTTTTAATGTGTGACATTTTAATGTATTTTTAATCTTTGTTGGAAGCTGTCCAGAGTGGCTGGGGAAACCCAGCCAGATGGGCGGGGTACAAATAATAAATTACAATTACAATTACTATTAAGCACATTCTTAAATCTTTCCCACTGAAATCAATGGTGCTTGAAAATACTTAATTGGATCACACTCATAGTTGCAGGAGGCAACATCGCTGGTTTCAAATTTAGCAACAATGTGCCATAGATTTAAGTGGGAGAGTGATGTGAGGTAGTAGACTTGTAAGCTGAATCTCACTCCGCATCACTGGCTGCGAATTGCACCAAGGAAGGAAAGCCAATTGCAAGTGAGGGCAAAACTTACTAGATAAGTCACAGAACTGATCCCAACCCACTAAGGCTCAGATAATGAACATGGCGGCATGAAGATACATTTGCTTATGTTCTCACATCACTAAGGGCAAATGAAGCCAATTTAAAGTGAAGGTAATGTTCACAAGAAAAAATAGCCTCCCACCACCCAGTCACCAAGATGGTAAGTATCTCTTCATGCTTCCAAAACTTTTCGCCCGAAACAGTGGGCTCTCAGACCAGCTCAATGCATAATATACTAAAAGGGCAGAGGATCAGATGGGATAATCCTTCTCTTTCTAATTGTTGCAGACAAGTAGTTTAAAACATTGCATGGTAAAATGAAATACTGTCCTTTGCAGCAGAAATAGCAAGTCTGCTTCATGATCAGCCCTGTGAACATGATACCACACTAAAACCCCTATGTAATCATGTCTAAAGACTAAATTGAAAAGCAAGTCTTCAATAACTTTCAAGCACATCTCTGTATTTGTTGCAGCTGTGTAGGAAAGGAGCTCTATCAATTATAATTTTTTCTCCAGGTCATCACAACCCACAATTCTCACCTCCAGCATAACGATGATTAATGACTGTGTCTGCCCAGCATATAGAAGAGAAATGACTTCACTTATCTAGGGTGCCCACGCTGACACAAGATTAGTCGCAGTGGCTAGAACATCCTAGCCTACCTCAAGCTGGATAAAAAGGAGACATTTGAACACATTCAGAAATGTATTGGTAGCTGGAAACCAAGTCTCCCAATAGAGGATATGATTACGGGAGTCAAATCTACCAGGATAGCAACAGAAACATTGCAATTTGATTGCAGTAGTAGCTCCAGTGCACTGACTTGCATTGTTCTGGCAAAATGCCTCTATATCTCATGGGAAGTATATGCAGAGGCGGAGCTAGCTGCTCTGGCACCCAGAGTGGTGTGCACCTGGGGGAGGGGCTAGCCACCCACGGGGGCAGGGTAAGTGTCACAGGGGCGGGGTGAGCATCCCGGGGGGGCCACCCACTGTGAGCGTATGGGGGGGCGGGGCAGCGATGTCACCCACCCTAAGGGATGGCACCCAGGGCGGATCATCCCCACCGCCTCCCTTCCTACGCCCCTGAGTATATGTAGGAGTTAATTCCTACAAAAACGGGAACTGCTTTATACCAAATCAGACCATTGGCTAATCTAGCTGAGTAATTTCTACACTGACTGGCTGGAGATCTCCAAAGTTTTAGGCAAAGTCTTTCCCAGCCAACCTGGAAACAGCAGAAAGTGAACATTTATTCAACTAAATGGATAAGAATCACCACAGATTCCTTTTTCTGCCTAAGCCAGTTCTTGCTTCAAAATGCCTCTTTTGTAAAGACGAGGGTCAGTCAGCATCTGGTATCTTGGTTCTGTTCAAAAGTTCACATATTAGCAGTTCTTTCTCCTCCTCTGGCACCCTGACTAGCTCAAATATGCTCATGCCAGAAAGTAGGAAAATACAATTCTCTGCAATGTTTCCTTTTCTGACCCCAGCACCTGGGGACAAGCAGTCAGGGGAGACCCTAGACAAGAATTTGACAGGCACTGTTTAGTTCCTCAGGGATTCTTAGGGTAAAAGCACATCTCAACACTACACAGATATTCATGTAAGTTGAACAAACATGCCTGGTAAAATTATGTTTTGTTGCATTTTTGATGCATTTGTTTTTTAACGTTTGTAAACTTTTCTGTATTTTTATGGACTTGTAAGTCGCTCTGAGACATTTTTTGTGGAAAGCGATAAATAAATGAAAATCATCATCATTATCAAAAGCTAATTTCCTCTTTACAAAACACAGCTTAGAGACCCTGACCTCCAGGGGAAGCAGATGGAAGGAGGGAGCTGAGCCTGTCCCTTACCCTCCCACATTTCCCCTAGCAACAGTTCCATGTACTTGTCCCCTGTTTCAAACATTGGTCAGGAACCTGGACAGCAGGGAAAGCAGATGGAACGAGAGCTTGGAAGAGAGAAGCAGTGAATGTGATGGGAAGATTGAAGTATTCATCTCCCCATTGCCACTGCTCTGGAAACTGAGCTCCCATGCCCACAGGCCTGTAGCACAAAGGAAAATCACCTCATGCAGTTAGATACCAAAGCACATTTACCCCTAAACTTTGGTAGTGCTTCTCCTTGATGTGAGACGATGGCATAGGGCTGCCTTGTCTTAATATAATGTGCTCCACAATCAACAAGAGAGGTGTGAATGGCAGCCCAGGCATGCCAAACAATGATATCTGCTAATCCATCGCTCCATTCAGACAAATGAAAGATTGCAAGCATATAAGGAAAGGCAGTGGTGGCAGCACAATGCCTTCTGCTCAGAATAAATTACCAGTTTCTCATGATCTTTCTGACAAGTAAATTGCCAGAGAAAATAGCACCGATAGGAACACAATGACAAAAATGCAGCAACTGTAAGTCCCCCTCATGTGTAGTTGTTTTCTTCCGTGCCTAATATTGTTTTAGTTGCTGGAAATAATTTTCTGTCTACAGCTTCTGCCATTCTTTCTCTCCCCCTCTTTCTGCATTGAAATAGGAAATACAAGATGTGAAATGTTTGTGTAGAGGAAGCAATAAACAGAAAAGCTAGAAATATCAGAAGCAGACACTAGAAGCGCATTTGCAGCGAACTGCGCTCTAAACCAGTCTTCCCCAGATTCCCCAGTCTTCTCCAGATTTCTTTGACTACAACTCCCATTATCCATTACCATTCAACCATGCTCACTTTGCCTGGTGGAAGTTGTAGTCCAAAATGTCAAGAGGGTGCCAGGTCAGTGAAAACTACCCTAAACCATAAGAATGTAAGAAGAGCTCTTCTGGGCTGGACCAAAGTCCAGCTTCCTGCATCTCACTGTGGCCAATCAGATATTTATATGTGATTTTCCCACAAAATTGTGCTCAATCACAGCATAGTAAATGTATATCTGCATCTATATATCTACACGTGGGATGCAGGTGGTGCTGTGGGGTAAACCACAGAGCCTAGGACTTGCCAATCAGAAGGTCGGCGGTTCAAATCCCTTTGACGGGGTGAGCTCCCATTGCTTGGTCCCTGCTCCTGCCAACCTAGCAGTTTGAAAGCACATCAAAGTACAAGTAGATAAATAGGTACCGCTGCAGCGGGAAGGTAAACGGCGTTTCCGTGCACTGCTCTGGTTCGCCAGAAGAGGCTCAGTCATGCTGGCCACATAATCCGGAAGCTGTACGCCGGCTCCCTTGGCCAATAAAGCGAGATGAGCACTGCAAACCCAGAGTCGGTCACGACTGGACCTAATGGTCAGGGGTCCCTTTACTTTTACCTTTATATATCTACACACAGTCAGATATAATCATATATCAGGTAAGGAAATAGAAAGAAAAAAGCAAAACCCAATCCATGCAACTTTGCATACTCATGGGAAGCCCATAAGCAGAGCATGAAAGTCCTTGCTTCAGACACTTCAGTGTTCATGTCTGAGTAGAATGTTACATTGAACTCTGACAATGCATCTTCCGTGCCTGGATGGAGGATACAGACCAGGGATATGTGAGTTTGTGAAGACGCTAGCTCGCTGTATGAACGTAAAAGTTTCATTCAGTGCTCTGACCACATTTGCTTCTGGCCACCACTCTTGTGTGGCCCCCGGTAGGCTGCCTGGAAGGGAGTGTGGCCCCTGAGCTGAAAAAGATTCCTCACCTCTGCACTAAGCCAAACACAAACCACCAGCCAAATTGGCAGCTCACCGCTGGTTCAATAAACCTCTTCTTTTTGCTGGGTCTTAAATAAAACATGCTCAGGCACACTATAAGGTTGGTGTGGTGTGGTTGTGGTCCACTTGGTGGGCGAGAAGTTGCAGAGGCCTGTGTGACCCGCACGATCCAGGCCACAGCAAGGTACAAGCTAAGAGCATCAGAGGAAGGTGCTTGCTGGAGCTGCCACAGAATGTATTTGCCTGAAGTTAATTTCCTTAGATGATCTTGGAATGCCGCACTCTCCCTGGGGCTGTTGTGTGAGCTCACCTGACATCAGTGGCGTAGCGTGGGGGGTGCCAGGGGTGCCGGCCGCACCGGGCGCAACTTCTGGGGGGGGCGCGAGTCCAGAGGGAAGGGGAACGCCCCTCGCTCAGCCCGCGCATCCCTCGCCCGCCGGCAGCTTCTCCTCCTCGCCTCGCTCAGCGCCGCCGCCGCGGATGCCGCCCAGACCCCCCAGCGCCCAGGGCCATTTCCCGGGGAGCCTCCTCTGGCACATGCCCCGCGCAGGAGGAGGAGGGGGAGGCGGCTCCGGGATGCTCCCTCCCGCCCCGGGAGGCAGAACGCAACGCACAACACACACACACCCTGTCGCCCCCGCGGCGGAGCAAGGCAGCCAGACGCGGAGCAGGGAGAAAGGCTCGGGCTCACCTTGGGGCAGCCTCCGGAGAAGCGAGTTCCGAGGAGGAGGAGGAGGAGGAGGAGGAGAAGCCGCCGCTGCCGCTGCCGCCGCCGCCGTGCGCCCCCAGCACCGGGAGAGAGGCCGCTGGCCGCCCGGCGGGCGGTGGTTCCTTCCTCCGTCGGGCGCCCAAGGGGAGGGGACTTTGGCTGCCTCGGCCCGCGGGGGCTCCACAAATAATAAATTTAATAAATTCCTTTTTTTAAAATAAGATATTTATTAAAGTTTTCAATTTTATACAAAGAGAAAAATGCAAAAAATAGAAAAAATATATATTAAAAACACATAAAATTCACAACTTATTTTTCAATAACATATTTCCCTGACCTCCTCATACCTCCCCTTCTTGTTTTCTAGTTCAAATTATTTGTTCAGCAAATCCTTATCTCATAGCATTACCGCTAAATAACACCTTATTTTCTATCCAAGTTCTTGAAACTTAAACTTTTACTTTAAAAAACCATTTTTTCATAACCTTTTATACCATTACAGCTAGAAACCACTTAACGTAATTTCAATCCAACATCATTCAACATTCCTTACTATTGCAGTATTTCTGTAAATAGTCCTTAAATTTCTTCCAATCTTCTTCTGCCGACTCTTCTCCCTGGTTGCGGATTCTGCCAGTCATTTCTGCCAATCCCATGCAGTCAATCAACTTCATCTGCCATTCTTCCAGAGTGGGTAAATCTTGCGTCTTCCAATACTTTGCAATGAGTATTCTTGCTGCTGTTGTAGCATACATAAAAAAAGTTCTATCTTTTTTAACACCAACTGGCCAACCCAGTGGCGTAGCATGGGGGGTGCAGGGGGGGCCGGCCACACCGGGCGCAACATCTGGGGTTAGGGCAAATCCATGGGTTAGGGGGCGCAAATCCACAGGTTAGGGGGCGCAAATCCATGGGTTAGGGGGCGCAAATTACTTGCCTTGCCCCGGGTGCTGACAACCCACGCTACGCCACTGCCTGACATCGTGAGTTCTCTGATTCCCCTCACCCCCGCCTTTGTAGGGTTTTTTGCATGCTGCTGTGTTATTTCTGGTCTGGTGGGAATGTGGATTGTGAAATACTGTAAAGGAAATCATGCCAAAGGTGACTGGAACACGTGAGCTCCCACAAGTGAGGAGTCAGATTACAGTTCTCTTTTTATGACTAACAGTAGTGATCCTGTGTCCTTCATTTGTAAGGGGGCTGTTCCCAGGTGGCTGCCTGCAAACTGGTTGTAGAATAAAGAATCATAAAATTGGCGTTTCCAGCACCATGCTCTAACCAACTGAGTCCAAGTCAACCTCAAAGAAGAAACACTTGCCAGTTTGGTATGTTGTCCCTATTAAAGGTAAAGGTAAAGGGACCCCTGACCAGTTGTGACCGACTCTGGGGTTGCGACGCTCATCTCGCTTTATTGGCCGAGGGAGCCGGCGTACAGCTTCCAGGTCATGTGGCCAGCATGACTAAGCCGCTTCTGGCAAACCAGAGCAGCACAAGGAAACACCGTTTACCTTCCCACCGGAGCAGTACCTATTTATCTACTTGCACTTTGAGGTGCTTTCGAACTGCTAGGTTGGCAGGAGCAGGGACCGAGCAACGGGAGCTCACCCCATCGCGGGGATTCGAACCGCCGACCTTCTGATTGGCAAGTCCTAGGCTCTGTGGTTTAACCCACAGCGCCACCCGTGTCCCTACGTTGTCCCTGTTATCATTGGCTTAATTCCACAGCTTCTGTAACATCTGTGATTATCCCAAGTGTCACAAGCTCTCAGGGCTAGAACTTCAAACACTTGCTCCATACGGTAAGTTAACATAACTGCAGCTCGAAATATCTTCTTGGCAGTCAAATATTCTCAAATTCTGGATGGGCCCCGCCTTCCCAGGCTGGCCATTGGGCCCTTTTGTGCAGAAATGACTATAAAAGGCAGTCAGTGCAGCAGCCAAACTTACCTGGCCTCCTATAATTGGCTTTACCGCAGCTTGCTGGGAGGGCTGAGGTGGTGGCAAGACTGTTGCAGTGCAAATGCCAACAACCGTTTACTGGGTGAGTCATAGTACAGACAGCTAAATGGAATTTAATGCTGGCACATGCAAATTATGGAAGAGATAATTTAAGGATCTAATAGTCCAAAACATGCCACTCAGCACTTTTTTAAAAAAAGAAAGAAATGTCAAGTTCATTAGCAACTGAGACTTAAAGAGCATGGATGAAATCCAACAGGGAAACACATGCATAAGCTCTGTATCTTCAATGAATATTAGTGCAGATCAATGTATTTTCAATTAATATTAGTGCATATTAGTTTATTTATTTATTTAGTTATTTTAAATAATGTTTATTAAAATGTCACAAGAAAAAAACACCACATTAATGAAGAAAAAATTAACAATAAAAAGAAAAAATACAAAGGAAAAAAGGAAAAAAACAATTAAAAACAATTTCATCTTTTCCTCACTTCTTTTACATTTACTTGTTTCTTGGACCTCCTCTTACCCCCCTCTTTTGTATTCTAATTAAATATGTTAATCCAACAATTCCTTTCCCTCCTTTTTAATCCTAATCTTTAATCTTGATATAATATAACTTAAAATTTTAGATTTTAGATATTAAAACCAATTTTTCCATATTCTTTTAGCCTGTACAGCTAGAAACCCCTTAACTTCAATCCAACATCATTCTAACATTCATTAATTTTGCAATATTTCTGTAAATAGTCTTTGAATTTCTTCCAATCTTCTTCCACTGACTCTTCTCCCTGGTCACGGATTCTGCCAGTCATTTCCGCCAATTCCATGTATTCCATCATTTTCATCTGCCATTCCTCCAGTGTGGGTAGATCTTGTGTCTTCCAATACTTTGCGATGAGTATTCTTGCTGCTGTTGTAGCATACATAAAGAAAGTTCTGTCCTTTTTTAACACCGATTGGCCGACTATGCCCAGGAGAAAGGCCTCTGGTTTCTTCAAGAAGGTATATTTAAATACCTTTTTTAGTTCATTATATATCATCTCCCAGAAAGCCTTAATCTTTGGGCACGTCCACCAAAGGTGAAAAAATGTACCTTCAGTTTCTTTACATTTCCAACATTTATTATCAGGCAAATGGTAGATTTTTGCAAGCTTGACTGGGGTTATGTACCACCTGTATATCATTTTCATAATATTTTCTTTTAAGGCATTACATGCCGTAAGTTTCACACCTGTGGTCCACAACTGTTCCCAGTCAGCAAACATAATATTATGTCCAACGTCTTGTGCCCATTTAATCATAGCAGATTTCACCGTTTCATCCTGAGTGTTCCATTTCAACAGCAAGTTATACATCTTTGACAAAGTTTTAGTTTTGGGTTCTAACAATTCAGTTTCTAATTTTGATTTTTCCACCTGGAAGCCGATTTTCTTATCCAAATTGTATGCCTCCAATTAGTTTATTTTCTGTTCTGGGTTTTGGGATATAACTTTAGAACAAATTTATATTTAAATGGTTACTCCAGTCCACAGGGAAACCTGGGAAAATGTAGTTCTGTGGATGAGAAAGGGGAATTCTCAGCACCTTTAGCTAACTACCAATTCCCAAATTCCTTTTTTTGTTGGGGAAGCTATGGCTGTTAAAAACGGTATAAATTGAGGCATGTTTGCAATGTAGCTATTCCCCAAGAATTATTTGATCATGCCAGTTTACATGAAATGAAAGGTGTCTTTCAGAAGACCATTCAAATTATGTGTACATCTTTTTGGGATTTAAAGTGGATGGCTCAGTTGGTTAGAGCATGGTGCTGACAGCACCAAAGTTGCAGGTTCAATCCTCGCAAGGGATAGCTGCATATTTCTGCCTTGCAAGGGGGATGGACTTGATGGTCCTGACTCTACAATTCTATGATTCCTTATTCTACACCAGGCCAAGGGCCCACAGCAGTCTGGTGCCAGTCCTGATCCTATATGCCTGACCCATATTTCATGTGTTGGTTTTCTGAAGTATGAATAACATGCATAATATACTGCAGCACAGATGTATAAGCAGAGCATCCCAGACATTCTGATTTCATTTCTAAATGATGTGAATGACATCATTATATATTTATGCCCAGCATAAACAGGAATTTTATTGACCTACATGCATAGATATTATTATTATTTTAAAACAACTTGTTTAGGGTGCATTTAGATGGGTCATTCTCACAGCTAGGGCTGATATGCCAACACCATGCATGATCTGCTATGCACCCTATATAATCTTAGTGGTGGAAAGCCACCATTGCTTAAGGACCACATCTGTAATGTGTGAGTCATGATACTGACCCATTTCCTTCAAAACCATAGGATTATATAAATCAGTTTCATGAGTGCATCTAGCTCAGTATTGTCTGCACTAACTCTCAGCAGTGCTCCAGGGTTTCAGATAGGGACAATGGTGTGTGGTGATTTTTATTTTATTTTTTGTAGGGGAGCAGCTAGGGCCAGTGGCACCAGCTTATGAGTACAGTTGGAGGGACTGACATCACACCTCCCTCCATAAGCCGGGCAGAAGTTTCCTGGGCTTTGGGAAGGAAGTGCTAGGCCTCTTACAGGATGCTGGAGCCCTTCGTCCAGGTGGCCTTTGGGAAGGTCATGGGAGGGCTCTTGGACCCGTGAGAGCATCGTGCCTCCCTCTCTAAGCCAGGCAGGAGCTCATAGAATGACAACAGCCCGATAGGTGTCCTTCTTCATTTTAAGG
The DNA here is from genome assembly GCF_964106645.2 of Podarcis pityusensis. NCBI lineage: Eukaryota > Metazoa > Chordata > Lepidosauria > Squamata > Lacertidae > Podarcis > Podarcis pityusensis. The sequence goes on from NC_138028.1 coordinate 104,204,299, forward strand.
TAGGTTCATTTAGAATTTCTCCGTCTCCATAGATTTCCAGTCTATCTAATTGGAAAAAGAAAATCAAGTGACCCTGGAGAATCACTCAGGCATTCTGACAGTTCTGAGTTATATCCTGGTTAAGCCTTAATGACCTTTGCTATAGTGTACATCTCACTTTATGGGAGATTTAATCAGCGAAATAAGTAATTATATAACGTCGTCTCCTCCTGATTTATGTTCTCTTCTTTTTGCGATACACCACGGTATTTGGCTCCCCGGCATTCCTGTCAGCCGTAGGCCTGCCTGACAGATTTAGGAAGTTTCCTACAACAACTTCCAAATATATTGCCTTATCTGTATGCTCCAGCACCGTCTCGAGCCCTGAATCCATCTGACTTTTAACACATTGCTCAAAGACTTATTACCTCCAACTATGTATCTTCTATAGGATACATTTGTCACATTCCAGAGTTTCAGGGTTAAGACTGACCTTTAGGATGGTGGCTCTGTGTGAAGATGAGCCCAGGACAGTAAACAGCAAAGCAGAAAAACAAGTTCTTAGGTATTATAAGGCAGCTTTACTCACTTCAGTAGGCCCAGAAGATGACACTGTTTATTGGCAAGAAGATTAACACACAATTGCATAGAAAAATGAATGCAATTCAAGAACAAGCTGAAAGGTGGGGTCTTCGTTCCAGCCAATAATACCAGAAAATGCAAAAAAAAAAAAAAAAAATCCATTCAGAACATATAAAAATATTTAAAAACAGTGAAGGTTGATAGGAAAGGGTAAACATAGTCATCTTATGCATACTTCAGAGGAGAGAATGGGGGAACGGTCACGTTTGGGGCAAAAGAGAAGGAGCTCTCAGGACCAGGGCCGGATTTAGGTTTGATGAGGTCCTCAGCTACTGAAGTTAATGGGGCCCTTTATAGGTCCAGCTGTCCTTTGTCAACAACAATTTGTCGCTGTTTTTTGTGTTGAATATATGCTATATGGTAATTTATGGACCTAATAGGTATCTAAAGCCATTGCACATAACAAAATATGTATTTTATCAAAGTAATTGTTGAACTTATCTTATATTTTGGAAATTTACATCTTTTTTCCCCCTTTATTTTTTTTTTGCAGGGCCCCAAGAGAGTGGGACCCTAAGCTATAGCTTGTTTAGCTTATACGTAAATCCGGCGCTGCTCAGGACTCAAACCCACATTGCAACATAACAGAGCAGATCCCTAATCACTCAACCTAATCTCTCAAGTAGACATCAATCTTTCATGGGGCATTTTTCTGCCCCTCCCCACAGCCCTAAGAGCCAATCATAGAGGCTAGAACACAGGAAGAGCCCAAGATGACTGGAAGAGCTGATGCTGGAGGTCCCTGATTCAAATCTAGGGTACAACCTCTCAGCTAGAAAATGAGACAGGCCCGTCCACCCAGGCACACCTGAGTCAACCAGCAGAAATGCAGCATGGACCTGCAGTCTGCCTCCTGTAGGGGTTTGCCAGCCATTTTGATTCATTCTCTCCCCTTGGCAACTCATGTGACCATCCAAGGCCAGTTCAGGACAACCAAACCCCTCTCCTTTCCTTCATCCCTCTCCTCAGTCCCTGCCTCTGCCTAACTACCTCAAGCAACTGCCTCGGGCAGCCTGGCAACAGCAGGGTTGGGCAGACTTGGGCAGTCTGAGCAGCATCACCCTCTCTCACAGTCCAGGGGACCGAGTAATTCTACCTGATGAGCATTATAGCTGAGCATAGATTTACTCAGGTTCCTTATGCCCAGTTCAACCTTCCCACTGGAACCAAGCATATACAGCTTTTAGAAAAGGTAGCTTGTACACTAGAGCTGTTTGGTGCACATTCTAATTTCCGGTTTGCAGTGCTGTGGAGAAGGGTAGCCAATGTAGCACCCCCAAGGTGTTATAGACCAGAACTCCCATCAGCCTCAGGGACATGGCCAACAGTTAGGGAAGATGAGAGTTGTAGCCCCCAGTATCTGGAGGTCACAATGCTAGTTGCTACTGTTGTAAACAGTCAGAGTGGTGAATTTTCAGTTTTCAGACAGTGCCTTGCACACACCACCTCTTCATCTGGTGTGAATAAAGGGTTGTAGCTATTGTTTCTTGAACACTGTAGAATAATATATTCAACTGGGGAAAACATGTAGTGCTAATGCAATATGTGAAGTATTGGATTAAATTTGACATAAACCACATCCCACCAGAGGAAGTACATATATGTAGAAAAGAGGTCTGCATAAAACAGCAGAGAAAGAAGCCAGTGGCAACTGAATGCACTCATCATATGCTTCAGATCTGCAAATTAGATTTACATGGCATTTTCTGGGTTCTTGTTTTCTTTTTAATTTACTTGATTATTTTATGCTTTTCTATCCCACCTTTTTCTCCAAGGAGCTCAAGGTGGTGTACATGTTGGGCTGAACTGCCTTCATATTCCACAGCTTTCTCACTTCACCGTGGTATCTGATAGACAGGAAGAAAAGGGAATTTGCCCAAGGAAACTATGCTAAGCCTAGTGAGATGGAAAGAGTGCATTTCTGCTTGGGGGAATAGATGTGGGTGAAATAAGGGATTATTCATTAGGCTCCTGAGGTTTTGTTGTCTGAGGCAATTTGCCAATTAGCAAACCGATAAATAACACATTAAACCATTAAGTACTTCCTGAATCCTCTCCTTTTGGGAGCAGGAGGCTTTTCATTTCATACATCATTTATACTCTTACAGGATCATCTCTTTCCCAGAGAACAAAGGAAATGTGGAGATAAGATCTCCTTCATTGTTACTGAGAAAGCTACAAGATCAGGGCCAAGAATGGCCTGAAGCTGTGAAAATTAAACATGTAGGAGTCTCTGCCCAAATTCAGCTCCTGCTTGTTTGTTTAAATACTGCCAGAAATGGTCTTTCCCATTTTCCTCAGACCTTTTTTTACAATGGAAGAAATTTGGGGATATCCATGGTGGACAAAAGTCATCTGACTTTTTACTTGGTGGGCACTTAGTACACTTATAGTTACAAGGTAGCCAAATGAATCCCCGCGACAGGGTGAGCTCCCGTTGCTTGGTCCCTGCTCCTGCCAACCTAGCAGTTTGAAAGCACGTCAAAGTGCAAGTAGATAAATAGGTACCGCTCTGGCGGGAAGGTAAATGGTGTTTCCGTGTGCTGCTCTGGTTCGCCAGAAGTGGCTTAGTCATGCTGGCCACATGACCTGGAAGCTGTACGCCGGCTCCCTCGGCCAATAAAGCGAGATGAGCACCGCAACCCCAGAGTGAGTCACGACTGGACCTAATGGTCAGGGGTCCCTTTACCTTTACCTAGCCCAAATGTATTCCCACCCCCACCCACCCCAAAATGCTTTTCCTTCTTTTTAAAAACATTGTTAAAAGTGAGAGCTGCTCCAAGTGGCTAGGAAGTTGCTGTACACTTGGAAAGAGGGGCTAGAATATTCCTGGGGATTATTCCAGTTTGGCTATTCCTAGCAAGAAGGCCTGCTTCAGCAGAGATAGTAGCTTTTTCATCCCATAGCATCCCAGAAACACCTTGCACCCTGGACCCTTTCACAGCAGGTTTAAATGCTGAGGACACTCAGACAGTGGTGGAGCTTCATGCTCCGGCACCGGGGCGGAGAGCAGGTGTGGCGCCCAGTGGGGGGGGGGCAGCCACGATAGCACCCCACCGGGATCATGGTGCCAGGGGCAGTGCGCTCCCCCTGCCCCCCTCTTCCTCCGCCAGTGCACTCAGACACTGCTAAACTATTAAAGAATGATGGTGTCAACACTACCATTGCCCTCAGCAACTTCACTGGCGTCAGAAGGAATAATGATTTTGCTTTGCAGTATTGCTGGAACCACAGCCATGACAGGAAGGAAAGGCACGTCCTTGACGACCATTCTGTGAATTGCACTGACTGCAGCAGGGAAAATTTTGCTTTCTATGGACGACTTAGCTCCTCCCTGGCTTCAAGTTGGGACTTAGCTCTGCAGCTGCAAACTAAACGTTTTAAGTGTGTTGTAAAGTGCATTATACAAATCTGACACAAGATGGCGATGGTGAGCTATGGCAAATTCAATATATTTTTCAAAACTTTTTTTAAAAAGCATTTTCACAATGTTTTTTATATGTGTGTAGATTCCACCTTGGTCATCTTTACTCATCTAAACACTTGACGTTGGCGCACAAATCTTTGTGAATTTCTCTTCCTCTTTTCATAGTGCAGGAGAAACAGGAAAGATCATTCACAGAACTGGGGGGTGTCATTTAAGACAGGATATAAACTTTAGATGAGCTTTGCTTCTCCAGTACCTTCTTTTTGGCTGAACTGTGAATCAAGAAGTGCCTAGTTCAAATCTTGCTTCTTCCATGAAAATATGACATGGTGCTACCTCTCTATCTTAGGCTTTAGGGCAAATTGTACAGACAGTCTAAGTGTTGTGAAAGAGGTCTGAAAACACCAAGGTCTTGCGTTCTTTATTGTCTCTGGTTTCTCTTCCCATTCTATTTATTTGTTTCGCTGCATGCAAGTAACACCCAACTGTACTGGCTAAACTTATCAAAGTCACTGACATGTTGCAGTAGAGAATTTATTAATGTATTAATTAATTCCCTTTGTGAAGGGCTTTCTTGTGTAGACACTGGGCTGAGTCACCTATACATATGTTTTGCCATTTGACAACTCACTGCTGGATATGTAATCTGATTCCGTCAAAGCACCGTAAGAGCTACCCAAAAGAGAGGGAAAGGAAAGGAAAGGAAAAGAAAAGAAAAGAAAAGAAGTGAATTCATATGGAAAATGCCCTTAATATAACTTGAACACCTGAAACTGGATTCAGAAGACTAGATTTTCACCTTTCTTCTCAACCTGTACTGCTAATGAGTTAGAATTGCTGTTGTCAATGTTCATTGCAGTTGTTACAGGTGTCGATGATTTCTAAATACCTGACATAAAAATTTTAATGTTTGGATCGTGAAAAGCTTTCTTCTGTCTAGGAAGCATAGATATTAATATGGCTAGGGAAAGGAAATGAACACAATTATTTGCCCAGCTTCACTCTCAATGTACCTGAGAAACGAAGTAAACCCTTTTCACTTTCTTTTTTTTCTCTTTTGCTTTTCACTTCTCTGCCAAGATGGGTGGACCTAACAGATGAGGTGCAACCCTGCAATTAAACAGCTGGTGTGCTGCAAGAGGGCTTTTCATAAGGGATCTCAATTGTTTCTGTTACCTGCCCCCCATCTGTTATATGCCACTGCTTTTTTCTGAGTGTAGTTTAAAAGCTTTTATTTTATTTTAAGGACTCCCCAGAAATTATGAATTGCATTATCACTCCAGACATCCTTATGATGCCTTGTCATGTTCTAAAAAGCATTAAGGAACATTTGTTTTAATATACCACTCCCTTCGCCTTGCTTCTGCAATATACACCTTCAAAGCTATCACTATGAACCATAGAAATCTGTGAGTCATGGTGGGGTGGGAGAAGCATCTCACAGCATTAGAGTATTGCCAGATAATTCTGACAATGAATTGATCCATAGGCTTCCCTCCAGGTTATGGGGGGCAATATGCCATTACTGTCTGAATACAATTCCCCTTCCTTCCTCTGCATTCATTCCTAGTGCGGTTGCAGTGCTGAATATAGTTTTGATTGCCAAAATGTTAAGGATGGGCACTATCTCATAGTAGATGTGACATCTTTAGTGACAATTAAGACAATCGCTTTTGCCTTTGGCCCTTATTGCACTTGGTGTTTAAAAATGCTTAATATCATATTATGGGCAAATATTTGATGTCATTTTTAAAAGAATCACTGCGCCACATAGTTACAAGCATGGGAGTTTAAGGCTACTCACACCCAAATAGCTCTCTGAAGAAATGCAACCTGACAGAAATGCAACTCTCTTTGTGGAACATCTTACCAAGGGAGACCCAGCATCAATTAAGACTTTTAGAGAGAAGTGATCTGGATCAGTTTTGTTGTTTGTTTGATTCTGAAATTAATTAAGTTTATTGTACTTTTTTTAAAAAGGGGGGGTGTATAAGATGGTTGAAAAAATTGTGATTTTTTTTTAAAAGGGGGAGGTTCATTTGCTACATGCAATGAGATATATAACATAGGATATAAACTTTAAAATGAAATGTGCACAAATGAGTCAATTACCCTTAAGAAGAGGATTGTATGTGGTAGATTGTATGATGTGATGGCACATGAATAATAACATCTCCATTATCATATATTATCTACTTCTCTATATATTAATAGTGATCTTAGTTTTGGACCTTATGTACCCTAAATGACACCCACCCACGCACAAGAGGGAGATGTCTGCTAGTGCTGTACCGAAAGCTAAAAACTTCTTTTGGCACTTTTATAGTGGGGAAGGAAAGCATAGCAAATGAATGCATTGGCTGGAAAAATTCTTACACATTTCAGAGGAGGAGGAACTTAATTTTGTAATAGTCAGCCCTGTGACCACTGATTTCAGAATCAACCCGATCAAGACCTCATTTCATTAAAATTTAGTGTGCAGCTGCCATATGATTCAAACCTCTGCAAATAATGCTCCCAATTATCCTCTTATCATCACACGCTTTGATTTAATGACCTTGTGGACGTCCCTACAAATGACAGAGCAGCATTCAGTCAGTATATACTGCATACTGTACATGGAGCTCGCCAGGCCTCCTGACAACTGAGTCCCTTCTGCTTACTGGGAGAGGGGAGAAGGACCAAGGCAACAGAGATGGTGGCGTGGTGTAAACACACTGCCAGAGTCAATCCAGTGATTGCCATGTCAGTCCTACCCTTCCAAGTCACAGGGACCCAGCTATCGGTAGATCAGGTGAGTGCCGACACCACACTACTATTGACTCTACAGCATCCACTATTGACTATACATCATTTCCTGCCTGAGGATTACCTTGGGTTCCGCATACTTATCTTTCTTAATTCATTAGATCATTTGGTGGGGAGTGATGTATGAAAACACAGTATTTCCTTAAGCCATGAGCCCAGGAAAAGCAACTCTGCAGTTGTGATTAATAACAGGCTTTCCTAGCCTCAAACATGTCAAGGCAGTAACCTTTAACTTTACAAGTGAAGGAAAGCTAGCCTATTACAAGGATCTGCATGGCACACAAACCTATTGTCTGAGCAATGCATTCTAATGTAGAGGACACTAGGAGCAATTAATAAAATGAAAGAACTGTTTCCTGCAGATGGATATGCAGGGAACGGCATATAATGGAACAGCAACACTACACTGAGCTGTCATGCCTCAGATACTACATCTGTTATGGAAATCAGTAGTCACGGGGGCCTTTTGTTCAGGCTAAAGCCCTCCCAACAGGGATTTGGCTGAAGTAGATTTTCTTGTTCTTAAACATGATTTCTGGCTAGTTGCGAGCAGATGCTACTACAGCATTTGGTACAACTAATAACCAACCTTCAAGCGTGCAACATCCTTTAGGATGCTCGGTATGGTCTGAAAGACTTATTTTGGTTAAAAGATAATGTGTTCAGTTCAGAGGCTGTTTTGCACATGAATGCAGCTGACATTTGAACAGCCCCATGGCCTTCGTCCTCCAGCCAGAGGGAGGAAAACAGTGGCCTTGACCATTCATCGATCGACAAAGATAAAAACCCACCTATAAGCAGATCCATTAAGCAACTGTGGCAAGGTCCTTTAAACATGACATAGTTGACGTGTGCGGGCGTTTGTCTGTGTTATACATTATAATATTCTTAGGAATATTGCGGATAAGGAGGACAAAGACCCTGAATTTGGCAAGCCATTTTGACCCCATTGAGTTTCACATAGCGTCGGCTGTTCCTGCTGTGAGTTTGGTTGAAAGCCCCCTGCCCACTCCCCCCCTTCTCCACTTATTTAGAAATGGAAAGCTTTCTTGTATCTTTTGAAAAACACAGGTCATACAAGAGGGAGAGGAGGGCTTGAATTCACGCAGTGCCGGCATTTCAGCTCTGATTTCTAAAGCGTTATTCCCCTGCCTCTAAATGTGCTTAAATTATAGGTGCTGTGTGAAGCACAATTCTGTTCTGTGGACCAATGGAAACATATGTGAGTCATGTCCTTTCTAAATCTATCCAGTCAGCCAGTCCTTTTCCTGGGCTGTGGTTGGATTTATGATGATGGATAAAACCAGAAGGAGCAAGAGAGCATACATCAATAATGCTTTGTGTTAAATACTCCTATCTCTATAAGCTGAATGGAGAGCAGATCTGGTACAAGGATACCAATTCTCTTTTCCACATCAGGACAACCAAATAGCATGCTAGCTTTCAAGTACAGTGGTACCTCGGGTTACATACGCTTCAGGTTACAGACTCTGCTAACTCAGAAATAGTGCTTCAGGTTAAGAACTTTGCTTCAGGATAAGAACAGAAATCGTGCTCTGGCGGCGCGGTGGCAGCAGGAGGCCCCATTAGCTAAAGTGGTGCTTCAGGTTAAGAACAGTTTCAGGTTAAGAACACACCTCCGGAATGAATTAAGTACTTAACCTGAGGTACCACTGTACTCTGGTACTCATCATCAGGGGAAATGGTAAAGAAAGCAAGGGTGTGAGTGGTAGCAGGGAAAGATTGTCAGATGTTGAAGCCATGGAGCCTGCATTTAGATTCAGACTTAAGATGGAATGTGGGATGGGTTAGCAGACATTCAAATGAGGCTCTCCTAGGTGCATTGTACGGTAGGTTTCAGGATGAACCCAGGACTACTTGGAACAAGAAGAAACACACAGTTGTTGAGCTCCTATTTTTGCAGAAAATATAAAGCTCAGCTTTACCCAGACCTTGCTCCATCCTTAGGAGGAAGGCACAAGTTCCTTGGTAGAAGAAAATCAAGAATGAGGCAGTTTTTGAATGAACAAAGCTGGAGATTAATTTGCAGTGGTGAACAAAGCCCTCTTCTGTTATCCTTAGAGGTAGTATTTCATCTGCCACATCAGTTAAATTAATATGTCTCATGATCAAGTCACTTAATGGAAGTTTGCCTTTGTTAATATTTGCCACTGGATTACTAATATCTGTATTATTTAGCCTCCATTATTAATGTTTAAAGATACCTGAAGCAAAGCCAGCATAAAATGCTAATCCTACACATTTCTTCAAACGTATCATGTTCATGCTGTCAATGCTGTATTTTCCCTCTTGTTTTAAAATCTGTTTTAAACTTAATGCCAGCATTGTGATTCAGTACATCACATCACAATATAGCAATACTTGTTCATATACTATATACAGTGTAGACAAATTCATGTTACTAACATAAACCATAGGAGAAAAATGAATCTAATAAATGATATAACAAAATTACTCCATACACATCAATTTCTTGTTAATTACTTGTGCGGTGCTCCGAAAGAGGCTCTGCAAGACCTGATAGCCAGCAAAGTGCTCTGTAAGACTCACATGGGCAAGAAAGTTCACCTGATATTGGTGATTGACAGGTGGGTAGCTCTGTCCACCTGTCAAACTGGGCCTGTGAAGGGTGGAGGAGACAATTATTTGGACCATTGCCCAGACAAAGTTCCCCACCCCTCGTCTAGGCTGACTTGTTTTGGTTCTCCATGGTTTCAAGCAGGGAGCCTCTCTCAGACCTACCTGGAAATGCCAGGAAGTAAAACATGTTGCATCAAGAAGCTTACAGTCTAAATTTTGACAGCAGTGGAATCAACAAAAAGAGAGACCGGAGGGAGAAAAAGCAGAGACAAATATTTAACAGCTGCAAGTAATTATATTAGAAATGTTATTACATTGCCCAGACCAACAACTACATGGGATGAGAAAAACATATCCAAGAGAGATGGAGTGTGTATGTGTGGGTGTATAGAAAAAAAACTAGCACATTTTACCCTGAAGCACGGTGTGTTTTGAAACAAGGTGATTACACAATTCTTACATAGGAACGTAGGCTCACTTTCCCTGCTTTTAAAACTAAGATTGTCCAGTTTTCCCCTCATGAGAGCCTATTAATTAATTAATTAATTAATTTTGTATACTGCCCTTCATCCGAAGATCCTAGGATGGTTCACAAGAGAGATAAAAAAATAAAAAATGAAAATACACAATACATAATAAAACAAAAGCAGAAGCAAACCAATAACTCACCCTCCCACAACCACACTATTGTTGTTGCTGTTTTTAAAATCCTCCCTCAATTCTTCTATACAACCCTGTCAGTTATCTTTAATTCTATCCTGAAATACCTCAGTATCTTCAGAACAGGAGTATTTTGAGTCGTGGCTCTCGGGTACTTACAGCAATCCGTTCTTAGAAATTGTGAAACCATAGAATTGTTTCCACTTGAATCATCACGAGACAGTGAAATATGACTCCCAATATTCAGAGGTGAAAAATCTAATGCATTAATTCACCGCTGCTCCACCTAGCCTCTGAACTCTTCCCTGGGTAGAAATTATTCAGAAATACATTTTTAAAAAGTTCCTGAACCTACCAATTTCCCAATTTGCATTCATTTTTCCTCTGTTCAGTTTGACTTCAAACCAGTTATCAAAAGACCTCCTGCCAAGATACTGGTCTGCATTCAAATGGGTCTTCTAATAGATCAGTTCTATCAAGTTAAAACAAATGTTAAATTCTAAAATTTATATATACCACTCTGACATTAAAAAAAAAAAATCCCAGGCAAATCACTGTCATGATCCTGGGCTCTGACTTCCCATCATCAGAAGAGGAAGCCATTCTTCAGAGGTGTACTGGTTAGAGTGCTGGACTAAGACCTGGGAGACCAGGGTTGAAATATCCACTCACTGAGTGACCCTGACCCTATCTCTTAGCCAACATACCTCACAGGGTTCTTGTGAGGACCACGAGGCATATGAAAGAAACATGTACACCACCTTGAGCTTCTTGAAGGAAAGGTGAGATATAAGTGTAACAAAATAAATATCTGAGTGGGAGAATATACTGTGTGATTCAGCCTGTGATGTCCCTACCACCTCAGAAGCTTTAGCAACAGAGGAGCCTTTGGTGCCAGCATCTCTTTGGTCCGAAGAAATCACATTACTGTCTTCAGACCCTGAGGATGCCAACGCGGAGGCCATACTAGAACCATAATCTACCTTGTGCTGCTGGAGTCCATAGTATGGGCCCCTGACTCCACTCATCAGGAGCGGGGCTAGCTGCTCAAAAGAAGTGGAAAACCCATTCTTTAAGGCTCAGTCTGGATTGGTTGGTTGTTGGAGCAAAATTAAAGTCCATCTTATCCATGGGTAGGCACACTAAGGCCCGGGGGCTGGATCCGGCCCAACTGCCTTCTAAATCCGGCCCACGGACGGTCCAGGAATCAGTGTGTTTTTACATGAATAGAATGTGTCCTTTTATTTAAAATGCATTTCTGGGTTATTGTTGGGGCCTGCCTGGTGTTTTTACATGAGTAGAATGTGTCCTTTTATTTAAAATGCACCTCTGGGTTATCTGTGGAGCATAGGAATTCGTTCACTTTTTTCCTCAAAATATAGTCCGGCCCCCCACAAGGTCTGAGAGACAGTGACTGGCCCCCTGCTGAAAAAGTTTGCTGACCCCTGATTCTTATCTGACTTGTCTGCCTAGCTTCTGCTTGGAGCTATCCAGGGTGCTACCCACCTTGCTTCTTTGGTCTTTTGGACTTTGGCCTCTTGCTTTGCTTGCCAAACTTGCCCTCTGCTTTGTCAGGAGTTTGACCTCACTTTGCTTCCTGGAGCTGGGCCTGGTGCTAAGAGGCCTATGACCCAGCATCCAGGGACTCTTCCTAACACAAAACCTCATTTGAGCTAGGACCCTGTTCCTCCTTTGGGGCCACTTCCTGGGACAGAACAATCTGTCAGTTTGCATTTCTTAATACATAAAGTATTGATCTGATGTGCAGACATCTTTCCTGTTCTGCTTGGTTCGAGAGTATTCTGGAAAGTTTTCTTTCTATGTGAAAGAAACAGGTAGAAGGTTCTTGTTTGGGTTATTTCCTTCTGAGAAGCTGAGTACCGCTGGTTTAAACTGGTTCTGTTATCTTTCTGTCAAGGCCATGCTGACTATAATAAAAGGCCAGAAGGAGCCTGGCTTTCACTCACTTTGTCTTTCTATCTCTTTGTTCTGGGGTTTAGTGGTGCTTAGTGTTAAGTTTAAGTCTTATTATAAGTCATTGGAAGTTTTATTGTAAGTGCTGTAGCTGGATTTCTTATGGACTGTGCCAGTTCTGAATGTATTGGATTTGTGGCCATTATACTCTTTGCCTTAAGTACGAGCAAAGCTCAGCTGCCGTCACAATCAGGCTTTCAAATACATAAGAGAGAAAAATGGAACTGTAAAATCATCTACAAACTTAAAATGGCAGCAAATAAATAATCCCATGCCACCTCTTATTCTCCTTTTTTCTAAACCAAAAAATTCCAGTTGCTGCTGCAACCTTCCCTCCTTGGAGAGTTTCTCCACCCCCTTGATCATTTTGGCTGCCATTTTCTGAACCTTTTCTAATGCCACAATATCTCTTTAGAGGTGAGGTAACCAAAACTGCACGCAGTTTCTATAGCAGCATTATGGTATCAACAGTTTTATTTTCAATTCCTTTCCTAATGATCCCTAGCATAGAATTTGCCCTTTCCACACCTGCCACACACTGGGTCAACACTCCCATCAACCTATTCATTACAACCCCAAGATCTTGCTCCTGGTAAGTCACCTCCAGTTCATACCCCCATGAGCATATATGGGAAATTAAGATATATATTTTTGCCTGGACATGCATCACTTTGTTTATGTTGAATTGCATTTGCCATTTTATGGCCCATTCACTCCATTTGGAGACATCCTTCTAAAGCTCTGCAGAATCCTTTTTTGTTTCAATGACCTTTTGTTTAATTGTTTTGACTGTTTGTGTCCTTTTTTGGTTCTGAGTATTTGGATTGTAATGTCTATTGTTGCTACTTTGTTCTTGAGAGAAAGTAGATTTTTTTTATTTTAAAAAAGGTGTGCATGTTATGATGCAGAGAAGCACTCCAGCCAGTCTGAGGTGTATGATTCTCATGGATAGCTCAGTCTGAAACAGCCTTGTCACTTAGCATTATGAAAGGACATCTTATTTTGCAAGACTTGACATTTCCTTAAGTATATTCTGTGATGGCTGTGTATGCAAAGTGACTTTCAGTACTGAGTGATTCTGCCATTCACACATACACACACACACACACACACACACACACACACTTAATAGGAACTCATCCTATCCCTCCTTGCTAATTTTGCATTTATCTATTCCCACCCCCACCCCCCATTACCATGCCTTAAAGAAGTTATTGCATGTTGTTATCAGCCATGGTGCTTCAGTTGTTCTCAGTGCTCCTTCACTGAGAAATTCTTGTTAGTTCTTTTATTAATGACCCATTACACTAGAAACGGATATCCTGTCTCTGTCTATGTCTCTCACTCTCTCTTGTCTCCCTCTCTCTCTCTCTCTCTCTCTCTCTCTCTCTCTGTGTGTGTGTGTGTGTGTGCAGGACAGAGGGAGGGAGGGAGTCAGTCCAGTAATTTTGGCCGCACCACCAGCAGCAAAGCAAAATGGTGCATTTTCTCCTTAAATGTATTCCAGAGAGGGCATCTAAAGGCCTAGACGCTGTTGATGTATTTCAAATGTGTGGTGCTAGCAGGGCATTTCCAAGCTATTATTCACTGATGGAAGTGATTTCCAGGCTGACAAAACACAATGTAGCTCACACATGGTGCATAATAAAGACCTCCACCCACCCACCCGCCTTCCCACTGCTTAAAATAAAAAATAAAAAGGCTGCAATCCTCAGCTGATGCAAGTTGGAGTAGTTACATTGGAACAGCCAATTTAACACTTGCTGAACAGCTTGGCTGGCAGAATTTAATCTTGAAATAAATAAATAAACACACAGGCTCAGAGTTGCATTTTCCCAACCATTCTCTTCTCCTACGACATTTTCCACAAGATTGCGCTCCAGGCTTTTTTCATTTTTCTCAAATGCTCAGCAATTTGCAAACCCTGTGTCACATACAGCACCCACGGTCAGTCGTATTCTGAGCAGGGGGAAAAACACAACATGACAGGGCCTAAGCCACCACCCTGGAAGGAAACGCTCCCAAGTAAGAATCCATAAGATTACAGTGGTACCTCGCAAGACGAATGCCTCGCAAGACAAAAAAACTCGCTAGACGAAAGGGTTTTTCGTTTTTTGAGCTGCTTCGCAAGACGATTTTCCCTATGGGCTTGCTTCGCAAGACGGAAATGTCTTGCAAGTTTCTTTCCTTTTTCTTAACACCGTTAATACAGTTGCGACTTGACTTCGAGGAGCAACTCATAGAACACGGTGTGGTAGCCTTTTTTGAGGTTTTTAAAGACTTTGGTGATTTTTGAAGCTTTTCCAAAACTTTCCCGACACCGTGCTTCGCAAGATGAAAAAAATCGCAAGACGACAAAACTCGCGGAACGAATTAATTTCATCTTGCGAGGCACCACTGTATAGCATTCGAAAATATTCACTCGCATAAGCACTTCAGCCATCTTAATTTTTATTGCAAGAATACAGTACTACATAACATTATAATATTATAATAATACTACTGAAAGTGGGACCTGTAACTAAGTGCTCCAGTGTGAAGTACTCCTGCTCAGGGGGCCAGGAAGACACCAGTAATCTTTTACAGGATAGTCTGTTTCATTCCCTCTGTTCCTCCATGTCACCAATGGTCACTCAGCATTTCAAGGAACCTGAACATGCTCACGCATCATCAGGCTACTGGATTTTCCCTACACTTTGGGTTTCACCCCTAAAGTTTATGTTTCTGAAAACCACGGGATTCCTGCAAGCCCTTTTGGCACAGTACTAACCACTACCACCCTTCTGTGCATGCGTTGGAGCCATTTTGGCTATATAAGGATGGGAACTTGTAGAACTGAGTTCCTATTTTTGCATATACTAAGGACAGAATGTCTAGCAAGAGAGAGTCAGTGTGATGTAATGGCCAGAGTGCTAGACTAAGGGTGCAATCCTAAGAAACAGACCAAGGCCAAGTGGATACCAGCATGGTTAACAAGCAGGATCAAGGAGACTGTAATAGGGAAGAAGGCTTCCTTCAAAAAAAGGGGGGAAGGGGGGTAATTGTCCAAATGAGAAGAACACAAAATAAATACAGGCAGATAATAAGGGATGTGAAAAAAGAAGTCAAGGAGCACATCACTAAAATTATTAAGATCAATGGGTTTTTTTAAAAAAAATATTAATGTGTTAGTAACATTAGAAGCAATTGAGGCAATTGGACCTTTGGATAACAAGGGAATCAAAGGAGTGCTAAATGAGGGGAAAGAGATTGGAGAGAAGCTCACTGAATTATTTGCAACTGTCTTCACTGCACAAGGTGGATCCCTGTGCCTGAACTAACTTTCTGAGGAAAGCAGCTTGAGGAACACTAAGGCAAATGGTGGCCAAAGTTCTAGGTCGTACTGATAAACTAAAAATGGACAAAATACTGGGTCCTTATGGCAACTATCTGAGAGTTCTTAAAGAAGTCAAATGCAAAATTGCTTATCTTCTAAGAAAAATGTCTAACTTGTCCTTGAGATCAGCCTCGAACACCTGAGGACCGGAAAGTGGCCCATGTGTAACTATTTTTAAAAAAAGAAATCTAGGTGGATCCAATTTTTAAAACAACAACAACAAAACAAGCATAACATCTGTTCTGGCAACACTGGGAGATAGCATTATTTAAGACAGAATTACCAAGCAAATAGAGGGAAAAGCCTTGTTGAAGAAGAATCAGCATGGCTTCTGCAATTCAGTGCAAGCAAATGTAAAGTAAAGCACATTGGGGAAAAGCCCCTTAACTTCATGTATACACATATGTATTCTAATGGCACATGAAATACTATGCACAACTCTAGTTGACACACCTCAAGAAGGACATTGTAGAGCTAGAAAAGGGCATCCAATATTATCATTGGGCTGGAACAAGTGTCCTATGTGGACAGGATGCAACATTTTGAAGTTTTCAGTTTGGGAGGAGAAAGCATTACATATTTTACAGGTGAACTTCCTAGCACTTCTGAATCTGATTTGTTATTATCTCCAGGTTTCTTTCCTTTATTTCTATCAAGCATTGCTACAAGGAAGCCCTACAAAAATGTTCCCTTCTTCAGGCTTCTACATTGGCCTTTTGGATGACTGAGATAATATTTTGATATAAGAGCTGGTCTTCAGAGAGGTTCCTAAGAGACACTGGGTTTATAACTGTGATCTATCATTCCATGTCAATGATAAAAAATAACCCACTCTAATGGAAAGTTTGAAACCTGTACACTCTATTTAATATGTGGTGAATGAAAGCAGAAGGGGAATTGTGAGTTCCATGATGAAAAAGAAATCAAGCTACCCCAAATTTCATATCAAGCTTCTTCCTTCGGCCTAACTTGCTTTAAATCTTACAGTGAGCCAGGCCAGAGAAAGATGCTTCATAGGAAATTTGGGGTAGCTTTTTGATTTCTTTTTTCATTATGGAACAGAACAAGTGAATATGTTTCCAAGCACAAATCTTCTTTCCTTATTATAGTGTCCCAGAGATAGTTTATTTCTGATGAGTCCTATGGCCTACATTTTGGCTGGAATGTTAATAGAAGCCATTATTAGATTTTCTATTACACTTCTAAGAGGTTGCACAGCGACTTGATTCCTGGTGAATAATATCTAATCAGCCTATTCCTTGTCTCAGTATTAAGTAGCCTGGTCCATTTATCCGTAATTCATGTATCCAGGCAATGCATTCATCATGCTAGGTTGGGCTGAAACCACAAAAGGATTAGCTGACTGTTTGGAATGGATTCGTTCCAAATCTCCTTCCCTTGAATTCTCACTTGATTCAGCTTTAAGTGAATTTCTCGCTAAGACAGGCTGAGAGTCAGGATAGATTCGGCAGTCACCATCTTAACTACCTTTTCTCAAGGCCACAGGAAACATCCCAGTGCCAAAGAGGCCAGGGTTCCTGTATGCATGACAAGCTACACCTGCTGCAATCCCCTCATCTCTACAACTATTAAATGCATTGGAGCCCTGGTCTCTTTGGCAAGTTGGCTCCTAGAACAGGTGTAAGGAACCTGTGGCACTCTTGACGTTCCTGAATTACAACTCCCATCAGCTCTAGCAAGCATGGCCAATGGCCAGTGTTGATGGGAGTTGTTGTTGAGCAACATCTGGAAGACCAAAGGTGTCCCACACCTGCCCTGGGGCAAGGCTGACAACCCAACCACACATCTGTCTCATGCATAATCCTATCTCACCCTGCAGTGGTTGTGCTATCAGGATGGGTCCAATCTCTTCCATCCCCTGCCAGATCCTCCAAGTGTCCCTATTTTGCAGGGACAGTCGTGGATTTGCAGTCCTGGTTTCTGATTTGATCCCGGAATGTCCGACTTTTCCTTAGGTAAAGGGTAAAGGGACCCCTGAGCATTCGGTCCAGTCGTGACCGACTCTGGGGTTGCGGCGCTCATCTCGCTTTATTGGCTGAGGGAGCCAGCGTACAGCTTCCGAGTCATGTGGCCAGCATGACTAAGCCGCTTCTGGCAAACCACAGCAGCACGTGGAAACGGCGTTCACCTTCCCGCCGGAGCGGTACCTATTTATCTACTTGCACTTTGACGTGCTTTCGAATTGCTAGGTTGGCAGGAGCAGGGACCGAGCAATGGGAGCTCACCCCGTCGCGGGGATTCGAACCGCCAACCTTCTGA
The DNA here is from genome assembly GCF_964106645.2 of Podarcis pityusensis. Classification (NCBI taxonomy): domain Eukaryota; kingdom Metazoa; phylum Chordata; class Lepidosauria; order Squamata; family Lacertidae; genus Podarcis; species Podarcis pityusensis. The sequence goes on from NC_138028.1 coordinate 104,222,046, forward strand.
TTGTCAAGTCCTAGGCTCTGTGGTTTACCCCACAGCGCCACCCACGTCCCTTCCACTTTTCCTTAGGACGTCCCTATTGTCACTGGAGAAGTGTTCTGTTTTCCTGTTGTGGAAGAGTGAGTCCATGAATGGCATATTCAACAGCTGTACCTAAATGGGCTGGGGTTCTGTTGTAGGAATCTGCTACCACTTGCGGAAGCACCCTGCTGTCAGAAACAAGCCTCAGCAAAATCAAACACAGCCAGCCTGGAGAGCCCCACAAACACAGAAAAGGATGTCAATTGTTGCCCTGTAGGAGTCTACCAAGGGAGCATCCATGCTAAAGGCAAAAAGCTTTGTACCACTTATACCTTATCCATTGAGATAAAGTAACTGAGGAGGCCTTCTTTCCCAAAGTGTTTGGCTGAAAGCGTGGGCTTTTCCTGTGTTACGTGTCAGCAACCCCAATCCTTCCACCATTGACCGGCCATGAATTTAATCAGATTTGTCAATTATTTTCACACTTCTTGATGAGGAACGCTGTAAATGAGAGGGGAAAAAGAAAAGCAGTCCTGTTTCATCTAAATATAGCTGTGGTCTATACACTCACACATGTATTTAAGGCAATATATTTTTTAGAATAGAGAAACTGTTCTTCAGGAAAAAAAATCTTTCTAGGGCTAATCTGTAGGAGGCTGATGTAGATCCTGCCTCCTAACAGGGGGCTGATGACTTTCTGGTGGATTTTTGTCAAATGATCCAATGATTCGGACCATGCTGGAGATGAATTCCTCCCTTTATCAGTGCAGCTATGAAACGGCTCTAGTCTAATAGCTCTGTGTGAGGTATTAGTAGCACACCTCATCATTGCGCCTCTCATTTATCACCTAATTCAGCTTCCCATCATCACCAGCCTACATTAGTCATACAGCACTTTCCCTAGCCATTAATAGTCAATGGCTGGCTGGAGAAAAGAAAGAGGGTATCAAATGCATTTTATGATCTTTTCAAAGGATGAAATGATGTATGAGACAGTCTTAGTTCCTGGCTTACGGCTTTATTGTTAGTGGACGTATTGAATTATTTCATCCTTTCTCTTATCTGCTCTGCAAAGTACATGACTAATTTCAGACAGCAGCAGAAGCTCTCACACTTATTTATTATTATTATTAATTATTATTATTATTTAAAAGCAAGCAATGTATAAGGAAACTTCATTGCTATATATAACAGTTTCTACTGTATCAGCATATCCAGAGCAAACCTATCAAGCTTCCATGGGCTCCTTTGAGAGGAAGAGTGGGCTATAAATTTAAATAAATAAATAGGTTAAAAGGCCCAGCTCTAAGAAGGGCAAAACCGAGCACCCAGGTAGCTTGGTCCTATTCACATGTGTTCAGAATTCGACCCAGTTTTCTCAGTCGGGCTTACTATCTACTAAAGTGAGGGTTGGATTGCGGCCTGCACATATCTACTTTGAACTGCCAAGTCCTGCTGAGACTTACTAGGTAGGCCAAACTACACACAACATCAATTGCATGATTGCAACCTGAGCAGCCTTGAGACCACAGGTGTTGGGGAAGGATAGCTTCCCTGCCTAATTTGCAGTGCTAAGCTAGGGATGAAAAACCAGCAGCCCTCCATATATTGCTGGACTCCTATCAGCCTCAAGGATGGCACTGTAGTCTAAAGTACTAAGCCTCTTGGGCTTGACAATCACAAGGTCTGTGGTTCAAATCCCCGCGATTGAGTGAGCTCCCATTGCTCTGTCCCAGCTCCTGCCAACCTAGCAGTTCGAAAGCACATCAGTGCAAGTAGATAAATAGGTACCATTGTTGCGGGAAGGTAAACAGTGTTTCATGCGCTCTGGCTTCTGTCACGGTGTCCCCTTGCGCCAGAAGCTGTTTAGTCATGCTAGCCACATGACCTGGAAAAGCTGCCTGCGGACAAACAATGGCTCCCTCAGCCTGAAGCGAGATGAGTGCTGCAACCCCATAGTTGCCTTTGAATGGACTTAAACATCCAGGGGTCCTTTACCTTTACCTTTACCTATCAGCCCCATCCAACAAGGGCAGTGGTTAGGGATAATGTGAGTTATAATCCAACATCTGAAATGTCACATGTTCCCCATTGCTGAGCTAAACCTATGTAGCAAAAAGGATTTATGAGTCCCAGTGTGCCTTTAAATGAAGTGCTAAGCAACAAAAGGCAATTAATGGGACCTCAAAGAAGTCAGCCAATTTGAAAGAAAGGTGGGGTGGATTAAGACCTGGACAGGTACAGAGGCTGTAATAGATGATGGAGCAGGACTCAGGGAGACAGCCATCAGTGGGTGGTATCATAGGGGCTTGTGATCTTCCCCACAGGCATCTGTCTGGCCAAAACTGAAGACAAAGGTCTACTAGATGTACCTTTGGACTGATCCAGCAAATAAACAAAGGGACATTGAGTGGGTGTGTAAGGAGGCTGCATCCTAAACACAATGGTCTTTCTTAGCTTTGGAAAGGGAAGAAGAAAAAGAAAAGGATTCAGACTGCAGGGAGAATTCTATACCCCTAGCACAATTTTCCAAGTTTTTGCAAAGGACATGGCTAAGCCATTCTGTTCTTTCCAGGATTGCACAAGAATCCTGGAAGCAGTTGAGGTTCCTGCTTTCAAAATAAAGATGTTCTGCCAAGTGCTTCTTTCCCCCTTTCCTAAAAATAGATTTTCCAGAAATTAACCAGGCAGTCCAGCGGCAGGGTGCATGGGGATAAACTATCAGAGCTTACACTTCAGGTAAGCCTGGTTGTAGAGAAATAATAATAATAATAAAGCCACATTTGACACTGCCCTTGCTTCATTCACCAGCTGAATGAAAGCATTTCTGGGTTTTTCAGCTTGTTTATTTTGTTTTAAGAAATTCATTTCTTCATCTGCTGCTTCAGTCATCTGTAACCACTAGGAGATTTTGAGAGCAGTTTAGCCAAATCAGGAACATCAAAAAACAGTTGGGTAATTTCAGGAAGTTGAAATATCTATATTGTTGTTATTGTCATCATAACATGCTTGTTTCAGCTTTAGTCTGTGATTTAGTTTTAATGGCATGTTGTTTGCTTTTTAGACTATACACCACTTATTTTTGAAACAGTAAGCCCTTTATAAACACTTTTAAATAAATAAATGACTCCTATTCCCCTCGTAATAATTCCCAGCATTCCCTAGGAAGAGAGATTGACTACTCAGAATTGTAGCTCTGTGAGGGAAATAGGGGCCTCTTAACAATTCTCAGCTCCCTTAACAAACAGTTTCTCAGAATTCTTTGGGGGAAGCTGTGACTATTCAAAGTGGTATGTGTCTTTAAAAGTGTCATGCAGATGGCGCCTTCCTCTTAAGTAACTTTTGCTTAAGCACAGCATCTTTAAAACTTTAACACCAAATTCTTCTGTGAACTAGTTGAAGAAGCAATAGGGTTCTCTTCCTCTTCTTGGCAATCTTTCCCTGCTGATATCCTACCAGCCTCCAAGCCTTCTGCATCCTCCTGTAAATTTTCACATGTTCCCTCTTTCCCCTCAGGCAAAATTACACTTCCTCCTGCCCTTTAAATGTCTCCATTTGGCCAGTTTCTCCTCTTAGGGGCCAACTAGAGGAAAAGTTAGCACTTTGTCTTTCAGTGCACAGGGACTTTTAAGCACAACTTACCAGCATGGTGTGTATGCATGTGATCCAGATTGGGACCAGATCATTGGAGTTATATGTATGCTATTTAGTGCTATGGGAGCTTGTTTTTTCAAAGCCTACCTGGACAGTATGGGTGTGTGGAGAGCAGTGACACTTCTTGAATTGTGTGGGGGTGGAGGAAAGGTTAAAACTTCCCTTCCTGAACGATGCGTTCCCAACAAAAATTGTCCCCTCACCTATACACAAAAATTTAAAACCATGATGTGCTTGGGAGAGATTAACTTAGTGCCCCATGTAGTTAAGCCTGATAATACAACACGTAGGTAAAGGGTAAAGGGACCCCTGACCATTAGGTCCAGTCGTGGCCGACTCTGGGGTTGCGGCGCTCATCTCGCTTTATTGGCCGAGGGAGCCAGCATACAGCTTCCGGGTCATGTGGCCAGCATGACTAAGCCGCTTCTGGCAAACCAGAGCAGCGCACGGAAACGCCGTTTACCTTCCCGCCAGAGCAGTACCTATTTATCTAATTGAACTTGGACGTGCTTTCGAACTGCTAGGTTGGCAGTACAACACATATAGGCATACAGATACTCAAAAGTCAGGGAAAGAGTTGATTAACAAGTTGAAAGTGGCCACATTTGGCTCCAGTGCCCACAGTGGGATTCAAGAGGAAGGTTTACCAAAATGCTTCCCACCATTTGATCAAATAGACTCTTCTAGCAGCAGGGTGTTGTGTGCTGCCTTAGCTAGAGGCATCCTGTGATCAGTAAGTGAAACAACGTCTGACCAGCTGTGCTTACCTGTCAGCTGCAGTCCCATTATAAATGGTTGCTATTTATTTAGTACAATGCAGCTGCTCTACCTGACACAGCATCTGGCATTGGAGGCTGTTGCCGCTGCAACCATGCCAGCCCACAATACTGCATTGGCAAGATATCCTGGCAAAACACTCAACCACTGAATAATCTAGGAGTTTGTTTAATACTACTGTACCCAGAAGAATTAGGCTGTACATTTCTGATGCCAGCTGCTTCCTTAAAAGTAAAGTCTATTGAAATCTGCAGAATTAACCCCCAACAGTTGATCTCTCTCTCTTTCTCCTGTAATTTGGAGCCATTGAATTAAAATATGGAAATTAGAAAGGCTTTATTAAGTCTAGTTTCAACATTCTCCTTCCAGCATCATAGCAAACTAGAAGACTCAGTCATTTCTCTGCATGGGACGTTTTCAGTGGGTTCTGTAACAATATCCTACTGCAGCATACAGGCGTAAATGCATAGCATTTCAGACAAATTAACTAGGTAAAGTCCACTGTACAATGCATTTAAATATGGCATAATCCAGGCCAGAAGAAATGGCTCACCAGTTGGGGTGGAGTCATTTTTTAGCTTCCTGGCAGGTGGATCACTGTGGCTTACCACAAGAGGAGTGATGTGGTGGGAAAGATGTTGCGGCATAAACATGCTGGAATGGGGCTGGCCCACCTAGCAAGCCACTTTTGATTCAAACCTAGAGGGCTAGGTTTTGATGCTAGATGTTTTGCTTGAGGAACTCACTCTTAGGTTCCAATCAATGCCTTTGCCAGCAGTTCTTGAACATAGATCAGTGCAGCTACCACACAACCTATGTCTCTACTACTGTGTGGACTCAAGGTGGTTGAGTATCTTCCCTGTTATGTATCTAATTGTTTATTGATACAAAGTATTCAATATATCTTGCTGATCTGTTGTTGTTGTCATTTTAAAAAAGGTACCAATTGGGCAAAGTCCTTACATAGCTTTTCTTTTTGTTTTGTAATAAGGATCTCACAATATTGAGTCGCTTCCTTCTCAAGAACATTATCCAAATGTTATGAATCAAATGCAAAATATTATACAGCAGAAGCTTGTTTCAATTAATTTTAATTTTTGCATGTTTCCTTTGTTACAGTTAATAACTACTTTAAAAAAAGTAAAATAGAAAGTGGTATGATGGATTGATAGGCATCTAACTGGGTTAAGTGAAATTTAGCAATTATTTCATTTCCTAGATCGACTGCCAGGTTTTAATTAAGCTGGCAGTCGATGCTTGATAAATTTTTGTTTCATTTCTCACCTCGTTCATTCTACAATGTCCACCTCCCTGTTTTATATTGTTATGACCGATAGTTATAAGCAATGAATCGGTACTGAACACTTTCATGCTATGCAGCAAGGTATAAACACAAATAATGAATAAAAGACTCTAGCTGAATCAATACATTGATTGAGCAAGTATGAGCGAGGGACGTAGAAAAGGTGATGCATGAAACTGAGATTTACAGCTACAGATGCCAATCTTTCTAAAAATCTTTCAGTTCTGCAGCAAATCCTGGCGCAGAGTTTATTCCCTTCGTCTTTGCACCCCTATATAATGTAACTTTTGCAAGGTCAGCGTTGATAACCATCCCAAGCTACTTGCATGTTTCTGTTGAGAATGAATGGGCTCAGGTTGTGCCCTTCTGCTTATGGAAGGTGCTTTGATTAATGGGTACAGGAGGAAATGAGAAATTTTAGCAAATTTCCTTCTTTATTGAGCACCCCCTTCTGCTCCACTTCCCACCATGTTCCAAAGGGAGGTGCAGGGAGCTAGAGGCGGAAGTGGGAGAGGGGAAGACACCTGTGAACATTACATCTTCTCTAATCCAGTCAGAGCTTTCTGTGCATGGAAGGACACAGCTGGACACAACTCCCAAGGGTTTTAAGGGCAGACTACAAAGGCATCCATAATTGTACTCCGGATCTGTATCACTTCTTACATCACTTTTCCAACACAAATTCTGCAGCTGAATTCCTAAGCTCAGATGGCTCACTGAGCACAGTGACAGATAGGTAGCCGTGTTGGTCTGCCATAGTCAAAATAAAAAAAATCCTTCCAGTAGCACCTTTAAGACCAACTAAGTTAGTTCTTGGTATGAGCTTTCGTGTGCAAGCACAGTGAGAAAAACTTCAGAGTAAACATGCATTGGATCGGGCTGTAACACTCCTGTCCTGGAAAACTGTATCAATACTGTACAGTGGGAATTACTGTATGGGGAAGCCTTTTTCAATTCCGGGTGAAACACTTTGGGATGTCACTAATTGGAAAATGGAATAGTGGAGAGAGGCAACTATAGGCACTTGTGGTGGACATGCCCAAAGGTGGCAAATATTGGAGAACAAATGTTTAAGGAGATAAGTAAAATTACATATCAGCATGTCACAAAATCTTCAGAGTTTGCATTACTGAATCTATTAAAATGAGAATCAGGATCTGGTAAACTACTATAGTGGTACCTCGGGTTACGTACTTAATTCATTCCGGAGGTCCGTTCTTAACCTGAAATGCTCTTAACCTGAAGCACCACTTTAGCTAATGGGGCCTCCTGCTGCCACCGCGCCACCGGAGCACAATTTCTGTTCTTATCCTGAAGCAAAGTTCTTAACCTGAAGCACTATTTCTGGGTTAGCGGAGTCTGTAACCTGAAGCGTATGTAACCCGAGGTACCACAGTAATTGGATTTCTGTTCCAGGCTGCACATATTGTTATAGCCACACTTTGAAAGGACTGAAAAGGTCAAACTTGAGTGCTTGGTACAAGAGAGTATGGGGGGGGGGGGAATACTAACAAATTGAGACTGGGAAGAGGAACAAAACACAAAGATACCTTTTGTGGGAGAATGGTGGAGCTGCATTTTGTTTACGGATTCTCCAGAAAACCAAAAACCAGTTCCAAAGGTTTATACTAACTTTTGGTTCATGGAATAGTTTATAGATCAGGGGTCAGCAAACATTTTCAGCAGGGGGCCAGTCACTGTCCCTCAGACCTTGTGGGGGGGCCGGACTATATTTTGAAGAAAAAATGAAAGAATTCCTATGCCCCGCAAATAACCCAGAGATGCATTTTAAATAAAGGACACTCATGTAAAAACATGCTGATTCCCAGGCCATCCACGGGCCGGATTTAGAAGGCAATTGGGCCAGATCCGGTCCCCGGGCCTTAGTTTGCCTACCCATGTTATAGACGTATACTGTTATAACTTGTGGTTATGTATGGGAATGCAGGCTTTCAAAATGTATTTTGGGGGTTCTGTGGGGAAAGAAATAGGAATGAAATGAAATGAATATGGAATAGTAAAGAGGTGGCATTTATTTCAGCACTTTGTACATTTTATCATAGCTAATGATATATCGGCAAGAGCCTTCCCAAAACCTGGATGTGGGTGCTAATTGAAATTGATTTAAACTAATGTCTTGAGCAGGGCTTTTTTCAGCGGGAATTCGCCGGAACGGAGTTCTGGCACCTCTCACGTGGGCACCATTGCCATTACAGTGGTTCCGGCACCATGTTTTCTAGACAAATAGCACAGGTCCTGAGTATGTTTACAAGTAGAAGCATGTTTACTCAGTAGTCCCACCATGTTCAGAGAGGCTTATCTGGTCTATATTACAGCCTAAGGTATGCAAGCAATCAGTGGACAATACAGAACAGCACACAAGTAGAGATTTTACCAACGACTAAACATTTTTTTTATTTAAAAGAAAAAAATAAATACTGCAGAAACAATAACCAAACATACAAAGTGACGGACATATGTTAAAAAGTGAGGGGTGTCTTGCTGAAACAGTTAACTTATTTTTCTTTTTACAATACTTAAATACAGAAAGCACTTGCCAGCTTTTTTTTTTTTTTTAATACTGCCTTAAGCATACCATTGCATCAATCCAAAGCATCTTATGGTGGCAATATATCTGGAATTTTTGTGGAAATAATACTTCAAAAATGAAGCATTTGAGAAAAATGCTTGCATTCAACAAGTCCTAGAGACACCCTGGACAGAGTTCTGCTGTGTCTGCTGAAGCATAACAACATCTGCAAACTATTTTCAAGATTGGCTTAGTGGATGTAACAATAGTCATCAGTCAGTGAAAAGGAATTTGACAGAATCTGGGTCACACAAGTAATGTTTAATGATCACTGTCTGGATATGCTTGCATTAGACCTTTAGGATTAATGCAATATCCAGTTTCCACTAGGGACCCCTTAAAGGCTCCGCTGTTCTTCAGGTTCCTCCTCCCCCTATTTCCTTAGAGTGCTCATTACAAGTAAACAGAAACGTGTAATAAGAGACAGTCATCCATATGCAGCCATTTTAGAGATGCATCATAAGAAGAGATAATTGGGTATGTTGGCTCATGTGCTAACTTAAAAAACGAAACAAAAAAAAGAAACAAAAAACAAAAACACCCAGTATAGAATTGTAGAAAAGTCATAGAGCAGAGCAGCACTTATTTCCTTACACAGTGCTGGGTTTGGCCTCCTTCGCACCCAAGGAGCAGCTTAGGAGGGCAGTAAGACTAAAATTCCTTTCTAATTAAGGACCTTTTTATAACTAAATCGTAGCACCATTTGTTTAGATCTTGCAACAGGACGTCCATACAGTATACAACTGCCTTATGAAGCAGCCATTCAAAAAATTGACTTTCAGGCCATTATCAAATTTCTCATTACAGTCACAATGGAGAAGAGGAAGATTCTGTGTTTGAGAACTACCGTACTCTTAACAGATATTTCTTCAGCTTCATTCCATATAATTAGAAGCTTATGAAGGCTATTTTATTACTGATTTCTTTAATTTCTTCCTTCTCTAGTTGCCTCGGGGGGGGGGGGGAGATTTTAAAGCCTCTTTTAACAAAGTGTTTTCCTCTGGATGACCTATATTTCCTATTTCTTTAACATAAACCAAGAGGAAAAGCAATCATATTCTCTCTTTTTTGGTGGGGGAGGGAAACCAAACAGTCTCAAAGGGGCAAGCTTCACAATGAAGGGAATAGGAATATCTTGACTTTTCTTTTTTTTTAAGCAACGTTTTAGATTGTAATCAAAATCAAAGTCAGTATTCAAAAAATAGATCTAAAAATAAGTATCCTCCAGGACATCATTTCTTCAGGTGCTACCAATCCTTTCACTTCTTTAGCACATTCACATAGTTTCCTTCGTATTTGGTATTTCATCCAAGTAACATTGACATCCCTTCAGAATCCATCTCTTCCCACTGCTTCCTCTACATACCAGCTCCCCAAGTACAGTTTCTTGCCTACGGAAGGTGAATCATCGCCTTTTATCACTGGCATGCCCTTACAAGAGACCATTTTCACTGGGCACTTCTCGTTGAGTCTTCACCTATCCCACCCAAACACAATTGTCCTTGCTACCTCCATTTAAGGAAACAAAATCCTTCACATCACTGTGCAGCTCTTCGCTTTGTCCTTTCGCAGATCTGTGGTGACTGTAGAAAGTTCCGGCCGGCCTGGCATGTGTGAAATTCGTTTAGTTGCCCTCTGAGACTTGTTCCGCTTAACATTTTTATTTGTTTTGTTCACACAGGCCAAGGTAGCAACATGGAAAATGTCCCTTACGCTGTTTTCTGACTGCAAGGCTGAACATTCAATGTATGTGGCTGCTCCAATCTGCTTGGCCATGTTTGCACCCTGTGGAGGTAGAGGAGAATAGATTAGATTACAGGCATCAGCAGAAATCCAGAGAGAACTAAGACAAGCCATATAATCATTACTCTGGGATGCTGTTTTAGAGATAATGCTTTGAGGAAACAAAAGGCAACACATCAGGCAAATAAGGAGGAGAATCCACTGTCCTTATAAATACAGAAAGCAACCTAGAACTTGCAGATTATTGGGCACACCAGTTTTAAAGACTTTCTGCATTGGACATGGAGACCAAGAGCATCTTCAATTTAAGCACCCTCAACCCCAGCTTACAAAGTAGCCTTACAAGGAAGGAACTGAGGAGTACAAGCATAGCTGCAAAAATATATCTGATCTATTTACCCTTTTGTTTCTGACCTGAAAGGGCATGTAGGGCCAAGCAGAGGTAGCCAACATGGAGCCCTTCAGATGTTGTTGGGCTCCAATTCCCACAAGCCCTAACCCACATGGATGTCAGGGTTCTCTAGCCACAGCAATTCATAAATTTAGGTCAATGGTCTGGTGTTGTGTTTTTGTGGCCATTAGCAATCCTAGGCTGGTGTTCCTGCTAACCCGCCCCACCAGCAGATCTCATGCAAGGTCATTCACACCTCTGGAAATTTCCAGAGATGAGGACAATAATTCCCTCTAGCAGAGATAGTATGTGTGGGAATGCAAGACCAGCAACAACTCCTTACACAGACCAGATCTTTGTGGCACTTTGACCTTCAGTGGGTTAAGGAGTTTGCAAGGACTTCCCTTGCCAAGGAGGCTACTTTGCCTTATCTGTTGTGGTTCAAACCACTGCTTATGCAGTAGATAAAGTAGAGTTTTAGGTTTGGGTGTCTGCCATCCCCCCCCCCAAACACAGGTTGAATAGTTTAATGTGTTCAGATTCTGACCTACAGTAGTTGACTTTAAGAAACCCCCACCTAGTTGCAGAAGAGAAAAATCCAGCCATATGCCGTCAGGTGACCCCACTGAATTCAGTCTCTAAGCTCCCTTAAAGCAACAGACTGCAGCCCTTCAGAAACTAGAAGTCTATGCTAGCTGCAGGGTTTCAAACATCAGATGGCATCTGTTCCATCTCTAAGCAGGGCCAGTTTTATGCCAGAGGCAAGCATACAGAATAGTTTGACCTTGAAATCAATAGGGCTGACTTCCAGATAAACATGGCTAGAATTAAAGTGTGTGCCTAGAGAACATGGTGCAGGTGCATCAAGGGAAAAATTATTTGTCAGTCAAAACGTTCAACTCTTTTTCTAAATCAATAGGATTAAACTTGGGGGAGGGGAACCCTGTTTACCATACAAATCAAGCATTCTAGTCCCACCTTGCTATTTACCACCACACAAAATTACCAAAAGCTTTTAAAGCATAGATAAGGAAGTCACCCACTGCAGTTCTAGATACAAGCTCTTTCAAAGATAAGAGAAAAACAAAATGCTACAGGGATTTCCTGTGTAGCACCAGAGTTTTGGGGAAAACGCCGCTTAACTAGAACTTGGACTGTCTAAAGATTGAGGCTGTACAAACAAAAGGTTTGCCACTGACATTAGGAAACGCCTCGTGTACTTTGTCACTGTACTACATCCTGTCAAACTGAGATGATTTGGAAGACTTCCAGAAACCATAGGCTACTGGCTGTTCAGAGAAGCAGTTGGAATTTTGGGGACAGGAGCAATCCTCAGACACACAGCCTTGTGCAAACTTTTTAATGGAGGGTAGGGAGGGGGAGAATGGGGATAGGAGACTCAGTCAACATTAATTAAACAGCCTGTCTGCTAATGACTGAAGTAGCAATCAGAGGGTTTTGGATTGTACTAGTCAATTAATTCCCAGTGAGTAAAGTCAAAAACATTTTGTTGGAAACCACTGAGGAGGAGAATGGAGGAGTAATCCTGCTTCATATATTACAGAAAAACATTATTTATAATCTACAAAAATGCAGCCCTTGGAGGCCAACGTTTGCAGCGATTGAACGTACCAGAAAAGCCTTGAATCATGACTATTACTTGGAAGCCACCACCCAAAAGAGAAAGACACTGTGGTCTTTCTTGTCCCTATTCTAGGGATGGCCTATTCTGTGGTGCTCTAATGCTGTTGGACTCCAAAACCCAACAGCTTCAACAAGCATGAACAACATCTCCCTCCCTAGCGCCACCCTCTGTGCCCGACCAGAGATAAAAGAGCACAGCCATTGTTGGGCTGTGCCCTGTGTCCCCACATCGGCGAGGCGGTGGTCCAGAAGATCATGATCAACCATATCAAAGGCTGCTGACAGATCTAAGACAATCAGCAGTCCCAACCCAGTTGGGTCCAGTTGTCACTTGACATTAAAGTGTACAATCCTTGTGAGATGTAAAAAAGGAAAGGGGGGAGCCCATAACATTCTATACAATTAGACAATTCTATCAAAAACAGGGACACTGTGAAGAATTGGGAAACTGAAGCCCAAAGGAATCCAGCCAAATTTACTTTGAAGTAAACCTCACCAATTTCAATGGAATTTTCTTCCAGTTAAGTGTGCCTTAGAAGTGGGCAGATTGTTGGTCTTACACAGGACTGATGTTTATGGAGCTTTACAAAATACTATGTAGTTTTCATGTCATAATCCCTTGGTGAGAGGAAGGCATGCAATTACTTTTACATAAATGTCCAGTTTCAAGTTTGAAGAGGTATACACACTCGCAGCGGTTCTTTTCAAAGAAAAAGAGCAGTTCTGTTTTATTGCTTACCAATACAAAAGGAAACAAAGGTTGCACTCTTCCTCTCCAGAGAGAGAGAGAGTGCAGAACACATTAAAGCCACGTGGACCTATGGCCAGCTTAGTTATCCAGATTGAACAACATAGGAAATGGGGGGAAGAGGAGCAGAATATAGACAAATGTGGATGGAGCATAAACTGCAGGGTATGCTGTGTCTAGTGCTCCCTATTTCCTTACTGGGGAGAATTATGGACTCCCCACTAATGAGGAGAGGCACTTTCTTCATCAGCCTGATGCAATGCCAAGTATGAAGTGGGACTATGCAACAACACTAGCACTACTCGGCACCCACTTTCCTCATCTTGACTGAGTCACAGGAACACTGAAAGATGCCTTAAACTGACTTAGACCACTGATCTATCTAGCGCAGTATCGTCCACACTGGGCTGTGCCAACATGGTGTCCTCCAGAAATCTTAGACTACAACTCCCATCAGCCCCAGCCAGAATGGCCAATGGGCAGGAATGATGGGAGTTATGGTCCAAGACATGTGGATAAGCATCTGCAGGATGCCAGGTAGAATGGTCTGAACTGACTGGCAGTGGCTTAGCAGGGTTTTAGAGAGATGCCCTTCCCAGCCTTAGCTGGAGATGCTAATGACTGAACTGTTTGCTTAAGAAACATAGGCTCTACCAGTGACCTGCAACCCCTTAAGTCAGTAGCATACAGCATCTGATATAAGAAAAGTACAGATCCCAACTGCTGATCACCAGCAGTGATGAAAAGTGGTGTAATATAACTAACACTCTTTGCAGCACTGTGCCCCAAGGAGGATTTGAATGAATCAAGTCAGAAGTGTGCATCATTCATTAACAAGCAAAACACGACATGGCACTTACCTGATCATAAGATACTGGTGTTTGCCTGTGATTGGACAGCTCTACTAGTGTACTAACATCTGTGCGCAGGTCAGACTTGCAGCCAACCAGAAGCATCTTGGTGTTGGGACAAAACTCCTGGATTTCACCTTTCCACTGTGAAAATAGTACAGTGTTAGTATCCTGCTGCCATAAGAAACACTGAGGTGGCCATCTAATGCAATGAGATGCTTTAAAGAATCATGCTTCAGTTGTCAGCTGTACTACAGTGAAGTACTAGAAGGAAACATTTGGTGTTGCACTCCCTGCTGATAGGATAGATGGGGGAGGAATTGTTTGGTTCACATTTTAAAGTGAACTAATTTGAAATGCACCAGTACAGCAATCCTTCAAAATCTGCAATTCTCCCAACTTTTTGATGCAATTATTCAGTTTTAAAAAATGTACTTCATCTGAGTTTATGTATACTTCTGTTTGGGTTTTTTAAAAAATGTTTATTGTTTATTTCTTGTATTATGAAAACCAGGAATGAAATATTATTTTAAAAATGAGGACATCCATCCCTACCTGCCTACAGATAGGCCAGCTGCCACAGCATACATTACGTTTTCCCTCCCTATGACTCATTCACTCAACTGACTGAATAGATATAATCAAGGGAGTTTTCTCAAAGCAAGTTTAAACAGCTGCCCAAATGCCAAGTTACAAGCAGGTCTTACAACAAAGGAGAAGCATATAATTAGATCAAAAATATGGTCTTAACCTATGTCATACACACAGATGGTATATAGTCCATACTGCAGGGAAGTTAAAATGTGAAGCTTAAACCTTGAATACAATGTCATCTACATTCTTCCCCCAGGTGCAGAGGACTAGCACGTAAAAACATCACAATTCCCAGAGGGTCACATGAACAGGAATTCTAGCATTCAAGTACATTGCAGGGCATAAAAATGAATGCAACTCAGCAAAATAGACAATCATGGACAAACCATTGAAAACGGAATTAATGTTCACTCAAGTCATCTGCACTTCAATGCATGGAGTGAGGGGACGAGACTATGTCTGTAGACTACCATTTCTGACCTCCAGCTGAAGCTCTGTATCCCACCCATAATCCACTGGCCTTACTAGCTGGGGGAAATGAGTTTCATAGATCAAAACATCTACAGGACACCAAGCTGAGGAAGGTCTTTGCACATATCATTTACATAATAAAGAGCTCTGTGCAATCCCACATTTTCCAGGTTTCCCAGCTGCACAGAAAATATTTGCAAAGGGCTACTTATATTTAAGTCCCAATGAATTCACTGGGACTTAGCGACAGCTTACTTTGCTTAATTGCACCCTCTGCATACACCACTGTCTCCAGCTCACAACTGGGTCATGATCCACCCTAACTCTGCCACAAACACCTTATGGAAAGATATGGGAAAGACTGATGCGACAGAAGCATACGGTGAGAATCTACAGGTCAAATGTGCTTCTTGTTGCAGGCTGAAGTTATTAATGTATTTGGAGCCTTGAGAGAGGTTGAGGGTCAGTGACGCACCCCAACATAAAATCAACAATAGCACTATTGTTTGTTGTATTCCGCAGCAGTTAATCACTGCAATACACTTGCGACATAGAAAGTAACTAAAGCTGAGTTCTAGGGACTTGCTTATATTGCTCCACAAGTCAAACTGTTAGCGTAGAATCTGAACTTTTCTCACCTTTCCTGAGTCTACTGGGCTACACCTCTGTAGGTCATATTAGGCCTTCGACACAGACAAACTCAATTCCAAAGTTTTGTTGATGTCGGCCATGACAACAGTAAGCAGGGCATGAGTAATGTTTGTTTTAACCTCTCTGAACCAGTAGCAGGAAGTAAAATGTGGAAAGGGAATTAAGAGCTCTCACTATTGGAGAAGAGGATTATTTAACCCCTTCCCTTCCCCAAAACTTGCCAAGGCAAGGTAGCACCAGCTGATCCCAAGGACTTTGTTCATGCAAACAATAAAGATTATGGCAGCCATTTTCTCCAGAAACCCAGGAAATAGTGCCCATCTCTGACAGAATCCAGGGCTGTTGAAGATTCTTCCTGACAGCAATCTAACTTGAGCCTCATCCACACATGGCACTCTTCCATTTATGCACATGACCTCTTGGTCATCCACTAAGAACCTACGAAGAGCTCTTCTGGATCAGATGAAAGACCCAGCTAGTCCAGCATCCTGTTCTTACAGTGGCCAACCAGATGCCTATGGGAAGAATGCAAGCAGGACCTAAGTGCAACAACACTTTGCCCACCTGCAATTCCCACCAAGTGGTATTGAGAAACATACTATCCCAGAGGAAGTATATATATATTACTTTTGAGCTTCTGGTGGATATCCTCCTAATTAAATCAAAATCAGCAAGGACTGGCGCACTCATCACTACTGAAAAATTCAATTCAATGGGCAGAGTCAGTCTTCATACTGTGGCACACCAAAGAAGAATTGGCCTCTAGTCTGACTTTAGGAATTAAGGTCTGGACCAGAAATCTTCTCCTTGTATGGCTGAACAAGGATCATGCGGATATTGGCTCTTTTCACTTGCTAAGTGCATGAATACTAATTATATTGATCAAAACAGTATGCCAATAATTGTGCATCCTGTCAATATACATTCAACTATGAAGCTGCAAAGTAAACTGATTGGATTCCATCTAACTACTTATCAGGGATGGGGAACCTGTGGACCTGTAGATGCTGTAGATTATAACTCCTATCATACGTAACTGTTGGCCATGCCGGCTGGAAATGATGGGCATTAGGAATCCATCTGGAAGGTCACTGGTTCCCCATTCTGGCCCTATATATTGTCTACTCTTATTGCAGTACCTATCCAAATGCCATTGGCCAGGGAGTTCATATAACTGTGTGTCAGGGATGGGAAACCTATAAGCCATCAAGATGTAATTGGGCTCCAAATCTCATCAGCCCTGGCCAGGATGGCCAACTGTCAGGGAGGATGAGTGCTAAAATTCAACAACATGTGCAAGGCTGCAGTTTCTCCACTCCTGCCAAAAGTCTATAATTAGGGATTGAATCAAGAGACCTTCTTCAAGGAAATCACATGCCGCCCCACTGAGCTAAGAGTTCCTTCCCAAGGTACTAGAGCCCGAATCCCCCTCAGTACAGCAGGCTATAGGATTTGAATCTAAACCTTAGAGAAGGATTTCGAAGTGAAAGCCACCTTTACCCCATGATCAACACTTGCCTGGGCCAACACACCTGAAACCTGGGGGAATAATGGACTAATATTTTTTAGCTTCTCAGTTGGTTTGCATAATACTTGGGAGTGCGGCAATAATCAGCCTGGCTTTTACACTTCAAGATCATATATACAGATGGCAGCAGTGACATATCCTAGCTCTGCATATACATTTAGAGTTATTTTCCATCACTTACCTTTTTCAACACACTGTCAAGTGTTTCTGGACGGCTTATGTCAAAACAAATTAAGACGGCATCGGAATCTGGGTAGGAAAGTGGGCGGACGTTATCATAGTAAGGAGACCCTGTTGAAATAAGTGAGATAATGTTATGGGCGGAAAAGAAACATTATGTATACACAGTTAAATGACGCACCCTAAGTGTTCCATCCATGCCTCTGCTATATTTCCCTTTGCTTCCTCACCTCACTTTTTCAAGATCTCACCACCTGCCAGAAACAAGAGTGCTCCATATCCTCAGTAGGTTATTGTTAATTTAGGTCAGCTTCAAACAAATCGGCACCATATAAGTGGTGGCTACCATAAAGCTTGGTATAGCAGATCACCATGCTTGTCAAACCATGACCACGCAGGCCTTTCCCACACTGATGTAAGGCTTCCTTCTGGCCAATCCGTGCATCTGTGATGGATGCACATGTTGAGCTGCTACTTAGGAATGAGTTACACAGACTTCTGGGGTGGCGCCATCGGTAATGGCGGACTCCCTCTGATCCGGAGGGACTGGCTCCACGGAAAACGGGTCTGTTCCGCTACAGCGAAGCGGGGACCCTTCAAAAAATCACAGGCAGAGGAAGCCTGTGACCATGAGACTCGGCGGGCACCTTTTGCGCCCCCCCAATCCATAAAGGAACCCAACTACGGGCTCCGGAGCGAAGAGGGGTTAGTGGCGCAGTGCTGAGAGTCAACTGCTTCTTCCGTGGAGCGAAGCCGCACAGCCATTGCCGGAGAGCGCTACCTTTTTCCTGGGACAATTTGGTTACAAAAACAACTACCCGTGAGCAGATCAAACTTGGACAATTGGACTTTAAACAACGATCTGTGAGTAGAAGGGAAAATTGGATTAGAAATTCTTCTTAATTTGGCACTGAAGCGGGAAGGTCTAAACAGGAAGTCAGCCTTCCGTTTCTTGTAGATAGATTAAAGCAAAGACATGGCAAACTAGAGTTCAGAAAATCGTTTGTAAAGGATCAACTTTCATCATCTAAAACTACTGAACCCCCTTCGGAAGCAGGAGAAGAGGGGGGATTTTTTCCGGATGGTTTAAACTTGCAGGAGAGAGTGTAAAGAAAAGTAATTTTCCACTGTCTTGAACCTGGGAGCGGGATGTCAGGACAGATGTTTTTAGGAAGTTCATTGACTATAGACAAATGTTTTTGACAGATAGTTAAAAGAAGAGAAACATAGTGATTCCATTGTTCTCTTTCGCATTTTAAAGGAACAAATACTGACAAAATATCTGAAAAAGGAAACTTTGTTGTTAGATCTGCTGTTAAAAAAAAGAAAGAAAAGAGATTGATACAAATAGAAGTTCTTCCCCTAGAGGGAGCTTGTGAAACTATTATTAAACTTGAACTGGGGAGCTTCGCAGCTGCAAACAGATTAAGATCATGGGAACAGACTTCTGACCTTGCATAACAATGTATTCAGAGGCTCTGGTGCGTGCTTTCTGTAAGACAAGTGCTTTATTGGAACAGTTACATGAGAAGACGGATTTGATGACTGTGGCGATTAGAAATTTTGGACAGGTAGTGGGTATCTATATAGAACCCACCCAGGAATCAACTCAGGAGTGTGCTCTGACAGATCAGATGAGGGAGGAGATCATTGTTGGACCTCTGGTGGCAGAGATGGAGGGAGCTGTGGCCCAGCAGGAACATGAGTTGTTGGATTTGACAAATGAACTTGGAAAAAGCCAGATTTGAAGAGATAGAGTTTTGTTGGGCTTGGAGATGGGGGGCTGGATAGACCCCCCTATGCAGGGATGTCTTGACTTTCCAAGTCTGGCAATGGGCCGTGAGGAGTTTGGGGTTGTGGGGGTCCCCAACTTTGGAGGGACTTTGAAACATGCTTTTAAATACCACATGGAGTTCAGTGTGGATTATGGAAAAGGGGCTGATCTGTCGAGAAGGGACAAAAATACTGTCAAGTTGGAGTCTCCACGAGTGAAAGGACCAGGAGACAAAGTAAAGTACAGGTATAAATATGGAGAAGATCTGCGGAAGGGACATGGAAGAGACTTAAGGGCCTCGGACATAAGATTACCAGGTTAATGAACTAAATGGATGAGACAGAAAGGACTGACAAAACCCGGGACCAGGAGGAAGAGACGTTGGAGGAAGATTGGAAGAAAGTTTTTTTAAAAAAAATTTATTTAGGATTGTTTTGTAAAATTAATGAGTATTAGAAAAATGTTGGAAGAAAACTATTTGGCTTTAGCAGAAATGTTAAAAAGAACTATGCAAGAATATGTTATGGTTATGAGAAATTGGTATAAATAAGATTTAAGTTTTAAGTTTTAGGGTCTTTTAAAGTAAGATAAGGTTAAAATAGATTAAGGTAATTTAATGACAGAATATTATGAAAAATGGGAAGGATTTGCTGTTATAATTAATAACTGGAATACAAAAAAGGGAGGTTTGAGGAGGTCGATGAAATAAGGCAATGACAGTTAAGGATTTGGGAATATTGGATCTGTTTTTAATTGTTTGTGGTTTACTTTTGTTTTTTGGATTTTGATGTGTTTTGTCTTTGTTTTTTTATTTTTATTGATTTGTATGGTTTGACTGCTGTTTGCTTTTCCTTTGTTTTTTCTTCTTCTTTGTTTCTTTGTTTTTTTTGGTAACTTTAAAATGCTTAATAAATATCATTTAAAAAAAAAAAAAGGAATGAGTTACACAGATGCAGTTCTGAGCTTCCATTCAAAGGTCAAAACAATCTGAATCTCTTCTGATGAGCCTGGATTATTAATGCATAATATGGCTAGAAAATAAGGACCCTCAGTCTCCTAACTTTGAGCCAAGGTCACCTAGTAAAATCTCTTTTTTAAACAGTGCTTTCTTATTCCATTTAGAACAGGTGTGGATAACCTTTGGCCCACCAGATTTTGCTAAACTGCAGCTCCCATCATCCCTGGTTATTGGCCATGCATGCTGGTGCCAATGGGAGGTGTAGTTCAGCAACATCTAGAGGGTGAAATCTTTCCCACAACTGATTTAGAAGGACTATGGCAATGCAACATCATGCCTAATTTTTGTATCTGTAGCTACAGATGTAAGTTAGGCCCAGTTGTTATCCCAGAACCTTTCAGAATCTGCTTGGGTGTTGGACCTGCACATGTGATTAGGTTCATTCCAAGTCAGGGCAGATGTGCTTCCTGCAAAATGCTAGTGTTTATACAACCACTTTTAATAGTAAGTAAGACCAGTAATCTATCACCTTCAGCAAAAGGAAAAGACGTATGCAAGGAAAAGCAGTAGTTGCCTTTGCTATGAAGAGCCACACTGGTACCCGCATAATTGGTAGATCTTGTCAAGGGTTAACTACCTGCATCTAGGCAACAACACAAGGCAACACACCTGGAGATTGGTCCCTCCTGAGGAAAAAATGCCTTTCCCTGCCTTGAGCTGTTTGCATAGTTGCAGGAGTGCACAGACAGGTTTGCACAGCCTCTGACTCAACAAGTCAACCATACACTGCGGTCACCATGGCTTAATAAGCCTCCTATTTGTGCTGCCTGCCTGGAACTTAAAGGGTCACGATCCCTTTAATCCCAGGATGACCTCTTCTGGATCAAGCCAGTGGTCCATCTCATTCAATATCCTGTTTCCCACAGTGTCCAAGCAGATGCCTCTGGGAAGCCCACAAGGTCCTGCGGCTGCTCCCCGGTGACTTATAATTCACTTGCAGAGAAGAATCTTGACCAGCAACCACTGATATCAGGGCCACATTCAGCTTGGTGTGTCAAACATTGCGGAGACTCAGTATAAATAAGTCATCACTGTTACACACAGCCACAGCCCACATAGGTCCCATGGTGTCTGGCAAAATACATTTATATGTAATTATTAATATCCTCTGAATATATTACATCAGGAACTTCATCCGCACCAAATATCAATTAGATCTTTGAGGCTCTCACAGTTTAATGAACTGCTAGAACCTGTAACAGCTAATTAGAGGGGATTTCTCTTTTGGTATTTACATTCAGCATCTCCTTGAGCACCACTGCCTTTTTGGCAGCTTCCGGCAAGGCAAAAGAGCTTGCTGAAACAGGCCATCTCTTAAGGAACTCTATGGATTATTTTAAATGACCAAGAGCTCTCTCCCAGGAATCCAGAGGAACAGAATTCAAACTTATCAACATTTCAGGTGGGACCTGCAACCGCGTAAAATGCTCCTGCCAACCATGTCATCTTCTAGGATGCGCTATTACACATCACCTGGGAAGGCAGGTGAACTAATGCCAGTGTACTGGAAGAAGCAAAGATCACCAGTGTTGAAGCAATGATTCTTCAACATCAACTTCGTTGGACGGGTCATGTTGTGCGGATGCCTGATTATCGTCTTCCAAAGCAACTACTCTATTCCGAACTTAAAGATGGAGGGCATAATGCTGGTGGTCAACAAAAGAGGTTCAAAGACTCTCCCAAGGCAAATCTTATAAAATATAGTATAAACACCGACAACTGGGAAACACTGGCCTACGAGCACTCGAATTGAAGAATCTTACTCGGCTATAAGTGATCGCCAAAGAAGAAGAAGATTCCATTCCTGCACCACCACCAGTTTTTTCCTCTGAAAAGTCACTGTTCCACAACCACTGAGCATGCTCTGTCCTCACTGGACTATTATTGGGGGTTCCCACACACTTTTTTTGTACTCCCAACTTTGGAATTCCCCATAACCTGCCAATCCTGTGAGGTGCTGCCCATTTTGGTTGCACAAGAATCCACACTTGGGAGAAGGGAGTTTACTATTTATGTACAGGATTATTGGAAACACATTAGGTGTGTTAGGTCAGGTTCACCCACTGGAGTTGGGGAAGCTGGTTGTATTCAAAATCTCCAAGATTTAAATGGATGAAATGAAAATGTGCTTTCAAGGGCTGTACAGAAACAACACTGCAATCGTTTTAGGAAGACGCTTGTGTGCAGGTTCCTCCTCCTGGCAAAAGAAGCTCCTGCTGTTTCAGGGTGTAGTAAGGTAAACAGCAAAAGGAACTCGTCTCAAAAAACAGACCAGCTGGGCAGCTAAAGACCACAAGGAAAGAATTTGAGGAATGCTGCTTTTGAAGCAAACAGGAACATATGGGCTGAAGCCTTGGCAAACAGAAGGTGGTCTGCTCAGTCTGAAAGTTTCCTCCAGATTCTCCACAGCCTCGAATCACATGCCTGTGTATTGCTACTGATAGCTTCAGTGCATCAGAAACCTATCGTAATGCTCATCTCTCAGCACAAGAGTTAAACGTGCAACAGGCTATTTAAACCTCTGCAGGAAGTGGAGATTTCCTTTTTCCTAGCACAATATCTGATTTCATGTGCCTTGTCTAAGCAGGCACGGGCAATGGGTGAAACAGCCTCTCTTATCGGTTCTGCAAGCAGCCATTAACCTTTGGGCTGGGTCCCAAGAGCCAACATTTGTCAGGCTGCAGTTTGGACAACACTGGTAAAGGCATACTTTCTCAGGGAACTAATGGGCTGGGCCCATTTTATTACTGGAGCAGTACTGCCAAGTGACAGCTGTATTGCAGAGGCAGCAGCCTGACGTTATTTGACTCCAGTTCCCATCAGCAAGGCCAATGGGGTGAGAGGATGGAGGTTGTAGTTCAACCATGTCTGAAAAGCACTGTGTTGGCTACCCCTGCTGTAAGATATTCTTGCAAAACATGCAGAAGTCCATCTGCCCACACCTGTCTATGAAAGCTAATTTTATTTTATTTTTTGAGTTCTTAATCATTACAAACCCCCATGAGGATTACTACCGATGAGGCTACTATTGGGAAAAGGGAAGTGGACATTATCCATGAGGACATGAGATAATTTGTCTGTCTAGCCAGGCATTGGTTACTCTGACTGGCACTGGCTATCTGATTTTTCAGGCTGGAGAGGTGCTATTTCCTGTCACCTGATTCACTATCAATGGCTTAATAAGTAACTAACTGAAACCTCCATGCACTCCTCAATTCCAGATACAGGGGTGAGGACAGACTACAAGCTTTTGTCTTTGGGTTGTGAGCTTCCCAAAGACCTGATGGATCTTGGTCTGATGCAGCTTATGTTCCCACATATATGGTGTTGGGGAATCTGTGGCTCTCCAGTTGTGGTTAGACTCCAATTCCCCTCAGTCCCAGCCATCATGGCCAATGGCCCAGAGTGAAGATGACCTATAGTCCAACCACATCTGCAGGGCCACAGGTCCCCAAATTCCTGTTCTTATGCATCTCTTAAAGTCAACCAAAGAATTTCATGGCAAGCAGAGATTTTAAAGCAATTCCTCCAGCTCTAGTGCTCCATCTACCGCACCAGATTGGCCCCTGGTGCAGCATTCCATGTGCTAGATGACCTCTACTAATTTCAGAGTGTTAGGCAGGTGTAGATCACATTGCAATTTCCACCCACAGCTATCACTTAGCTCTAGGCATAGTTGCCACCCTCCTTTCTCATCAGAATATTCTGAAACAGGTATGGGCAGGATAAGGCATTTGCTTTTAAGGATCATTAAAATTTGGACAGAGACGTTGCTTGCTCAAGAGAAGAGTGAAGAGCCTCACCCAGGAAAAAAAATTCCTTAGACACATACCTAAGTGCTCAGTCACCACTCCTCAAGAGGTCTATCGCACCATATATGTACATGCATACGTATGGCATGCACTTATACCAGTTGGATCTGTGATTACACTTACTATGGACAAAAATTTCCTGTTATTACAATGCAGCATGCTAAGACAAGTATATGAAGCTTTCACATAAATGAGACAAGCTGCCATTCTTCTCTGGGAAAGAATGAAAGGGAATGAATGGGAGGCTTTAAGTGCATCCTTTGAGAGTGTGCAGAATTCAGATGCTTCACAAGAAATGTGTTTTCTCTCTTCTTTCAAACAAGCAATAGTGGGATCCTTTATCAATGCCCAAAGAAGACAGCCACTCAGAACAAAAGCCGAGAGATAGAATTCAATAGGGCATTTCATCATTCCAATCTCCTTACCAGAACAAAATCCTCAGAGCCTGAGGAATCTTGGGAATGCATGTCAAGTCTAAACAGACCCTTTTCAAGGCAGCTCAATAGCATACTCTGTTCAATCTTTCTCCAAGATGGTCTCAGAAAATGCGAAACCATGCTCAACTAAAGAAAATGAGCAGATTGACAAAATCACTGTGACTCCAACAAAGCTTCAGATCCAGATTTTGTGAAATGTATACCACACACGCATACCTTTTTCATCCTTCTGCAACCTGGTGCCCTCCAGATGTTGTTGCGACTATAACCCATACCATCCCTGGGAATTGGGAATCCAAAACATTGGAGGACACCAGGTTAGGGAAGGCTGATTTCTAGCCACCTCTAAATTTGCAGGAACTGTGAGTATAGTTTCATAAGAACATGGTAACAGTCCCGCTGGTTCAGAACAAAGTCCTACCTAGTCCAGCATTCTGTCTTCACAATGACCAATCAGATGTCAATAGGAAGCCCACAAGAGCAACAGGAATGCCATGATAGGATTTTGACTCTTAAAAGTATGCTTCAAAGTAAGCCTGTGCCACTTGTGTAAAAGTATATATTTGCCTGACTCCATGTGGACATTTAAAGCAGCTAAACACTCAAAAAATGCAGTTTATAATCCCATAACAAGATAGGAGATGAGCAAAACTCTGCCATTACACCTTGCATGAAAGTTGCCAAAAGGAAGCCAAGGACCACAAAGGAGGTACAAGATCTCCTGTCAAAATGGAGCTTTGGAAGTAAAGATTGTCCACACTGCTTGGTAAGTTGGTGGCGATACCAGGCTCAAAAGGACATGCCGACTCAGCATAACCTAAAGTTTTGGCTTAAGTTTATGTGGCTTTTCACTGAGTAATTCTATTGCATCATGTCTGATGTGATCTCTGTTCAAAGTACAGACTTCTTGTTTGCTAACAATAAATTCCCCATCTGCCAGGGCTCTGTAAACTGTTGTTCTATGTGGGGACTAATAATCTCTAACACTTTTTAGGATCCACAAACTACAACTCCAAGGATTCCTTGGTGTTTTTCCCCTCATGCAGGCTTTGGGTTGATTACGGCAATGATTTTGATGATGAGAGAGGTTGAAATATCACACTATCACTTAGAACAGTAGAAAAGTCTGCCACTACCATTGGTTACAGACTAATGTCAGATCAGACTTACTGACAGCCAGCAGTAACTTGTGGTTGATCTTTGTGTCAGATATCTGCCCATGACCCCGGGGTGAAAGACTGCCTCAGCATGTCCCATACCAATGTCCTAAGCTGACCAAGTTATCAGTTTGCATGTTCATCTCTGAAGTTTACAAGTTAAATTCAAAGTGCTTGGAAGTTGCTCTCCCTAAGTAGAAGGTATTTGTTTTACAAAGTAAGGCAGGGATGGGGAATCTGTTACCCTCCAAAGGTTGTTGGACTCCATTGTTCATCAGCCCCAGCCAACATGGCCCATAATCAGGGATGTTGGGAGCTGGAACCTAAAAAAATCTGGAGGACCACAGGCTACCCATCTCTTAAGTAAGGCTTCTCACATTCCAACAACTGACTCCATTAAAGTTTTAAAGTTAGATCCTAGTAATTTCCAGCTAAGGAATACTGGATTCAGGGTAACTGAGTAACCAGTTACTAAAGGCTACAAGAGGAAGAATGCAATTCAGGGTTTAATTCATTTGTCAATAATAAGCACCCTCTTTATGAGGTACACCAACATTCTGGAACTTATACAGAACTCTTCAGGGGATCAGACAGTTTTGTCTGATCTATATAGAGTGAAAGACACACAGTGAGCCTCAGAACCACAGCAAGCTCAACTCATTGGGAATCTGTGCCACTCTTTGATACTCTTGTTGAGAACGTCCATCCCAAGTCCACATTTTCAGGTTTCCTTGATATTCTGCAATTCATGAAGTATTTGGGATATATAGTTAAGCCCACAAGATGGCTGCAACTGCTTCACAGTTTTATGATGCACCCATGAAATTTGAATTATGTAAGAGAGTCAAATTTTAATGAGGGAAGATAAAATATGTGTTTCAGCTTTGATAGGATATTCAGCAGAAGCCAGACACAGGTAAATTGTCTTTATGGATTCCATTAGACAGGACCTGAAGAAGCTACGAGTAGCCAAACATTATTCTGAAATGATCTTGTTTAAAAAATGAGCTCATTTACTGCTGCTGCATGCCATGTAATAAGACTACAGAATTATATATGATTTTCTGCAAATTATTCCACAGCTGCTGTGAAGGGGGGAAAGGGTGGAAATCAGATACATAACCAGTCCAATTGCTTTAATGTGCAATGCTCAAATATTTATCCATCTAAAGATTTAATACCACTATACCCTCCCCAGGAAAAGTAAAGATATTTCAGGGGTGCAGAATGAAAACATCTTGCAAAGTCATTCTTAGATTTTGTAGGTATCGTTTTGTATATCATAAGTGATCCATCTGTGCCACAAGGGCACAGGCAGCAAGAGTGTGACACAAACATGGACCCTATTGCAGAAAGGACCCTAGGCCTGGCTATGGCAAAGAGATGTGTGCTTGCATTTCTACCAGACTTTCATACACTGCCTGCTCCCCAGCTTGATAAACTAGAAGTTAAACAAACTGCTGGGGAGTGCAAACATACTATAGAGTAGCATACTCTCAGAATGCGTGGCATTCTTGTTAAAAATGTGGTCACCATGCTGTAAACCAGCCTTAGACTAACTCCCAAAGGATCTGAAGGGCACCAGGTTGACGAAGGCTAGAGCAAACCATTCAACTTATTGCAACTTGCAGCTTCAGTGACGCCTGTCTATTTTAGCTGGGATAGACCCAGAATGATATCACAGCTTCCACAGGGTTGACTCTCTAGAGCAGCGTCTCTCCATCTCGAACCCCCAGATGTTCTTGAAGTACAAGTCCCATCATCCATGACTAGGATGCTGGCTAGGAAATGATGGGAGTTGTAGTCCAACAACATCTAGAGACCCAAAGTTGAGAAAGGCTGCTCTGGAGGAAGGAGTCTATGGATTGCCATTCAAGTGTTTAGGGCAAAGCCTAAAGAGATTTTCGTCTTTGTTTACTAATTTCTGGATCTTTGCTGTTGACCTCAGTTACAGTAAGACCAGAATTACTTCTCCAAATGGATGCATTTAAAGTCAAACAGCAATTAACTTCAGTTAATGCGAAACACTAAACATTCAGAAATGTTCATGCAAGACAGGTGATGATTTAAAGGAGATATACTTGTTTAATGGGGTTAACACTGGAGACTAATAAACTCATATGGAAATGTCTTGGGAATACCACTATCAAATTAAACTAGCATCTAAAAAAAAAAATAGTATTTCCTAAGTGGTATCATTAAATGTGGGTCATTATTTGTGTGTGTGGTTATTCTACAGTAGAGACATTCTGTAGCCACAAAACTGTAGGATTTCCAATATTATCTTTCATGTGTTTAAATTATCTTATTTTGTCCCATTGCTCTATAAAAGCATTGCAAGAGTGCTGCCAAAACTTTAAATAATGCAAATCCTCCCAGACAGACCATCTAGAATAGCTTAGTTGTTTTACCCTATTTTGCACTTCCAGTACAGTTGTCCCCAGTTGTCTTTGATAGGAAAATATCACACTATATTGCTCATCATTAACCTCTGCAACCAACTCAGCTGTTGCAGATCTGACCTACTTAAGCTATGACACCATACTGGAAAATGAGGACTGTTGAGGCCAAGCCCAGATCTTGACTTAGACTAATAAGACCTGTCTTTTAAAAAGGGTTAAGAAACTGTCATACAGTAATAATTTCAACTCAGTTACAGCTGATCTTATCTAAACAATGTACAACCAGGAAACAAACTCAGAGATGGCAGATCATAAGATCTGAGGCCCAGATAACTAGGTGTCCAAATCTGTATTTTGATAAATAACCAATACGTTGAATCACAGATCATTAAGAAGTGTCTGTAAAATACCAAACTAATATATTGAAGGCCTCTTTGAATCAATGTTCATATCCTGTCTAGAATGTGAGGCTATACCTTGGTCCATGTTAAGCCCAGGAAGAAAGAATCCCAGAGCCAGTATGGTGTGGTGGGTAGTGTGTTAGACTAGGGCCAGGGAAACTAGGGTTCAAATCTCCACTCATCCATTTGGGTGATGTTGGGTTAGTCAATGTCAGTCCATCTAACCTTCCTCACAGGGTTGCTGTAAGGATAAAATAGAGAGATAGAACCAACCCTTGTTGGAAAAGTGGAATATAAATGTAAATAAATAACTAAGTTTGGAATAGGCAGAAGAATCCACTTTGAGTAAGTCCCAGTGGCAAACTTCTGAAGGAATGAGCAAGCACATATTCACATAGAGTAAGTCTCATTTAGTTCAATGGGACTTTACTTTCTGACCATTATGCAAGATACAAAAAGCATAGATTAATGTCAGTCCTCATGCACACAAAAATATATTTAAGAAATAAAGTCTTGCAGATGCGATAAATTCCCCCTCCCCCTTTTAATTCCTTTGCTGCTCCCTCTTCATTTCATGTTCATTCTCCTACTAAGGCAATGGGAGGCGGGGGGGGGGGGAGAGGAATTTAATTTGGCTTTATCACAGAAGAGTGAAAAAGGCAGCAAGCATTCCCCTGTAGGAGAGAGAGAAAATGAAAAAGAACCAGAACTGCCAGCCTTCACAGCTGTCATCCACATCTGGAAGCATGCATTCCAGTGATGCCAACAGCAGTAATGTTCGTGTTAAGGCTGCTAAGGCAGAAAGAGCTTAGCTGTGGTTTCTTCAAAAGAGCTGTACAAGTGTTGCCAGATTTACAAGACAAGCAGAGTCTTGCCACTTCAGCCTTTTATCGCCTTCGACGTGCCTTCCTCACAGGACAGCCCTTTGTGTGCCACAAGCAGATTTTGTGCTTAGGCTCTTGCTACTGGCAGGCAAGTAAAATAAAATAAATCTTGCCCACTTCTTGAAGTTACTGCAAATTCCATTAAGTAATTCAACTGTGCTTTTCATTCTACTGTAAAAAGTGTGTGTGTGTGTGTGTGTGTGTGTGTGTGTGTGTAGGGGGTATCTTCTCCAGCTCCATTTTGCTTCTCTGCCCTGGGATGGATGGCTTCTACGTTGGGTGGTCTGCTCCCTTCCTGCACTTAGTGACAAGAGACAGCGCTCACATTCCCTTGCTAGCTGCTCTCAGCACCCTGTACATTCCTTTGTCTCCCTCTCCTTGGTCGCCCTCTTGCACTCTGCCACAGAGTGTTCTTTAATCTGTCATAAACGCCAGCGAACAAAGATGATTTTAACTCTCCCCCATTAAGCACAGTGCTTTATAGCCCTCATCTCAGCCAATGGATTATCTCTGCAGGAACTTTAAAAAAAACCCCCAAAACTTAACACATTCATATAAACCAGCACAAGAATGGGAAATTATGTCCTTAAGAGAGAGAGCGCACTATTTGGAGGAACCTACTATATGCTCCAAGTCCTCCCCCCAAAAAAGTCTTTACAGAACAGATGGGGAAAGTGCAGCCTTCCAGATGTTGCTGGACTGACTCCAACCAACACCAGCTCCAGCCAGCATGGCCAACAACCAGCAATGATGGAACTGTAGTCCAACAACATCTGGAGGACCACATGTTCCCCATCTTAACTTCAGAAGATACTGGCTACGATGACTCCCATACACTCATTTCCACCATAAACCAAGCACAGCCCAGAACTAGCATCCTCTGGAACAGGGAAGGCCAACTGGCATCCTAGATATGGCTCCAAGGCCATTATAATCTTAGTGACCCTACCTAGAACCTTTCCAAGTTGTAAAAAGGTGCAAAAAGCTCCCTTTTGGATGCTCTATGTCAGGAGCAGCCAACAAGGTGACCTGTGGATTCTGCTGGATTCATCATCCCTGACCACTGGCCATGCTGGCCGGCAATGGCAGGAGTTAGAGTCCAGCAATGTGTGAAGCGTACCATGTTGGTGACCCTGTTCCATGTAATGCCATGCTTAAATGTTATTCTCCACAAAGGAGGCTCATGCTACTAAATGGGACTAACTTTATTATTATGGAGCCAGCCTCTATACTAGTTTTTCCCAGCCTTGGACCACAGCTCCAGTCAGCAGAAGGCAGCATGGCCCAGTGGTCAGGGATGATGAGAATTGCTGTGCAACAATATCTGGGTACCCGAGGCTAGGGAAAACCGCTCTAGACTACTGTCTGGAGTGGTTTCCAAGATTATGAAACTTGGCCACAACTGCAATAGAAGAAAATAACCATCTGTCCCTCAAAACTGGATTTCTTAGCTGATCCAAGCAAGTTGTACTTTTTCTTCAGTTTCCCCCAAATCAAGGTTCTACAAGACCGTGGCTGTGACTCTTAAAGGAAAGGCAATAATGTCTTGAACTACATGGCCAGCCATCAATTTGGAAAGGAGGTGGATAGCATGGTACTGGAGTAATAGTAGAAGAACACTGCTTTCTTTAATCAAACAAGACTTGGGAAACAAAGTGCCACAGCTGAGCAACAGAGGACAGCCTTTGCAGGCAGAAGGTTCCAGGTTCAATCCTTGGTGTTGCCAGGAAGGACTCTTGCCTGCAACCCCCAGGAGCTCCTGTTAGTCAATGTAGACCAGTGTTTCCCAAACTTGAGAGCTGTAATCCAAAACAGCTGGAAAACCATCATCCCTAGCTAGCAAGACCAGTGCTCAGGGAAGATGAGAATTGTAGTCCAAAAGCAGCTGGAGACCAGAGTTTGGGAAACACTGATGTAGACAATACTGAGAAATCAACCAATGGTATTAAGATACCATTAATGGTATTAAGACGCTTCATCTGCTGCTAGTCTCCTATACCTACTGTACCTACAAACAGGCAACATAATCAATGAACATCACAACCACTACCAAACTCCAGTTTTTCTTTCTCATTCCCTTAACTTCCATGTCTTCAGAAGCTTTCTCACCCCCTGCTGGTTTTACAGCCAAACACTTCCAATGAGTAACTTTACTTCTCATTATGCTCATTTGAAGGCTTCCTATGCATGGTTTTTTGGGGGGATATTTGGAACACTTAGAAGCAGATCCTGAGGAAGAGTGAGGACACGGCTCAGCAAGGAAAACATCCTCTCACACTTAGGCATTTGTGTAGCTGCTAAGCTCCTTGTTTCTGTATAATCACATATTACCAAAAGGAGAACACATGCTGGTTTTCGCAGCAGCGGCGACAAATATTAAAATGAAAGGCTTATGATAGGCCATAATAACCCTCTCCCATCTGTTCAGTTAATTATCCCAAGAACCTTTACAGAGTCAAGCCGGGAAGGGGAGTTAGGGAAGGGGAGTTAGGTAAATACAATTGTCTCAGTCTCACCACAATGCAGAAATAGTTGCAATTAAAAAGAGGGGGCAGGGAGGGAAAAGAGTCAGGTTGCATTAAAGTCCATTAAAGTAAAATGAAAAAAACTAAAAGGCAAGTAGTTACATCATCTGCAGGGTGTTAACAACAGAGGCTACAGCAATGGCTTGTAATTATATACAAACCAATGTGAGTCACCAGAATGGCATGGAAACAGAACAGGCATTCCTGCGAGCAAGAAAATCCCTTACCAGAAGTATCCCAGAGACTGAGTTCTATCCTTTGTGTGTCTATTTCAAAACTGGCCGTGTAATTCTCAAACACGGTGGGGACGTAGTTCTGGGCAAGGAAAGGGAGAAAACACAAATAGCAGATTACCATCTCTTGAAAGTTTGCACCGCGTATCAAACACATCTTTCCTGTAAATTCAGTGGGGGGGGGGGAGAGGAGAGACCACAGAGATTTCAGCCTAAATTGGCCCCTCACCCTTCTTAATCGTTTAACCATTTCCTAACTACTGAGGGATTGGACCGTTTTCACTGAAAACCAACAAAGCGTTTGAAAATAGGCAACTTACACCAGCGGGATGGGCTTGTGAATTCCAGCGCGACGCTGAAACCCACGACCTATAAAATACGGACAGATCTAAGCGCTTCCCTCTACCACCACTGGGCGCGAGGCTTGAACCGGCACTGCCTCAGTGAATGGGTCTCTAATTCGAACGCAGAAAGAACGTTCGAGTTCTATCCCGCATTCCACGTGTGGCTCACAATAGGGCACGAGAGAGAGAGGTCGTCTTAAAGATGCTTTAATTTTTATTTTTTTGTGTGATTCCTGTGAGGGGGGGGTTAAGCATCCTGGGATCTCTTCTGTGAAAACGGTCTCACCCGCTTTAAACTGGCTTCCCACAGATTTAACAGATAGCGCTGAAAGTTAACTTTAACCAAAAAGAAATCACAGCGCTCCACTTCGTAAAAGAACCACGTAGCGCTAAATTCCAAGAACTCAGACAAGCGGGTCCACACGTACCTCCGGGAAGCAGTCCTTGGCAAAGACGTGCAGCAGAGCCGTCTTTCCGCACTGGGTATCCCCAACCACGACTATCTTGCACTTCACGTTTTGATTAGGATCCATGATCGATTTGCTGGATAATTTCTGGCTGGCTCTTCTTTCCTTCATTGAGGTGTCCTTAGCCCTTCCCCCCGTCTTCTCTCAAACAAAACCAACGAAACGGCACGATGGGGAGCAGAAACCAAGAAAAGCAGAAGAAACCGCGCGGTTCACCGCCGTGCGCTCGACAAGTCCTTTCTCTCTCCCCCCTGCTGCCGCTGCCGCTGCCGCCCCCTCTGAAGTTCTTCCTTCCCTCCTAGCAGGTCCGGCTGCTTGCAAACTGCTTTGTTTCACTCCGCCCTGCCCGGATTTATATGCCCCGCCGCCTTCCAATCCGGAGCTCAAGGAGAGAAAGTAAGCGATCCGCCTCTTGTCCTTTTATGGAGCCTGCAAAGCGCGGCCAAGGAGGCGCCTTCGGCCGGCTGCGACGCGCCCTCTAGGGGAGAAAAGCCACCTGGAGCAAGCGGAGGGAGAACTCCGCACAAGGAAGGAGGAAGCGGCTTCGGTTTGTTTTAGCTGCTGCTGCTGCTGCTGCTGCTTAGGAACCCGAAGGAAGGGCCAGAGGATGTTCTGGCCACGAAACTCGCTCGATCGCGTTCCTTGAGACAGACACTTTCAAGGAGGTGTAGTAGAATCGATAGCCTTATTTATTTTTTGACTGCCGGGCTTAACTTAACGGCATTTTGTGGCAAAGCTCAGCCCCGGCAAAAATCTCTTTTTTTTCCCCAGTCGCAGGACTGAGCCCAGGGATGGGAGAAGCAGGCGCGAGGCAACGTGCCTCTGGTCGCGTGCAGAGTGCATGCCTGCCCCATCCTCACCAGTGAGCAACTGCAGACGCACACTATCTCTCTCTCCCTCCCTCTCCCCCACCCCCCACTCCTCTCCTGTCTAGGGGCCCGGACATGACACTCCAGTCCCCAGCAATACTTTAATGCAGGTATTAATGTCTGTGGGTATGTGCAATTAATTAACTAATTAAATTTACCCTACCAGTATGCTCCCTTTCCTCACCCAAAAGCAGCTGAACCAAGGTATCTGTGGCGAGATTGGTCAGTTCAGTATTTTTATTTACTTGATTGGGGGTGGGGTGGAGGGCAGCTACGCCCAGGGCTGCACATGGAAGGCTTTGAAGCAAAGTGGGGTTTTCATTGGAATTAGAGTGTTGGGGTAAACCGCTTTGGAAAGAGAATCATGTGCTGAAATGTACATACATGCAGCCAAGCCACATCCTTATAGTGAGGAGGGTATTTCAGAAAAATGCTGATGAACTAGGAGTGCAACTCTTCCCCAGTTGACCTAGGGTCCTGCATTAATTATTTTTATTTATTTACTTGATTTTTTCTGGGGAGGGGGAGCTGCCCATGGTGGTGGTGGAAAAGGCTACAAGCCAAACAGGACAAGCTCTGAGGATGTTGTGTTTGGGAAAGGGATTCCAAGAGGGAGGTGACTTTTTGCAGATATATTAAAGTGAAAGGCGTATCTCTTAAAGGAACTGTGACCATCAGATACAGCAGTGTAATCTGATACCATCATCGTCTGATAAAGTCTCTGAAAGCTTATACTGTACTATAGTAAATTTGCTGGCCCTTAAAGTGTCATCAGACTCTTTGTTGTTGCTTCGTTACAATGTTTTGTTATTCCCACAGTAGATATGGTCCTCCTGTGTAGCTGTTTGGTAAAGTTGTTCTGCAAAGCGCAAGCTTGATTATGCTTAAAGTGAGACAAAATATCTTCTTTATAAGCTGAGGAAAGGGAAAGAATAAAATGAATTCAATCAGTGCAGTAGCTTAGAATGGGAAAACAGTTCTCAAACTGGCGAAGTGTGTGAATCGGTTACTCTTCTGCTATTTTCAGATAAAAGAGGGAGAAAAATTTCTTTGGCAGATTTGCCAAAAATAAATGAGAAGAATGAACTTTGCTAAGATAAGGAAAGCTGGATAATCTCCACCTATCCAGGAAGTGCCTCTCATGTCAATGTAAATCAACCCTTTTCTAGGTCCAGTTATACTAAGATGTTGCACAATGCAAAGTCTGCTGTCTCCCTCCCTCCTCAGGATCAGGAAGTAAATCTTTTATGTCGTTGTTGTTACTGAGCACATATGATTCCTGATCATTTCTCTTGAAACGTCATTCTTTTCATGCCTGTGACGCTTACAGCTGATTCACATACCCGCTGTATGTGACTAAAGTCACATGTAGTGGCTGTGGCCACTAAAATGGTGCTTTGAAATTCTACATATATTGGTTCCCTGGCTACGGTCTGTCAGTCATGTGTACCAGTGGCATTACAGATAAAGGCCAAGCATATTTGCATCCCCATCAAACGCCACTTTAAAATGTGGGTTGGATAGGCGGTGTGATTAAAAATATGGTCCTGCACATGATTGCTAGGGGAGAGAGGATGCCTCCATAGGTTTGGAGACAATTTTGTACCTCTCGTTTCATCTTCTGGTTTCTTCTCACTAAGATCTTTTTATGTGGTGACAAGCTTTGCGTTGAGACTGACAGCATTCCCTACCATTCCTTCTAGGGCCCTGAGGGTGCCAAGACTCACAACCAAACTAGGATCACATGGAAGCATTGATGTATCTGGAGATGCCAGTTCTGCCCTTAGTCTGGCATAGTCTATTGAGTCAATGGTGCTTCTTGCCTCTCTGTGCTTGCATTTAGCTATGCAATTGATGCTCGCCTCTCTTGGCTATGCAGCTGTGTATCTTGCTGAGGGAACCAGGGCTAGTGCTGGGGTACTTTAGTTTGTTCTCTCCACCTTGCATTCCTTTTTCCTTTTCTGCCTGGTACTTTCTGTGCTACCAATTGTTGTCTGTGTTGTATGAATGGACCTTTCCCCCTTTCCTAAATGTTTGATGTTCAACTCCAGAAATGTACCTTGGTTCTCGAACAGTTTAGCTGACGAACAAATCGGCTCATGAAAGCTGAAAACCTGGAAGTAAGTGTTCCGGTTTTTGAACGTTTTTCGGAAGCCGAACATCCGATGTGGCTGTTGGCTATTGTTTACGGGGCACCTGTGCCAATCAGAAGCTGCGCCTTGGTTTTCGAATGTTTTGGGAGTCAAACGGACTTCCAAAATGGATTAAGTTTGAGGTTCCACTGTATCCTCTTCAATGTAGGGGAGGATCTCTCACTTAAATCACTGTTTACCACTGTTGTGAATCTGTGAAAATGCCCTGGACATTATGCTTGAAATAAACAAAAGAGGATTCCCTCTGTAATGGGAACATTTAAAGGAGGCTACTGTTCATCTAGGGACGTGGGTGGCACTGTGGGTTAAACCACAGAGCCTAGGACTTCCCAATCAGAAGGTTGGCGGTTCGAATCCCCGCAATGGGGTGAGCTCCCATTGCTCGGTCCCTGCTCCTGCCAACCTAGCAGTTCGAAAGCATGAAGTGCAAGTAGATAAATAGGTACCGCTCCGGCGGGAAGGTAAACAGCGTTTCCATGTGCTGCACTGGTTTGCCAGAAGCGGCTTAGTCATGCTAGCCACATGACCTGGAAACTGTACACCGGCTCCCTTGGCCAATAAAACAAGATGAGCACTGCAACCCCAGAGTCGGCCACGACTGGACCTAATGGTCAGGGGTCCCTTTACCTTTACCTTACTGTTCATCTATGGTGGCAACTATGTCTCAAATCTTACCTTACAATTCTTACTTTGGGTTCTGTATTGCAACATGAGTCAAGTGGCGGAGCATCTGCTTTCACTGCAGAAATATCCTGACTCAATCTCCAACCTCTCCAGGTTGGGTTGAGAATATCCCTTGAGTAAAACCCTGGAGCGCCGCTGCCAGACAGCATAGCAGAACAAATCTGAGCTAAATGGACAAATTGACTTGGACGTATGAAGCTGCTTCCTATGTTCTTGTGTGCCTGTTGTACAAAGTTATAGTGGAAATTGCTGAAATAATTCTGTGAAAGTGCTTCAAATGCTCCCAAGAGGATGATAACAGTTACTACAGAGGCATTTTCTTGCCCAAGGCAGAACAGTAAATGCATCGCTCTTGCCCAGGCCCTAGTCAATGTGCGCTGTATTCGAGGCTGGCCTACTTTGGCACCCGAGGCAAAAAAAAACCACACAAGCACCTTCTGGGAGTCAAAATATAGTAATATCAATAACTAACTATTTCCTGCCCTTTCATGACTCCCAAATTCAGGTGCCTGAGGCAGCCACCTCACTTTTCCTAACAGTAGGACTGTTGCAAGGCCCTGGCTGTTGATCCTGCCTTCCTTGGAAAGCCGTCCTTCCTTTATTTTAATGTCACTTGTTCTGAAGATTTCTTTCATTCTTTTTAAACTTGAGTTGTGTGCAGAGGGGAAGATGGTTGCTCCCAGAACAAAGAGCTAACAGAAGACTTCCCTTTGCCTTTTCAACCCCACTTCAATCATTTCAGCTTCAGGACGCCAGAGATCATTTCCAGCATATTGCAAGTGCAGGGTGTGTTCATCTTTCAGGGCATCAGGAATGTGCACACAGGTAGAGGAAGGATATGCAGCCAATGGTTTGTGTTGGCACACGTCCGTTCCTTGGTCCCAGTTCAGTTTTCCATCCTAGAATGAGCAGAGCCCAGGCAAGTGTGATCTGTGAAGGAAAGAATGTTCAGGTATTGCATTACCAGATCTGTCTGGTGATATTCCCACCCCCCTAGTTATGTAAATTACACGACAAAAATGTTGGCACCAGATTATGCTATGGAATGTGGAAAGCTCAATGTATATAGACAGGGCACTTTATTCTTCCTTGTACTGAAACATAAAAATCCTATGAAGTATTGAAATGTTAAGAGCTACTTAAAGGTAAATTCATATTTGTTTTCTAGTTCCAAAGGTATCTGGCAATGCCTGTACTTTTCAAGCCATATGCATATTGAATTCCTCAGTCTTTTCATACACTTTTTGTGTGTTTGTGCTCTAAGACTGCAATCGTGTACTGAAGATCAGTTGATCGAAGAGCTGTAGGATTTGGCAGAATGACTGCTATGTGGATACAATACAAGATATTCTGCAGACACACAAAACATACATTAGCGGAAAACCCTGGCTATGTTGGTGGAACACTTCCCTATTAGAACTATTCTGCCAGTGAAGATATGCTGGCAGAATGCCCAAAACAAAGTGGAATTGTGGCCAGAGGGTTATATTTGCTGTATCTGGTATCCTTCAACCCAATGCCATGTTCCTGGCAACAGCACCAAGATCAGATCTAGCACACATGCAAAAATTGTTACCATAAAGCACCAATGCTGCAGCAAGCAAAGGCTCAAGCAGCTCAGCCAGCTGCTTGTGGCTGGAAAGCCAGACAGGATGTTTGTGACTGTTGCCATGGGAACAAAGGGGCAGTCCATTCTGTACTGAGCACCGGATGTTAGCTCAGTGTGTGTGTGTCATATGACCCGTACTGGATGTACTTGGGAGGAGTTTCTTTCTTGCTGTTGTTGAGTGCAGACATGATTCTCTGTACTGATGTAAGAGGCAGAAATAAATGATGTAAATAGTTTTCTGTCTGCTTCTTTCCCCTCCCTGGGGACACCAAAGGGGAGAGAGGAAGAACGGTGTGTTCCTCTCATACATCTGAGAAGAATCGCCGGACCTCGCCTGCTTATCAGCAGAGGTTGGGAGACGCGGGGAGGTCGACAGGAATATCTGCCGGTGCCTGCTTGTGGCACATTCCTCTGACCCAGGCAGAATTCCAACAGTGGTAGCAGAGGATGGTTGCGATTCATCGGACATCTGCATGAGAGGCTGGTGGATTGTCCTCCTCTGCTCCAAGGGAGAAGGCAAGCGTCTGAAAGATGCCAGAGGCTCAACAGACGGCTGGTGGAAAGAAGAGGTGTTTTCCAGAGCAACAAAGTTCAAGGTATGCTGCATTTCGGGCTAAAAGTGTGAACGCAGGAAGATTAATTCCCTGGTTCACGGAGCTGCGTTTCAAAGAAAACAAGAGCTCCGGGAGAAGAGGCCTGCAGCTTGA
Organism: Podarcis pityusensis; assembly: GCF_964106645.2. Classification (NCBI taxonomy): domain Eukaryota; kingdom Metazoa; phylum Chordata; class Lepidosauria; order Squamata; family Lacertidae; genus Podarcis; species Podarcis pityusensis. Next base: position 104,260,665 of record NC_138028.1, read on the forward strand.
AGGCTGATGCCTGCATTCCACAAATTTTTGTGGTAGATAAGAAGTCCTATTGAAATGCATTGTTGCTAAGTAACGGAAAGTTACTGGCAGAGGGGCTGGACTCTGTGTGTAAGCCTGGGAAAGCGAAACAAACCCAGAGAATGTTTTGGCTACAAGGTTTACGAGCTCTTGGAAGGGACTTTTCAATAGCAGCCTGAGTTTAGCTGCCAGGTGCAAAGAGCGTAAACAATTTGCAGTTTGCTGCGTGAGAAAGGAAAAAACGACTGTTGGATTTTACAGTTTGTTTGACATTGTGAGCTGGAGGCTTGGCTTCAAGATGGATGCCAAGAAAGGGGGAGGTTTGCCTTGCCCTCCTTGCTTAACCAATGACAATTATTCATCTTGGTCTGTAAAGATGAAGGCCCTGCTGCAGAATCAGAGGCTTTTTGATGTAATTGAAAACCCCATCCCTGCAGCACCAACCAGAGGTTGGGAGTCACAGAATGTAAGGGCCAGGACTGCTATAATTCTGTGTGTCTCAGATGATCAGTTGGTGCATGTTCAGCATTTAGAAAATGCGAAAGAGGTATGGGACACGCTGCGTACAACGCATCAGAGAGATGCTTGTTCTTCAGCGTTGCTGTATTTTGAGAAATTGACCAATCTGAGACTTGCGCCTGATGGAGATGTTCAAGCGCACCTGACAGAAATGAAGTTTCTGCGTCAACAGATGGTGGAACGCAATTTTCGTCTTCAGGAGGAAGTGTTTTGCTTCATGATGATAAACAGCCTTAGCCGCACCTACAAGGTTGTTGCCAGTCAGCTTGGTTCCCTACCGGCCGCGCAGCTGACCGCGGAGAGAGTTTGTGCTGTGGTTCTGAATGAACACGACAGACTTGCTGCACTGGAAGAAAAAGACAGGGGGAGGGAAGAACAGAGTTCTAATTCCCCCACTGCTGATGCTACTGGAGAGCATGGTGTAGCATTGAGTGCTGTCCGATGCTACAATTGTGGACAGACTGGGCATCTACAGCGAAACTGTAAGAAGCCGCGCCAGTCAAGAGGAGCAAAGAGCAGCTCTGAGAAGCCTCAGGCGTCAGGCAAAAGCCGTACCAAGTGCCAGGTGAAACCTGCAAAGGCTATGATGGCGAAAGGAACCACGCCAGATGTTGGGAACTCCTTCATAATTGACACGGGCGCAACGGTTCACATGTGCCCGCACAGAGGACTGTTTTCGACGTTGAAGAAGCAAAGCTTCACTGTGAAACAGGCCAACGGTCAAGAGTTGGAAGCAACCGGAATTGGGACTGTGTATCTTGAGAGTCTGAACTTGACTATAAATGATGTTTACCTGGTTCCAGAATTGAGATTTAATCTGCTGAGCGTGTCGCAGATTGCAAAGAAAGGACTGAAACTGTCCTATGATGCTAAAAGCTGCAAGATCTACAAAGATGGAGAACTGTTTCTTACTGCCAAAGAGAAAGATGGACTGTATTTGTTGACTTTTGATCAAAGTGATTACATGAAATGTAATTCTTCTGATTCTAACGAAATCTCTCTTACAGGCGTGACCAGTGCGAGCACCAGGAAGGTGACGAAAAAGGTCGACAGAGCATTTCAGCGGGTGTATGCTGATGTGATTGGTCCTCTAGAACCATCTAGAGGCGGTGCACGATATTACCTTGTGTGTGTGGATTGTTTCACTAATTATTCTTGGGTTTATATGATGGAGAAACCGCAAGAAACTTTAGAAAAGTTTCAGGAGTTTTGTGACAAGGTTAAAAATATGCATGATGCTAACATTGATTGTCTTTTCACAGATGACAAACAAGTTTTTCTGTTACAGAAGTTTCAGAAGTTCCTGGATGGAAAAGGGATAGACCACAAAGTGGCAGTTTCGCAAGAAGCGTGGAACAGAGGGTTCTGTGTAAAAGTGAACAAAGAATTGCAAAAGGGGATGAATGCGCAATTGCTGAGTTCACATTTGCCACGTGAATATTGGGCCGAATCGTTAGCGTCCTATCTTCATGTGTGGCTGAGAAAAGTCTCAACAGAGTTGGGATGTTCTCCTTTTGAGAAGCTGTTCAATAGAAAACCTTCTGTTGCCTATTTTAAGGTTTTCGGGTCTCATGTGAGAACAGAAGCTCCAGGTGGAGTAAAGAATGCCAGAGGCATTTTTGTGGGTTATGAAAAGGGTCTCTACAGAGTAATTTTGTCTGAATCTGGTCAGGTGATTCTCACAAAGTTCCTAGAGAGTGCTCCTGAACAGGAGAGGTTGATTGTTCACGCATTTCCCACAGAGGATGATGATGATGATGATGAGTTTGATCTTATTGAGTTCAGTAGTACTGATGATGACAGCGATAGCTCAGACAGCTCAGTTGTCACAGTCATTGAGAGGAAATCTCACATAATGACTAGACCCTCAGAAGAGGAGGATGAACCATTGATTAAGCTTAGTACTGGTTCTCCAGAGAGTTCAAAGGTTGAACCAGTGAGCACAGAGGATCAGAACCTCATACGTAGGTCTGAGAGAGCAACGAAGGGTGTACCACCCAAGAGGTATTCAAAGGAGTTTGCTAACCTTGCATATGTTGCTATTGTAAACGACCAAGGACAGATTGAAGCTGTGTCTGAGTCAGAGACAAAGGCACAACAGAGAGTTGTTAACCGAGGTAATGCGAAGTCACACAACCAGAGAGGTACACTGGTGAAACCAGTGGTGGGGAGTTCCAAGGGTGGAACTGAAACAACAGGGGAATGTTATAAATATAACAACTGTTTGTTTTCTTCTCTGGATGACGCTTTGCTCGCAGCACACATTGATACTTTAGGGGGAGTATGTTACCATAAAGCACCAATGCTGCAGCAAGCAAAGGCTCAAGCAGCTCAGCCAGCTGCTTGTGGCTGGAAAGCCAGACAGGATGTTTGTGACTGTTGCCATGGGAACAAAGGGGCAGTCCATTCTGTACTGAGCACCGGATGTTAGCTCAGTGTGTGTGTGTCATATGACCCGTACTGGATGTACTTGGGAGGAGTTTCTTTCTTGCTGTTGTTGAGTGCAGACATGATTCTCTGTACTGATGTAAGAGGCAGAAATAAATGATGTAAATAGTTTTCTGTCTGCTTCTTTCCCCTCCCTGGGGACACCAAAGGGGAGAGAGGAAGAACGGTGTGTTCCTCTCATACATCTGAGAAGAATCGCCGGACCTCGCCTGCTTATCAGCAGAGGTTGGGAGACGCGGGGAGGTCGACAGGAATATCTGCCGGTGCCTGCTTGTGGCACATTCCTCTGACCCAGGCAGAATTCCCTCTCATTGACCTCAAGTGTCAGTGGGGGTGAGGAACAGCCATCCTCACATCAATAACTTCCATAACATAAGATGTGGTGGAACAACATCCAATCACAGTACACCAGCACCAGAATACAAAGACCACATAGGGAGTCTGCAACTCAGGTGGTAGAGTGTGTGGTATTCAACTACATTATACATTATTAGACATTTATTTCTAATTCATCTTTCCCCCCGACAGGGACCCACGGCAGCTTTCAGATAAAATAGGAGCAGCTAAAAGCATAGAAATAACAACTAATCATTAAAAACAATGAAACAAAAATAGAATCAAAACTGTATATTAAAAAGATCCATTTAAAACATACAGTCACAACAAAAACAGCACAGCACCAGCCTCCTCATTAAAAGCAGTCAGTTCCCCAAAGAAAGTATTCACCAGCCATTGGAAGGTCAACAAGAAGGGAGACAATCTAACCTCTCTAGGAAGGGAGTTCTAAAATCTGGGAGCGGCCACCAAGAAGGCCCTCTCCCGTGTCCCTACCAAGCGAGTCCCTATCTCTGTGGTCTCATGTTATGTGCACTTAGTGGTCACAATGGGGAAATGAAGGGATGGAAGCCACAGAGAAATGTCATTTTGTACACGGAGTACTTTGCCTCAAAACACACTTTCCTTCCAGGACCCTAACACATATGTCACCTTGAAGCTTCTGAGACAAATGCCCAGCATCAAACTACTGCTACTACAAAAAAACAGGGTGCTAGGACAAAGCACCCAGGCAAAGTATGCTTCCCCAGTGCGCCTAATGGTGTAATGTTCCTTAAGGGTTACCACTACCCTCAACTGTCAAAATGGCGGGCGTTTGTTAGAGAATAGTAAATCTCAGAAATATAGTGAGGGTTGCTGAAAGGAACCCTCTGAAAAGAACTTGTTCATGCTCAAAATGTTTGGGGGGAAAAATAGTTTTAAAATAATTAAAAGCCCATCTTGGTGAAAGTCTCATACGACGTATACCTGGGGGAATTGTGGTCAATGTACAAGATCTGTAAGGAAAATAATTTCATTTTCAGTGTAGAGAAGAACTCAGTTTTGTTCATCTTTTGTTTTTGCCAAATGTGCGGTGAATAACCTACACGGATGACTATTTGTACAAAAGTCTGCATGGCCCAGCTTTCTTCCCACCCCCTCGTGGCTCAGTAATTTGTGTGAAGATTTCTTGTAGGCCTAATAAACTCACTGATAAAAGTGCCTGTAGTATGAGATTGACTGCCTCTTCATTTGCATCTAAAATTAGCATAATCAGTTCTGCCTATATCCACCCAGTGCCAATCACAAAAGCGTTCAGGTGGAAACTATTTTTTTTTTTAAGAAAAACATTGCAATTGCTCATTATTACACTTATTTCTTTCTGTATCATTTAAGTTAAATAATGAAGGGGCTGCAGTCGTTCCTTAAGAAAGAGCACTACAGGGGTGTCATTGTAAACCTAATTTTCATTCTCCCGAAATCTGCAAACAAAGGAATATCAGTCTTGCGTTTTCTTGTATGGATGTATTTATACCGATAATGAGCACAATCCACCAGGAATTTCTGGTGGAAGTTTTAATTAAAACTATTTCCCCCAAAAGCAGTCTGCTCAAGTAGGGGATCCTGATGGGATACGAAGCCATTATTTTTGCTTCCAAATGCTATGAAAACGTAATAGAACTGCTACATGCTAAATGCAGCCCTCCTGTACATAGCCTATTCATAAGGATTTCCCCCACCACTGGTATAGTTCTCAGATCATTTCACTTTTGTTTTGGGTTAATTACAGTTAGTCGGTTAAAGTTAATTAACAGAATGAGGAGACCTAGAGAACAATTTACTGAAAACATCCATTGCTGAAGTTCAAGAAGACTTCTTTGAAACTGGTGAGTGTGCATTGGGTTAGACAAAGAGCTGTTCACAGTAAAGGAACTACTATGTTTTGAACCAGGTAAGAATTCTCCCTTCAGGTTTGGTAGCTACTGGATGACCTTCACATATATGCCCAGCATTTTCGGTTAGCTTTGATGTACTGCAACCCAGGGCCCAAAGTGGCCAAGGAAAGCAAGTGGAATGGTTAGGAAAGATGAAAACGAGACAACTAGAAAATAAGTGGGATGCTGTCAGGATGCTGTCAGCAGCTCCTAGCTGGTTGCCCAGGAAAGTATAAAGACAAGGAAAAGTTTCTTGCCATCCTTTTTTATTTCAAACTTTACAGAGAGAGGATATAGAACCCAACCTCTTGTATAATGGCATTGTCCCGAGCGAATCTCCACCCCCCTTCTCTCCCATTTCCTCATTCGTCATCCTCATCACCTACTCTATGGGTGCTGCTAAGTACCCTCTGTCTTTGAGCTCTTTGCTCTCCTACTTTTAAGGCTCACCGGGTTCTGGGAGATGGAGGGTCTAGAATGCTTTCTAATGACACCGTGTCAGCCAGGTGCCGTTCTGGTTCTGCCTGCTCCTCCTCCTTTCCCATTCTTTCCCAATTTTCCCCTCATTGGCCTCTGAGCTGTGACATCCCGCAAACCACTGTTGTAAATCTATACTGTCTTCCACTTCCTCCTCCTTGGGAGGGTCAGGATGGGGAGGCAGTCTCCACCATTCCTCCTCTGCCCAGTCCCTGACAGATGGTTATAGGTCTGTCAAAAACAACAACAACAACACGGGATGGCACCCTAAACCACTTCAAGCCCACATTACTGAGGCAGGGGAAGATGCAGCCCAAATAGACATGGATCTTTCTTCCAATGGATTTGGTACCATCCTAGTAGAATGCTGGTTCTGTGCGAAAGAACAACCCATATATGACTTTACCCGGGCAGTTCCTATTTGGGTGTATGTCGACAAATTGCAAAATAGAATGTGAACTGCCATTGTGGTCGCAGTCGACTGAAGCTACTTTCAAACGGCAAATTTCCAAAGACCTTGGCTCAATGAATGACCCTTCGCTGTTTGCAGAAAGTTTAGTCCTTTCATTCTGATAAGCAGCTTTATATAAAGATGATTCTTACACAGGCTTTCAGTTCCTTCAATTCATGTGTGGGTTTTTCCTGTTCTTCATGTATATTGATAAAGGAGTGCAACTCTACCACCCTTCAAACTAATCTTGATGTGATCACACATTGCATCAAATTTATTAGTGCATTGTTTTGCTGCTATGCAGAGCTTCCTGCATCCTCCTGGTTAAACATCACAAACACAAGAAATCTAAATTCAGCTGTACACATCACTATTTCTTGGGGGGTTTGGTGCACTGTTGTCAATGCACACTGCAGAGTTCAATGCAAACTGCAAGTGTGAACCCCCTCACCTGATCCAGATCAGGATCACAGTGTGGGGAAATGGATCAAATCTTTCTTTTCTCCACACCAGGGTCCTGGATCAGACCCCCACTACTGGCAACATAGAAAAAGCTTGCACTCAAGAGGGCAAACCATGTAATAAATGCCCCACATACTTTGATTGCAGTAGGAATCTACTGGGGATGGAGAACCTGTGTCCCAGAATATGTGATTGAGCTCCACTTCTATTCAGCTTTAACTGTTGGCCAAGCTGACTGGGGCTGATGGGGGTTGGCGTCCAACATCTGCAGGGCCAACCATGTTCTAGAGTTACAGAGGAACGTTTCAGTGAAATCAGTGAAGTTAACCTGTATATTAATATACACAAATGCAGTTTAAGAATAAAGATGTTCAGTTACATCAGGTCATTTGAATTTGCAGGATTTTATTTTTATTTTTTTAAAAAACGATGAGTTTGTTAAAATGAGGATGTTATTGAAACACCATGCTGGATTAGCTCGAATCAACTAAATTATTCCAAAGAGAAATAGAATTAAATGGTCCAGCTGCAGCCTGCTGTTAATGCTTCAGTTCTACATTATGGATGATATGCCACTGCAGATACCAAGAACAAATTATATGTTCATGGCATTCTCCATCTGTAAAATCACGTACACCTGAAGGCTATTTCTAATTTTTGGAAGCAATTCATATATTTCTAATAGAGAAGGAAATATGCCTTAGAGGAACGTAGAGGCTCAAAATAAGGAGTACAGTGGTACATCGGGTTAAGAACTTAATTCGTTCCGGAGGTCTGTTCTTAACCTGAAACTGTTCTTAACCTGAGGTACCACTTTAGCTAACGGGGCCTCCTACTGCCACTGGACAATTTCTGTTCTCATCCTGAAGCAAAGTTCTTAACCTGAGGTATTATTTCTGGGTTAGCGGAGTCTGTAACCTGAAGCGTCTGTAACCTGAAGCATCTGTAACCCGAGGTACCACTGTATTGATATTGATGAAAAGGGTATACAGGGTATACCTTGGCTTTTGAACAGAATGCGTTCCAGAAGTCCATTCGACTTCAGAAACGTTTGAAAACCAAGGTGCAGCTTCCAATTGGCTGCAGGAGCATCCTACAGCCAATCAGAAGCTGCGGAAGCTGCACTGGATGTCAGCATCCGAGGCAAAGTTTGCATACTGGAACACCTACTTCCTTTCTCATTATTATTATTTTTAATTTTTTAGGATGATTCTGGGAGAATCCAGTGTTTTATAATATGTATCCTGCTACACCCTTAGCTGCATTTGAACATGTGAATAGTATCCCAAGAGTCACTCTTACAAGGCAAGCCATCTTTCAGACACCTAAACCATTTGTACTCAAATATTTTTACTCAGGCAACCGAATAACTGATGCTTCTCCCTTCCCTACCTCCTAGACTCCCAAGAATCTCCAGGTCTCCAGGGTGTCTTTTACTTTCAGAGAAACTTGCTGAGCTGCTCTTGTCGTCATTAGAACTCTTCTGCGCATAGTTTTGTGTTGCTTTGTATACAGCCACAAGAGACTTCCTGAGGTTTTCTGCAGGGTAGGGACCCTATCTATGCCTGTCTTTTCTCCTACCCCACTGCAGCCCACAAGCTGAGTGACTCTCGACAGAGATGCCAAGCCAGATGTCCTTGACAATAACACTGTAATAATCCTGTTGAAATACACACATTTTGCTACACTTTAAGGGGATTTCAAAATCCACTGAGAAATTCAGATAAGAAGAATTTGGGAAGCATCCTTGGTTATTTTTAAATTGCTATTATTTTATTTATTAACTGCATCTTTTCACCACCCTTCCTCTAAATTGAGCTCAGGGTAGTGTGCAACAGATATTAAAACAACAATATGCAATATATTCAGCACAAAACCAAGTTCCATGGACTTTGTATCAGATGGCATTCAGCATGAATCCACACCGCAATAAGTACTCAGGAAAGCCCATACAATGCAGCCCTTTATATGTCACTTCTCTTGTTAATTTTGTGAAGTATCTAAGGTCAGTCTCACATCTCCTTGTTCCATGCTCACTGGGACCCTTTCAGAAGAGCTTTCTGATTGAAATCAAGGCCTTGAACAAGGATGTTGCATAATAAAAATGAATCTTGTATCATCCTAAGCTTCCTCTCAGGAAACACTTTCGCATAAATGTATTTATGTTGTAAAGCCTTCAGACTGAAGTGTACCGTGGTTGTCATAGCAATCCAGCTCTTCAGATGGAAGTAGGAAAAAGAAGATGACATTTCCTTACTCTGGCGTCTGTCCCATAGCATCAGTTTCAAGATCAGATGACAGCAGAGAAAGTGTGAACAGTTGTAATTTACACACAGTCTCATGGATGGGTAATTAAGTATGTCATAGACTTCAGCAGATCTCACACACTTTTACACCTGGGCGTCCCTAAAAGGAAAGGAAAGTCTGGATCCATCCGCAGAAGACTGAACTCTTCATAACTTCCTCTGAAGTTTCGACTGTTGCAGCACATATTCAACTAATGACTTACCCTTTTATAAGGAAAGCCTTTGACATAGAAGGTAAGCTAGGAAAAAGATGAGCCAAGATGGAGGATGGATGCCACTGAAATTCCATTTAAAGTAAACATCAGGAAGAACTTTCTGACAGTAAGAGCTGTTCAGTAGTGGAACAGACTCCTTCAGAAGGTGATGGACTCTCATTTATTGGAAGTTTTTAAACAGAGATGGCCATCTGTCAGGGATTCTTTAGCTGTGATTCCTGCATTGAAGAGGGTTGGACCAGATGACCCACGCGCTGCCTTTCAGTTCAACTAGTCTATGTTCTGATGCAATTTCCCCATATGAAAATGCATTTTAATGTTATTTTCACCAATATATGCATTTTTATGCATGCATCGCCCTAGTATATGCATTTGTACTCATTACTTGATTGAAGAGCTGCATTGCAAAATTCAGAGAAGTGAGAATGTAAAAGAATGACTGTGCTTCAGTACATGTAGTGTTTTGGAAAATTTGGTATTCACCTTTAAATGTGCACTGTATCAAATTTCTGCCCCATCCCAAGTAAGTTTATTTAGGATTGCAACCTTAATCAAGGAATGTAGGTGTGATCTCTTATCATACACTTCTCTCTAGTCTCTCTAGTCCTACTATCTCCTGAACAAAACCCAGAAGTGTTTCAAATGTTCATAGAATCATAGAATCATAGAGTTGGAAGAGACCACAAGGGCCATCGAGTTCAACCCCCTGTTGAACATGGAGGGTGGAAGGCCATCACAGATGTATACTTAGGGCAACTCTTATCTGTTCTTTTAAACCATATTCTAATGTTAAAATGATTGGCTATATTCCTGTCCTTGTGCAATGCCTGACGCAATGCCTTATGAATCTGTAAGCTTGTTGACAGAATGCACCGCCCTGTGAATCATGCTCACGGAGAAATTCAAATCATCTCTTAGATGAAAATCCAGGTTTACACCTTCCTCGTAGTTATTTACATAAGATTTATGGTCCCCATGGTTACCCAAAGACGATGCGCAATCTTCACTATGTAATATGGAGATAAAAAGCAGACTTGAATTCTATGAAACCTAGCTGTTCTCCGCTACTCTGGATTGTTGTTTGACTTACCATTAAAAATTGGATTGCAAACTATATACTTTTAAAATATGGAGAGGCAGCACACACACACACACACACACACACACACACACACGTATAATATTTTTTCTTACTGAGAGGCATTAGACTTTTGCCAAGTCATTACAACAATTACTAAAAGACCTACACATACAAAGATAAGCATTTCAAGTAACCTATAATTATAATCACCACAAAACACTAAAAATAATTTGGAAAGTGTTGCAAATAATATCAAATCACAGTTTCAAATAAGCTAAGACTTAAATCAAGAGAAAAACCAAACCAAACCAGTTGGTCATCTTTTAAAAACATAATTGTGTTTATTGTCTTTCTTCATATTCCAAATGAGAAAAGGCTGCTTGCAAGCTAAATACAGAAAACGAATTAAAAGTATGTCTAGCCTTGCTTGTGTATGAAATGTTCTTCCTTTGTAAGGCAAGGCCTAATCAATTTATGCCTCTGAGCTCTGGGAGAGAGGAGACTGTGGGCATAGCCTCTCAGACTAATATTTGAGTTTTGCAACTTAGGTAGAATAACAATCTGCACATTTTTAATATTACATTTATATCACACCTTTCCTCCAAGGAGCTCAAGGTGGTAGACATGGATATCTCCATTTCATCCTTCCAGCAACCCTGTTAGGTAGGTGGGTAGGTTGAGAGACAGGTAACCTAGTGGGATTCATGGCTAAGTGGAAATTTGAACCGTGGCTTCCCAGGTCCTAGTCTGACACTCTAAATATTACACCACATTTGTTTATTATGTGCAGAAGCAGCAAAGGGTCAGAAAAATCTATGGCATGAATATTAAACTTGGCATATGTTAAAATAAAGTTTCCCTATGTTTTCTCTCAATTTACCAGAGCAGTTCATCTTAAAGAGATATTTTCCCTATGCTGCCAGATAGTGCTTTGAGTCATTAGCATTTGCCTGGTACAATATTCAAAAGGGCCCTTTATCATTGTGAGATTGGACTTGCCTAGAAAACGACACCCTAACACTATGTCAAGATGGGCTTTTATACAGTTATGATTAATTACAAGGTCACGTCAGGAATTTCATCAGACAAGTCTGACAAAGGGACAAAGTTGTGTGACAAGGTCTATGATAGGAAACAAGAATGAATGTGGAAGGAAGGAACATTCTTTCCCACTTCGCTGGGTGGTATAACATGTTACTTCACCCTCTGGGGTTTTTTCCATTCTCTTTATGGATAATTTTGCAAAAAGTGTGTTCTTCTGCTTTGCTGACACATTTGGATTCTGGTTTGTAAATTCTAAGTTTTATATCAGATCCCAAACTGACAGGCTTGCAGAATGTCGACAGGTTTTAATTGTGTTGTTTCAAAAATATTTTTTTTCCATCTTTGCTATTGTCAAATGAGCAGCCTTCCCTTAAAGCAAGTCCCGGGTGGATAGTGTTGTTAGATAGTTTAGTCACTAGGTGGCACTGAAATTAACTGGGTGGAGTCAGGAATTTTGTATTGTAGCTCTGTTCTTTCTTTGAGGGAGAGAAAATAAAGTTCTTGTCTAGCTCCCTAACTGGTGTGTTCTTTCTTGAAGCCTTTGGTAACAAATGTCATTGATTTCAAATACTTCCGTGTGTGCATAAGGACTTCAGATTGTTATATTTAGTAAATATAGTCAGATGAAAATGAGAAGTACAGCTTTGTTCTGTAGCCTAGCTGATAGCATCTCATGCCTTCTCTTCTGTATGTGCTCATCTAGTAGTCTCAAATATACATACACTGAACAGAATAAAGAAAGTTGATTATTCTTTATCAGGAGCCAAGTGAGGATTCCCAGGTAAGATCCTCCCTCTATTGTGTGGGCAGGTAATCCCTCCCCTACCTGGCCTGATCTCCTTGGCAACGCTTCCCCCAGGTGGGATTGGACAGCTGACTGGGGTAGGCGGAGACCTCCAGGTATCCCACCTGAGGGAAGGCAAAGCCAAGCCTATGCTGATGGAGCCGCTCCAGATCCAGGGGCTGCGTGCGTCCATGCAAAGGTCGTCCCCCCCCCCGTTTTATGCGGGGAGCGGTCATTCTTTATCATGGGGTTCTATATGGAAGGTCCTTGGAAGAGATAAGAAATGGCTCATCACCTCCACATAAACTTTTCTTTCAGGAACAAATAACACTGCAGATAGTGGTCCTAAGCTTCCTTCATTTGGCTATCTGATTTTTCCCTCTTTTATTAACCATAGGGAGATGTAATGTGAAGGTACTAAGTCAATTAGATCCAGCTAGGAGCTTGGCATTTTAATCAGAATGGTGTGTGCTTTCTTTCTAGTCATGGCTGACCCACATAGTTTCCAGATCAGCCAGAGGCAACATGATCCTGAGCATGTTGCCTCTTGCTCATATGGAAACAACCCAATAGCAATATGTGGAAGAACTGCATAAAGGAGGAGCACCTTGTAACAAATCCATATCCTTCAAATGATTGACAAGCACTGTTTTTAGAATCATAGAATCTTAGAGTTGGAAGGGACTCAAGGGTCATCTAGTCCAACCCCCCGGCAATGCAGGAATAATAAAATCTGATGGTAACTATGGCCCTTGCCTAGCTAATTCAACAGTGGAATCCTCCATTAAAATTTTAACCCTTGCTGGATCCAAGAATTAGAAGGGACTTGGCTTACCATGAGCCACAAACTCACAGCAATATGTACATAAACATTTTATGAAAACACCAGTTCATTTTAAAGCATAATTTTGTCCTTTTTCATTGCAGAATGGTGAATTATTCCCCCCCCCAAGTCAATTTCTCTTGCAAAGCAACACTGCATAGACGAACTAGCTAAGCGGCTTAACTGTTCTTGCCCCCTTGTAGAATGCCTGCTGTTTTTGATGAGCACTAGTTTGCTAAAACTCCTTTTAGCTTCTGCTAGAATTCTGCTGGCAGTGTACAAGAAAAAACAAATCCATAGGGCTATGCATACTTCACTCAAAATGAGTTGTGGGGTTTTCTTTTTGATTTTTGTAAATCACAGCTCATTTCGTCAGATAGTCCACACTCTTTTCCATAATAGACTTATGAATATCTTTTTCTTGACACAACAGGAAACATCTCTGAAAGAACTGTGAGAGGCTTGGAGACATTGAGAAAGAAGCTTCTTCCAGTTTCTTAGACTCTAGTGTCACATATTTTAGGACTGAAGGGAGTGTAAAACAAATGTTGTTGGTTGCTTTGATCTACAATTTAGCCTCATCTCCTTCACCTTCAAGGCAATGGGGTTGCAACCTCAGCCAGGTCATTGTTCCCATGCTCTATAGATCTCCAGAGTCCAGGAAAGGGTCTCCAATCTTTCCCCACCGCCATGTTTGGATGCTGCACAGAATTTTAGTTGCCACCATTATTTATAAAGGGTGCTGAGTTTCCTTTCCTTTCCTCCCCCCCCCCCCCCCCAGTTTGTCAGTTTGTTGCCTGTTTGAGTTTTCATTTATCTTCTCTGGTTAATATTTTAACTGCTAGAGAGCAGGTGCATTGGTGCATGATCTCTGCTGTAGTTGCCAAGCAGAGTTTGACAATATGTACTCTTGATCTCCATACTGATAAAATTGGGCATGTCAGGTTTATCACATTCCAAAAAGCAGTGTGATTGAGATGGGAGTTTTGGCTCAGATTATTTTATTATGAATCAGTAACTTGTAAAGAAACAGGAAGCAAAGAGTTGGAATAAGTGAACAAGTTCTGGAAAAGGTGCAGAAAAGAACAACCAAAACGAGCAACTCATCTATGAGGGAAGGTTGCTCTTTTATTTAAGGGGAAATCATGATAGAAGTATATAAATTTATGCACGGTGTGTAGAAAATGGATAGAGTGAACCCCCCCCCCCATAATACCAGAGCCTGAGGCCATTGGAATGAACCTGAACATTGGAAGATTCAGTACAGATAGAATAAGGAACTTCTTTACACAGTGAATAGCTAAACTGTAAAATTCAGTCCCACAAGATTTAGTAATGGCTGCCAGCTTTGAAGGTTTTAAAAGAGTGTTAGACAAATTCATGGAAGCCAGGGTTGTCAAAGGTTACTACTACTCATGGTAGATATGCTGTGCTTCCACTTTCAGAGATAGTCACCTCCTGGCAAATAGAAGGGGAAGAAATGGAGGCAGTGAGGGATTTTACTTTCTTGGGCTCCATGATCACTGCAGATGGTGACAGCAGTCACGAAATTAGAAGACGCCTACTTCTTGGGAGAAGTGAGAGCTGGACCATAAAGAAGGCTGATCGCCGAAGAATTGATGCTTTTGAATTATAGTGCTGGAGGAGACTCTTGAGAGGAGAGTCCCATGGACTGCAAGAAGATCAAACCTCTCCATTCTTAAGGAAATCAGCCCTGAGTGTTCACTGGAAGGACAGATCCTGAAGCTGAGGCTCCAATACTTTGACCACCTCATGAGAAGAGAAGACTCCCTGGAAAAGACCCTGATGTTGGGAAAGATGGAGGGCACAAGGAGAATGGGACGACAGAGGACGAGATGGTTGGATAGTGTTCTCGAAGCTACCAGCATGAGTTTGACCAAACTGCGGGAGGCAGTGGAAGACAGAAGTGCCTGGTGTGCTCTGGTCCATGGGGTCACAAAGAGTCGGACACGACTAAACGACTAAACAACAACAAGAAGGCCTTTGTAGAGCAGTTGCTGGGAATCAAATGTGGGGAGAACACTGCTGCCCTCAGGTCCTGCTTGATAGCTTTCCATAGTCATCTGGTTGGCCACTGGGAGAACAGGAAGCAGGACTACATGGGCTTTTGGTCTTATCCAGCAGGTTCCTTCTTATGTGCATAGTAACAAGCTTTCTTCTCTGGATAACGAATTGAATCTCATAACCAACAGCCCACAAAATGTTTTGAACAGAGGAAAGATATGATGAATCATGACATAATTTCAAGAGTCCCCCACATTCCAATGAACACTGAACCCTTTGGCTGAAAGGTAATTGGCAAAGAGCATAATTCCCTGTGGCCGACATTGTATATTTCTGTCTTTGCGTGGCATTTCCTACCTGTTGGTCTTCAATGACTGTCCAGCTATGCGCACTCTGGATAATTTACCTGTATTTGAATGCCCTTCGGGTAATGATAAAAAACTAATAACTGTGCAATCTCTTATATTTTTATCATTAAAAAAATCAGAGTATCAGACTTTTGAAAAGCATCAGAAGAATCACTGGTATCCCTAAAATAACCATTGGGGGAAGGAACTAGCAAGCTCATCAGGACCTGTAAAGTGTTAATACTGGTTTTCTTCAACCACGTATGGACAGATTCACACACACACAGAGAGAGAGAGAGACCGACCATACACCTCTTATTGGAAACTACTAAGGAAGTTGTCACCAGTATCCAAAGGTAACTTATTCCATTGCCTTCTTGCTTCTGATTAAAGAATCAATATGGGATCTAAGCCAAAAGTCAGTATACTGACATGTCTGGAAGATGAGGTGTTCCTTCAACTACAAACTTAGCTGGGAGTAAGTCTGAAGACTTATTCACACTTGCCTTTCCTACGCTCTTTCCAGACACAGTCAATGATTTGCAGCTCTGTGTCCAAGCGCCCCTGCTTCCTCCCCTCCCTTCCAGAGCTTTCCTAGTAATATTCTGCACTTTTACAGCTCAATCAGAGCAAATGTCAATATGCAGAACACCTGAATCAGCTCCGATCCAGCTTTAAAGAGTGTTTTATTGCAGGGAAAGCTTGGGGATTGCGGGCAGACTTGGACATGGAGTGTTAAAGCCCAGACCTCTACCTGGAAACAGTGGGGCAAAAGGTTAGTGTGGATAAGCTCTCACTAAACTCAGTGAGGCTTGCTTCTGAGTCACATCCATAGGATTGTGTTGCTAAGAGGCCTATAAAGCTAGAGCCTAGATTCATGGTAGAAAGAGATGGTCCCTGTCCATGCTGTGCATTCGGCACTAAACCAGCATAGCCTTCCATTCACTCCTGAGAACTGTCTGTGGGAGCTATGGACTTTAGGCTAGAGCAGTGTTCTTTTAGATGGCAGGTGCAGAAGTAGACCACTGAGAGGTATTAATACCTTCAGCCTGGTGGGTAGGGAAACTCCTGCTCTGAGGAATTTCTTTGTAGCCAAACTGGATAATAATAATAATAATAATAATAATAATAATAATAATAATAATTTATTTATCCCCCACCCATCTGGGCAGCTTCCAATAAAACATGTAATAACAACAACAATAACAACAACAACATTAATAATACCTTACCCATCTGGCTGGGTTTCCCCAGCCACTCTGGGCGGCTTCCAGCAAAATATTAAAATACAACAATTCATCAAATATTAAAAGCTTCCATAAACAGGGCTGCCTTCAGATGTTTTCTAAATGTTAGGTAGTTGTTTATCTCTTTGACAGCTGATGGGAGGGCGATCCACAGGACGGGTGCCACTACCGAGAAGGCCCTCTGCTTGGTTCCCTGTAACTTCACTTCTTGCAGTGAGGGAACTGCCAGAAGGCCCTCGGCGCTGGACCTCAGTGTCCGGGCAGAATGATGGGGGTGGAGAAGCTCCTTCAGGTATACTGGACCGAGGCTGTTTAGGGCTTCAAAGGTCAGCACCAACACTTTGAATCTCTAGATGCCTGAGCAGTGTTATCAAAAAAGTTCTGGCTTGGTTTTAACAAAAAAGTTCTGGCTTGCTTTTCTTTCACTACCTCCAAGTCTGCCAACAAGAAAATGTTGAAGTTTGCCCCTAGAAATAGCAAAATTGGCTGGGTTCAGCCCCCAGGCCCAACAACATTTGTTGAGCTCACTCCTGAACTGATCCACACACCCTCCAACATTTCTCCACTGAAAATAGGGACATCTATCACCCACACTATCTTGGATTGACCTCCTGGCTTTAGAACTGAATCCACTCTGGGTTCCTAGAGAGCTCGATCCAGATACTAGATTTTTTTTGTAAAAATATATATATATATAAAAATTCAGAAGTTGGCAAACCTGTCCCTGACCTTCTGAGTAAAGCCCCAAGTCACAAGCCTCTTCTAACCACTGTGACCGTGCATCATTTTCCATAAAAGCCAAGAATGAGCTTATACATGGTGATGACATTCGGCAAAAGTATTTCAAGCTTAACAGTAACAATAATCATAAATAGTTTTGGTTTTGCTTTTTATATACATTTTCTTCAGAATGACGTACATCCATGACAAATGGCAGAGGACACAACAAAGAAGCAAATATTAATCACCACTTCTGGCTACATTACAATGTGTTCATATCTCTCTGTCTCTCTGTTATGCTCAGGTTTCAAATATGAGTCACGGTCTACTGGCCATTCACAAAAAAACATCCCTCACAATCAACATGTTATTCCACCAGAACATTGCAGCATCATTTCTCCAAGAGGCTTGGGGGCGATTCAAGCTTTCAGATATCTAAGGCTGTAATCCCAACCCTACTGGAAGTTTCTGTGAGAACCATAGTTTTGAGGGAAACCTGCTCAATGGACTGGGAGAAGTTGTGTCAGCTGGTTTGCCTTAGCAGCAGGGTAACATCCCTCTTTTCATGCCCATTATTCACTTCCTTCAAAACACAAAGAAAGATTCAAAACAGCCAACTTCCTGTTTTGACCCAACAGTAGCTTGAAGTATACCACAGCGTTATTATTTTTATTTATCAGTTGTTGGAGAAAGGGAGTTTGGAAGAAGCTATCAGAGCTAGAGAGTGTCAGGCATGCAACCCAATCTTAAGCTTGCTTCTCTGAAGTAAATATGATTGGGTTTAATGGACCTTACTCTTTATTTAGTAAGTTTATTTAGCCTTCCAGCCCGTATACCATGGCACTGCAGCAGGATCAATGGAAAACAGAAAACACTTGAGAATATTTGGTATTCTGATGTATCTAGTTCATTAGCTAGTGATAAATGGAGAGGTTCCCCTCCCTTATTTCTGAAAGGGGGTTATATAACCAGTCTTTAATATTAATACATTTGCTTGGTAATTGCTTTCATTTTAAAGTAAACAAACTATACGCGGGTTTTCCATTTGATCTTGGGTCCTTCCAGAGACCTTTTTTAATTTGTGAAATGTATAATTGCGGACTTAAAAATATCCAAATCTGGGTAGAGAGTCCTCCATGGCAAAAACTAAACAAGTTTCATGTAGTTATGAATCCAACTGGGAACTTTCATGTTTGGAAATTGGATTTTATCCTTTCTGTGGTTTATCAGGAACTGGATTTGAAGCTTGTGCTATGGCTTTACTATGCTGAATGCTTTTATTTTGATAAATGTCTTTAATTTTCACTTGCAAGGTGCTGGTTTTTACCACTAAAGACCTTCAAGGCCTAAGGGCAGGACACCTTTCTCCATATATACCTAACCATACACTAAGATCTTCAATGCGGGACATCTTGTAGGAACTATTTCCTGTAGATTGTTAATGGGGATTTGCGCTGTTAGGAGACCCCCTTTTCACTCACAGAGCTACAGTTCTCAGTGTTCCCTAGGAAGAGGTACTGCCTGTTAAACTACTTTGAGAATTAGAGCTGAATCACTCTCAGCACTTTAAATGTATGGTGAAGATGAGGCCTAGGAATGAGGTGGTAGTTCAATAAATGAAGGCTTATTTCCTCTGAAAGAGGCACTTCAGGTTCTACTGCAAAATGCCTTATTTACTTGCATTTCCTACTGCATCTTCCACACATGCTCTCCCCAGAAATTCTGGTGAAATGTCTTAATCCAATTGTACCAAGCCCTTTTGGTCTGATTACCTTTCCCATCATTTTATCCTTGGTTTCTACTGGTTTTTCAGGTTAGGTGGTATATTGTTCCTTGTTCTTTTATTGTTTTGTGCTTTCTAACATTTGTTGTTTTGTTGGCTGATGTGAGACTAAATTCCCACTGAGATTGGTCTGACAATATGATATCTGTTATGCCCACAATTACCCTGTCTTTATAAGCTCCTGCTTTAGCACTCCATGGTTACAGTGTTTGGCCAGGGTGTGCACAACAGTGATAAAATCATCTGCAGTTTCTTGACTCAGCGAAGGTGGAGGTGAAGGAGGAGGAAAGAGAGCTGCTGCTGCTACTACTCTTACTACTATTTTTAATCCAGGCTGTAAGAGTGGTGAGTGAAAAAGAAAGAAAAAGAAAAAGAAACAACAGAAGCAAGGTTTTAAAATCTGAAAACAGAAGAAAGTGAAATACAGTGGTACCTCAGGTTAAGTACTTAATTCGTTCCGGAGGTCTGTATTTAACCTGAAACTGTTCTTAACCTGAAGCACCACTTTAGCTAATGGGGCCTCCTGCTGCTGCCGCGCCGCTGGAGCCCAATTTCTGTTCTCATCCTGAAGCAAAGTTCTTAACCTGAAGCACTATTTCTGGGTTAGCGGAGTCTGTAACCTGAAGTGTATGTAACCTGAGGTACCACTGTAAATGTATCCTATATCATTCTTTCCATGTCCTGTCCCCCCCCCCCATAAGTTTGTCCCTAAGTGGCTTCCACTAGAAAAGAGACAGAGGGAGAAACTGAAGAAGTAGGGGATGAAAGGAAGAGAAACGGGAGATAAATTTTAGGAAACAACACATGAATAAAGCTACAGTGTTTGCATCCATAACTTGCCTGCTAAGTTCTCTTTACCAGGAGTGAGACACAATTTCATTTCATTTCATTTATTTTAAGAAGCTCTAGTGCTAGAGACCCTGGAATAGTCAGAAAGCACTAAAGGTACATTTATAATGTTATGGATCCTGGAACACAAATGGTTTAACTTTAAGAAATTTTATTTTCAAAATTCAAGTCCCTTGCCCAGCTGGGTTACGAGATTTGAGACATTAAAAATGGCTGCTGGGTTGATACAGAAACCAAAGGGATACCAAGTGAATGCTGTAATTGCTCCATTGGAGGAAGCTGTGGCTTATATTGTCTGTGGCCTACAGGCCAAATAATCATTTGATAGAGAGACAAAATCTATGACATTTAATACCAGGTGCCAGAAGCTGAGGACGAAGACAACAATAACAGGCTGCTGTTTTATTGGTGTTGGGCTAGAGTATACATTACTACTTTCCCCCCAATTCTCTTCCATTTCTTCACATTTTAAAAAATGTTTTGCCCTACTTTAATCATCTGAGAGAAATGCCCCAAAGTTGCAGGCTATTAGAGCTGTCATTCTCAAAACTGTCATCTCGTCACCTATCCTCCCTTTGAGATTTCAGGAGACTCCCTGAATTTAATTTGCATTTCTTAAATTATAGTGAAAGTGCTCACAGCACTTGGCTTCTTTAAATATAGTTTGGAAGTGACATTAAAATAAATGACACTCCTGCTCTCAGTCTCATTCCCAGGACCTTTATCCCACTCAGACACATCAACTCTAGGGTGTCGATGTGTCTTCAGTCCTCTCATAATTTTTTGGAAAAGGGTCGTGTATCGTCATGCATTGCAGCTTCAGCGGCTGGCTCCTCCAGAGAGCTCAGCCTCTTCCAGATGATGCAACAATGCCCGCACATCCCTCAAGTGATGTCACATGAGCACAATGCATGACATGAGTGGTCGCACAGCGTGCCAGGCACCGGACCCCCTCAGTCTTGCGGGCAACCTGGTATCTCTGATCCCACTCTCAGGGAAAAGGCTGTAGAAAGAAATGTCCTGGCCTTCTCCCAGCCTTATCCTTTCTGTCAAAGTAGTGGGATGTTTTTCTTCAAACTTTTTGGGAGCATGTGAAAGAAAATTTCCCGAGTTTTATTGTTGCACCAATAGGAAGTGATTCATAACTGAAACAGAAAAATAATCACTTGGTTGGGTCACAGTTTGCCCCACCATAATTCAGCCCATTTATGAAGGTTTACCTCACTTGATCCCAAAAAATGGGTTTAAATGCAATGCAGCCACAGAAAAAAATGGAAGCATTGTGCTTGAAATATTTGATCACAGTGGCAGACACTAAATGAGATCTCTTGTGAAAGCTGAGATTAAAAATAGACTGATGAAAGTAAATACAATTGCTCCTCATTAATGTCAACATTGGTGATTTAAGATGAAGGGAAGGGCAAGGGCCTTTCACAACACACTCCAGCAGCAACCTCCCAAACAGTATAAAACCATATTTGATTGCTTCTCTGTGCAGTGGTTATAACTTGTTCCAAAGTGTGAAGCCCTCCAAGATAATGAACCAATTAAATTTGAGTTTGTAATAGTTTCTGGGGAAAATTTATCCTCCAGTAAGGCCACTTCATATGAGATTTGTTCTGATACTTCAAGTACAAAATCCACATTTATAGGTCCAATGTGAAATGCACCCATGTGAATTCTCAGCTGAGATTACTTCTTCAAAGAGAAACAAAACACTCAAGAAGAAGCATACTATGTAATAAGTTTTCCACATATGCTTCCCCACTTCATTTAGTCAGCTTCTAAGGACTGGTTTTCCATTTGTCTACTACTAGAAGAAACAGAGCCTTTTCATTAGTGGAACCAATACTGTTGAACGTCACCCCTAAGGAAGCCCACCTGACCTCATCTTCATTTTCTTTTTCAATGCCCTGTCAAAACCTACAGATTCAAGCAAGCTTTGGGGGAGGCTGGGGGAAGCTGATGGTTTCATTGAGTCTGAGATATTGATATTGGTGGGTACACTGTACACAGAGTAAATGCTATTGGCATTAGTGAGATATGCATCCTAGTGTCTTAAAATGCTCAGGGTTGCAGTTTTTTTTGTGTGTGGTGGTGGTGATTATGCAATATGCCTGTTCTTTATGTCACACATCACTTGAGATTAGAACTGTGATATTAGCCACAATGATTGATAAATGGGATATAATGGGAAGAAGTCTAATGAAGTAGCCCGTTGCTACAAAAACCTGTTTCACTGTAAAGCACTTTCCAAGATTTCACAGTACTCGAGGTTTTCTTGGCCTGCAGACTAAGAGGATGACTCTTCTGGAAAATTACCCAACTATTCCTTAGAAGGGGAACAGTTTTGTATTTATTCCAAAGCCAGAATGGTGTCCTGTTGTGATCGTTCTCATATATATAACATTTAGAGCATTAGGGAAACACATTTGGGAAATTCCCAGGCCTGTACATGGTGATTGATGGCTTTGGAATTTGAAAAATGTAACTCAAATGTCACTTATGAAATACACCTGGGCTGTGCTTAGTTACCTGTGGGAAAGCAGCAATATATTTCATACCAGTCCACATGCCAAGATGGAATGATTTTGTCAGAGATGTGTTGTCAAAGGCACTGAACACATTATTTTCCTCCCAAGTGTGTGCCCTCATTCCTATTGGGTGAAACACGTTTGAATACAGAGGTGTGTGGAGAAAGAGCTTAGCAACAATACTCTGCTCACTCTGGCTTGTTTGTTTCTGTAAATGCACTGGCCGTGGGCATACAACATTAAATTAAGTTTTGGCAGCGGTAGATAGGCAACATGACAGCAATTTCTTTCGCGGTTGTTGGTGAAAGTGCTTTTTCAGAACGAGCCTCTGAAATGAAATAAAATTACAGCAAAAAAAACAACAACAACAATTGTGCTGATAATGCCATTGTTTCTGAGGGGAGAAGCTAACACTCTACTTAAAGAAGCTTTATGAGACAATATCACATTTTCATGCATTAGATTATCTTGCAAACTGGATCAGGTCTGTTATGGGGTGGCAAGGATGAGAACAGAGTTAGTGATTTCAAAAGAACTGCCTCCCTATTCCTCCTACACCTGCACTACTTTGTTACTATTTTATGTATTCCCTCCTGGATAGACAGATAGCCTAGTCCAGCGGTTCTCAACCTGTGGGACCCCAGATGTTGTTGGACTACAATTCCCATCATTCCTGAGCTCTGGCCTTGCTGGCTAGGGGTGACGGGAGTTGTAGTTCAACAACATCTGGGGACCCACAGGTTGAGAAAGGCATGGGTAGGCAAACTAAGACCCGGGGGCTGGATCCGGCCCAATCGCCTTCTAAATCCAGCCCGCAGATGGTCCGGGAATCAGTGTGTTTTTACATGAGGCATAGGATTTCATTCATCCCCCCCCCCAATATAGTCCAGTCCCCCACAAGGTCTGAGGGACAGTGGACCGACCTCCTGCTGAAAAAGTTTGCTGACCCCTGGCCTAGTCATAGTTATCTATCTCCTGGAAACTTCCATGACTGTATTAAACTACTGCAGTGATTGAACCAGAGGGGCTGCATTTGAAGACTGTTTGGAAACTTAAACTAGTTCAAAATGCAGCTGCAAAGGACTTCCGGGTTAGCACCATCGGCGAATGGTGGAGTTCCTCCGACCGGAGGAACTGGCTCCGTGGAAACTGGGTCTTCCCGCCATGGCGAAGGTGGGGACCCGCTAGAAATCCCAGGCGGAGGAAGCCTGGGAATGTGGGGTTCGGCAGGGCACCAGGAGCGCCCCCCTACTCACAGGGAACCCCTTTCTGGGATTCCGGAGTGAAGTGGGGTGAGCAGCGCGGTGCTGCGAACTGACTGCTACTTTCACGGAGTGAAGCCGCACAGCCATCGCCGGAGAGCGCTGACTTTTTCCTGTGGACAATTGGATTTAAAACAAGTACCCGTGAGTATAAACGGAAAATTGGATCAAGAAATATCTTAATTTGACATTGAAGCGGGAAGGTTCAAAACAGGAAGTCCGCCTTCCGCTTTTTGTATATAGACTGAAGCAAAAACCTTGTAAGCTAAAGCCTGGAAAGTCGTTAAAAAAGCCTAAATTTCCTTCATTTATAACTACTGAAACCCCCTTGGAAGCAGGGGAAAGGGGGGGGGACTTTGTGTAACGCCTGCAGGAGAGGGAGTGAAGAAAGATAAGTTTCCACCGTCTCTAACCTGGGAACGGGGTGTCAGAGACAGAAATTGTTGGAGAGGTTCATTGACTGTGAATGGAATACTTTGACAGATAGCTAAAGAAGAGAAATAAACTGATTCCAATGTTGCCTTTTGCATTATAAAGAAACAAAATATCTGAAAAATGAAAGTAATTTTCCTTTGTTGGACTTGCCTTAAAAAGATGGATACAAATAGAAATTGTCTCCTCTAGAGGGAGCTTGCTAAATTGTTGCTGCAGTCTACTTGAGGAATCCACAGCTGTGAGATTAAGATCGTGGGATTAGTCCTTTTGACCTTGACTAAATATGAGCTTGAAGGAAGTCTTGGTGCTTGCTTTATGTAAGACAAATGCTTTGTTGGAACAGATGCACGAGAAGATGGATTTGATGAATGAGAAAATGGATTTGATGACTGTTGTGGCCAATAACTGTGGGCAAATAGTGAATAGTGATATAGAAACCATCCAGGGTCCAACTCAGGAACCTGTATTGATTGGGCAAGTGCAGAAGATAAAGGAGGAGGCTGCGGCTGCACCTCAAATAATACAAATGGAGAGGCCCAAGGCCCTACAGAAGCATAAGCCACTGTTTTTGAAGATTGAAGTTGGAGTGGGCCAGGGGGAGTCTGGAGCTGAGGAGGCTCTTAACTTTGGAGAGACTTCGAAATATGCTTGTAAACATTTTTTGGATTATATTGATGACTGTGGGGAGTGGGACTGTGGGGAATGGGCTGGCTTGATGAAGGGAGACGGAGATAATTTTGGGTTGGAACCCCCCAGAGACCTACTCCTCAATGAGAAAGGAAAGAAATTAAGAAAGAGACCAACAAAAGACAAGGAAAAGTGCAAGTATAAACAAGAAGAAGAAGATCTGCAGAAGGGACATGGAAGAGACTTAAGGGCCTCGGACATAAGACTTCCAGGTTGATGGACTAGATGGAATGGACAGTAAGGACTGACACGACCCGAGACCAGGAAGAAGAGACGTTGGATGAAGATTGGAAGAAAATTTATAAAGAAAAATTTTTTATTTAGGGAATTAGCCTAAAATTAATGAATATTAGGGGAAATGTTGGAATGAAACTATATGACTCTAGTAGAAATGATATCTGGAGTTATGTATAACTGAGTATTAAGTTTCAAGCTTTAAGGTATTTTATGGTAAGATAAGGTTAAATAAATTAAGATAATTTGAATAACAGAATATGGGGAAAGATGGAAAGGATCTGTCGAGTTAATTAATAGGTTAAATTGTTAAGATAAATTATTTAATAATAATTGAGAAAGATGGAAAGAATTTGCTGAAATAACTAACTAAACTAGAATACAAAAAGGGAGGTGTGAGGAGGTCAACGAAACAAGCAAATGGAAGTTAAAGATATGTAATGTGGGATTTGTGTTTTTTTCCCTTTTTTATTTTTTTTGCTGTATTGCTGTATTGGTTTTTTATGTTTTGCATTTTTTCTTCTTTTTATGCATTGTAGTGTTGTTTTCTATTTTTTTCTTTCTTTTCTGTAATTCTGAAATTATTAATAAATATTTTTTTAAAAAAACAAACAAAATGCAGCTGCAAAGACTTTGATTGGAACCAAACAGATCTGATCAATTCTTCAACATCTTCACTGGGTGCTGTTACTTACCTTTAAAGCCAGATACAGTTTGGGCATGAGATACAGTTTGTGCACACGGGGGGGGGGGGGGAGGTACTGTGGTCAAAACCACTGAGCCTCTTGGGCTTGCCAATCAGAAGGCTGGCAGTTCGAATCCCTGCAACGGGGTGAGCTCCCATTGCTCTCACCCAGCTCCTGCCAGCCTAGCAGTTCAAAAGCACACCAGTGCAAGTAGATAAATAGGTACCGCTGCAGAGGGAAGGTAAATGGCATTTCCATGCGCTCTGGCTTCTGTCACGGTGTTCTTTTGCACCAGAAGCGGTTTAGTCCTGCTGGCCACATGACCCAGAGAGCCATCTGTGGACAAATGCCGGCTCCCTCCGCCCGAAGCCAGATGAGAACTGCAAGCCCATAGTCCCCTTTGACTGGACTTAACCATACAGGGGTCCTTTACCTTTACCTTTTACCTGCAGTCAAAATAAAAAATAATAATAAAAAAAATCCTTCCAGTAGCACCTTTAAGACCAACTAAGTTAGTTCTTGGTATGAGCTTTCGTGTGCAAGCACACTTGTGTATCTGAAGAAGTGTGCTTGCACACGAAAGCTCATACCAAGAACTAACTTAGTTGGTCTTAAAGGTGCTACTGGAAGGATTTTTTTTATTTTGACTATGGCAGACCAACACGGCTACCTATCTGTAACTTTTACCTGCAGTAATGCTTCACCCTGCTTATGGAATTCTTTTGTGGGAAAGATTTGCCTGGCAGCACCTACTTTGCTATTTCTTCAGCACCAGGCAAACGACTTAAATTTTTTTTTCTCCTAGACTCTTAGTTGCTAAAATTCCCACTTCTTTGCTGCAAGTTTTTAAGCAGCTGTTTGATACTTTTAAAATGTTTGCTGTTTTCTTGATATGATATTGGTCAGGTTTTTGTTGTGTAAGCTGTTATGAGAACATAAATTAATTCACTTAAAAAAATATCTAAATGGAGTAGATAACAACAACAACAACAACAACAACAACAACAACAACAACATGCAGTGGTATGTCACAAATAAAACTGAGCAGTATATCAAAAAATAAAAATGAACGAAGGTTGGGCAGACATTGGTTTTTAAGAGTGGAATGCATATAGATTTTAAAGAGGCATTTAAAGGTCATTACTGTTCCCGGTATTTTTTTATTGCTGTCTTCAATATTTACACTAAAGTCTGGCTCAGACATTTAAAAAGCAAACGCAAGATATATAGCAAACAGCAGTAGCTTCAGCTAATGCATTTTTCTGCACAAGCATCCTGTGATATAGGCCAGGTCAGGCCAGGCCAGACCAATCTTGTTTCTCTTAGTTTACATAGAAGAGGAAATTTTCTACTTTTCTCAGTATTGCAAAATTTCCAATGCTGAGATAAGCACAATGGCACCAGTAAGTCACAACTTTTAAAGGTGCAAAAGGTTTCTTGCTATCTGGACCTGACATTCCTACCAGGGGAGCCGACTTGGACCTCAGGTTAAGGGTGTCCTGTGCGTGTGATGTCCTGATGACATGTGCCTCCCCCAGCCTCGGAACCTGACTTCTTCTTGGAGATGCTTTCCAAGGCTTTGCGAGACCTCAGAAGTTGCACCGGGGGCCCTGCAGAACCCCCTATAATTGGTGCCCCTGATTCTTACTGACTTCCTACACAATTTCCTCTCCAGATCTGCACAGGTGATCTCAGTGCAACTCTAATCCTTTTCAGGCATTTGGTGTTATGGAGTAAACATGTCAGTAGGGCTCTAGGGGTGAGTATGCTAGCTCCTCACCCCATCCCTTTCTCATCTTCCTTCACAAGTTTGATGGTGATCTTCTGAAAAGAGGATCTTCTGTACTCATGGAGGCTCCCCTTGTATTTTAGAACTCAGGAAAATCAGGATTCTAAAATGTGTGGGAAACTCTGAGGAGTACAAAAGGCTTCCCGCTTCACAAGGTTGCCCTCCAGAATGGTGATGCAGTGGAAGTTTTGCACTTGTCCCCAACCCCTCCTCTCATATGTTAACTCTAATGTAGGTTTCTATATTTAAATATGGCCCTGATGACAATCATTTTCTCCAGCATCTTTTGAAACTGATAAACTCGAAGCCTAAAGGCTGGCATCATGCAGGTGTGCTAGGGTTCATTCCTACCCATAAAATAGTTGCGATCCAGAGGGTTTATACATAATTCACCGCCCAAAAAGGCCACCTTGAGTACTGGAATTGCAGTAGTCATGTGTACCTAGGTGAATCAGGTCCTCGTACTAGTCCTTTAATACTATCTCAATCACATGTTCACCCCATACCTCTATGTGGAGGAAGCTACTACTGCAAGGTAAAGGTAAAGGGACTCCTGACCATTAGGTCCAGTCGTGACCGACTCTGGGGTTGCGGCGCTCATCTCGCTTTATTGGCTGAGGGAGCCGGCATACAGTCATGTGGCTAGCATGACTAAGCCGCTTCTGGCGAACCAGAGCAGCGCACGGAAACACCATTTCCCTTCCCGCCGGAGCAGTACCTATTTATCTACTTGCACTTTGATGTGATTTTGAACTGCTAGGTTGGCAGGAGCAGGGACCAAGCAATGGGAGCTCACCCCGTTGCGAAGATTCGAACCGCCAACTTTCTGATCGGCAAGTCCTAGGCTCTGTGGTTTAACTCACTGCACCACCCGCGTCCCTTTGCTACTGTAAAGAAAGGGCTAACTCATTTATTTAGTGTTTTGGCATGTTATAACACATCACCATTTAGTTAGGAACTGACAGATTAAAAGTCTCAGGCCTTCAAGCACACCAATAGAGACACACATACTTGATTTCTACATTAATTCATAATTAATATAAATAGTATATCATAGTTACTTGTCTGATGTCCTCACTTTATTGCGCAGTACTACTTCTGAAGATTTTTGGGGGGAGGGGGATAAGTTGAAGAAATGAGGATGAAATGTGTCATTTATGCACCATGATGTGCTTAATGTGGAGGTAGGCAATGCAAGGGGCTCTTTTCTAACAGCGATAAAAATAATTCATATTGAAAGTCTCCCAGTACCTGAAGGATGTAATTATCTTGTGGTGGCCACACCTCCTGTCATACCCTACTGCTTAATTACACAGTTTCACCAGAATTGTTATTCTGCTCTGAGTAATGCGGAGTGGAAGAGAAAGCTGAGGAGAAGGTCTGTAACAGAATAAGGGAGCTGACAAAACAACGGAAAACAGGCGTGGGTTCTGGCACAAAATTATCTCCCGATAAAGTTTGGATAAAAGAGAAAGCCAGTGATATTAGATGAAAATTCTGAAAACCCCGAGGAAAATGCCCCACAGACCCACGACGGAGCTGAGATAGAGTGGGTCAGTGTAAGCAACAAGGAAGCCATTGATCAAGCCTCAAATCCCCCTAACAAAAAGGTGATTATCAAGCCTTGAGCTGCGGCCTTGCTTCTCACAAAGAGTAAGATATCATGTTGAGCTGGGCTCAGCGGCGATACATACTGCTGACAGCTCAGGCTGTGTTTGGCCACTCATTCTAGTATTCTGCTTAAAAGGGCCACAAATAACATGCGAGAGAATGAAGCACAAAAGGCCTATGTTGAAATAGAAATTAGGGCTTGGCACAATCCTGCTCTCACGTCCCAGTGTCTCATTACCCAAGTATGGCGGAAAGGTTGGTTGCTGTTGCACTGTTGTCTGGCGCCAAACATGAAGGGGAATTCTCCCATAGCATCCTGCCTGCTACCTCGTATTCACTTAATTATCTGTGCAGTGGGGGGAAAGGTTCTGCAGCTTCTCTAAGGGTGTTCAGAGCTGAATTAGCTCATGCTCCAGAGGCATGTTGGATGCTTAGATAACTGGATGACTATTAAATGAACGTGGCTATAGAAATATATTATGGTGTGGGTTTCGGAGACTTGGGGGCATGTGCACACTGAATGATAGGGCACATTCAGAGCTGGACGCTGCTGTTTTTTGGGGGTGCTGTACACACGATGTCCTCCCTATGTCACCAATATCCCACACTGTGTATCAATCTGAGGTCCATTCTGCTGGAACGGCGATCATCCATTCTGTGCTGAGAATGCACTTCTCATGGTCTTGCTGCCTACACAGAAAATGTTTTCTCAGGTCATCTCGCATTGGGACAGACCTACTGATGTTGCAGGTCTTTGCCACCCCCCTTTATCATGTGTAACTTGTCTACGAATGAAATAAAAAAAACAGGAAGCAGTGCAGTAGCTTAGCCTCCTCTGTATATACCAATACATATCCTTGGTATAGGAGTATATGAACACACTAATGTCCAACTCCTCTCATTTGAAAGATTTCAGAAAATGCTTTTTTTAAAAAATAAAAAAGGTATGTGAAAGCAGTAATTGAGGGGAGGGGAATAGATAAAACTGTTGCAAGCTAATTTGAAAACATGCCCATCTGTCTGTACAGACAACACAGATGTTAGCTGTTGCTTTGGATGATATCATCACATAAAGTTGTGTACAACTGCAAACCACTATGTATGCTAAAGCACGCAGCGGAAAAACGACCCTGGGTGTTTCAAAGGCTATGTGTGCACACAGCCTTGCAAGTTTCCTACTTACTCACTTATCCTTCACCTTGGGCAGCAACGTGTCATGAGAACAGGCTTGATGGAAGCTAGAGGACAACTAAAACCTACAAGTGAGTGCAGGAAAGTTCCATTCTGCATGTACCTCCTGCAACAACCACTTTGCCATCCCTACCAGGACATCAAGTCCTCAAATATTTGACAATCTCTGCTAAGCCTTTGTTTGGAATGCCATGCTATTATGCTTTCATTATTGCTCCTTGAAGAAAATTCTGTAACAAAGCATGTTAATCCCAAAGTGGCAGTCGAACTGATAAAATAAATTAAAATTGGCAGGCTCTATAAATGTGAGAGACATACAGCTGATCAACACAAACAAAATAATTTCAGCAAAGTTTTCTATGTTTCCTTTGGTGAGCATGTTTTCAATTTCTATTATGCTCTTGGACCCTGGAGGTAACATTCAAATCTTTGGACCTCCAAAGACTGGAATTCTACACAGGGAAGTAGCAAGTCCCATTAAAAGCCATGGTGGTCGTCCACTACTCAGAGAAGACCCAGGAAAACTAATGAACATGATTATTTCAATAGGTCTATCCTGAGTAAAATTTAATTGAGTACCATGCCATATCCTTTGACTAACAACTCATCATTTTTAGCTGATTAATCATTTCCCCTTTAATTTATTAATTTATTTCATTTAAATTACCTATGATCAAAACTTCAGTATAAGTGACTATTTGAAATACTGAAGAAAGTGAGAGATTACATAAATTAATTAACAAAAGCTGCTTGCTGTGAGACATAGAGGTCAGCTTTAATATTTTCTTTCTGTTTGCCTTTACAGGGAAACATATAACCAAAACAGACTTTAAAAATAAGCATGCCTTTAACTCACTACTTTACTCATTAAAATTTGCACTCACTGGTTAAAGTGATAGCCAGCGATTATTAGAGCTTGTAGTTCTAGTTATTAAAGTCTATGCTTTGGCATTTTAATTATACTGAATATGGTTGGCTTGTGCTAGACTGTGTAATTATTTGTCATTAATGCTTTAATGATGCTGCATACACATTCACAGGGCAATCCTATACATGCCTACCCAAAAGTAAATCCCAATGAATTTAATGGGATTTACTTCCAGATATGTGTATACAGGGTTGCAGCCTCAGTGACTTAAGCTGGGACTGTGGGCTCAATTTTAATCACTAGCTGAAACTTTGCTAGGCGTTAGTACAGTGGTACCTCAGGTTAAATACTTAATTCGTTCCGGAGGTCTGTTCTTAACCTGAAACTGTTCTTAACCTGAAGCACCACTTTAGCTAATGGGGCCTCCCCCTGCTGCTGTGCAGGGGCACAATTTCTGTTCTCATCCTGAAGCAAAGTTCAAAACCCGAGGTACTATTTCTGGGTTAGCGGAGTCTGTAACCTGAAGCGTCTGTAAACCTGAAGTGTATGTAACCCGAGGTACCACTGTATACTGTACTAATTTTGCAAATGTTGTGTCTAGCTGTATCAGGGACGGATTTTAGTTTTTCAAATTTCAGCAAAGGCAAAAATTCAGTGCCCCCCACCTCTTACCCTCCATTAAACCCTATTCACTATGCCATCACTGCAACACCTGGCAGCACCCCCTTAGCTTGGCATCCAGCACAGTAGAACTGGTCACACTGCCCTAAATCCACCTCTGACTATATCTTGCCACTGCTGCAGTGTACACCAGATACATCTATTATTATTATTATTATTATTATTATTATTATTATTAATACCCTGCCCATCTGGCTGGGTTTCCCCAACCACTCTGGGCGGCTTCCAACAAAATATCAAAATACAACAATTCATCAGATATTTAAAACTTTCCTAAATAGGGCTGTCTGCAGATGTCTTCTAAATGTCAGATAGTTGTTTATTTCTTTGACATCTGATGGGAGGGTGTTCCACAGGACGGGCGCCACTACCAAGAAGGCCCTCTGCCTGGTTCCCTGTAACTTGACTTCTCTTAGCAAGGGAACCGCCAGAAGGCCCTCAGCGCTCGACCTCAGTGTCCGAGCAGAACGATGGGGGTGGAGACGCTCCTTCAGGTATACTGGACCGAGGCCGTTTAGGGCTTTAAAGGTCAGCACCAACACTTTGAATTGTGCTCGGAAGCGTACTGGGAGCCAATGTAGGTCTTTCAGGACTGGTGTTATATGGTCTTGGCGGCCACTCCCAGTCACCAGTCTAGCTGCCGCATTCTGGATTAGTTGTAATTTCCAGGTCACCTTCAAAGGTAGCCCCACGTAGAGCATGTTGCCGTAGTCCAAGTGGGAGATAACCAGAGCATGCACTATTCTGGCGAGACAGTCTGCAGGCAGGTAGCGTCTCAGCCTGCATGCCAGATGGAGCTGGTAGACAGCTGCCCTGGAGGCCGAATTGACCTATGCCTCCATGGACAGCTGTGAGTCCAAAATGGCTCCCAGGCTGCGCACCGTCAGGGGCACAGTTACCCCATTCAGGACCAGGGAGTCCTCCACACACACCTGCTGAAAGATTTCAGCATGTATTGAGTTGCTTCCTGAGCTGATTCTAGCATCCACCAAAGCCTACACACAAAAACAATCACAGAAGCACCAGCTTGTATTGATTTTTACTAAGTTAAAACATTCTCAGTGTGAATCACCAGTGTCTGCATTCCAAAGGGAGCTAACTCCAAGAGAATATTGATATGACAAACGTATATCAGTTTTCTACCACTTTAACTGTCATGGCTTCTCCCAAAGTATCCTGGAATCTGTAGCGTCGTAAGGATGCAAAGCTCTGCCAGAGATCTAGAGTTATGAGAGTTCTCTAGGGAACAGAAATTCCTGTTAAACTAGTTGACGTCGGGGGTACAGATAACCCTTAGTTGGAACAATTCATACAGGGCTTAGAGTTTCTGTGTCTTCTATAGATTTCATGCCTTCTGTCTGCTAAGGCAATCAAATAAATAACACTTTGTGGTGATGACAGGAAGACTTGGAACTTGTATTTAACTGAATTCCTTCCAGGAAATGTAAGAAATGTTTTCCACAGCTTCTCACTTCAACTGGGTTGACGGTATTACGTTGTGGATTTAATTAACAAAAAGTATTTTTGAAATACTCTAAATCTGACTAATCCACCTTTCTCCACCAGGAACCCCCTTCCCTTAAGCTCTGTGCTGTTTGCATTCACGAAGGGTCTTCATGCATGATATTGCTGCCTCCTGAAGTGCTTTCTCATATCAGACTGTGCTCCACCTTGGATCCAGGAGGTGAAAAATATAAAACAAAAGGTTAACTGGGGGCTTAGCCTTGTTAATCTTGCTCTAAAATGGAAAGCTGATGCTCAGAATTAAATTAAGAAAAAAGAGCTATTAGCATATGCTTAGGAGTATCCAACTCTCTCCCCATTCATAAGAACACAGTTATATAGGGTAACAGGGGTAGGCAATCTAAGGCCCGGGGCCCGGATGTGGCCCAATCGCCTTCTCAATCTGGTCCGCGGACAGTCCAGGAATCAGCGTGTTTTTACATGAGTAGAATGTGTCCTTTTATTTAAAATGCATCTCTAGGTTATTTGTGGAGCATAGGAATTCGTTCATTTCCCCCCCCCAAAATATAGTCCGGCCCTCCACATGGTCTGAGGGACGCTGGACCAGCCCATGGCTGAAAAAGGTTGCTGACCCTTGGGTTAATATTATCACCAGGTCACCAATGTGCATGTCAAGGTGATGACTGGTAGAGAATGGGGAAGCACCAACAAGGTAGATTCCTCATTTGCTCTTTTCACTCTTCCTTCCGTTCTTGTATTGAGAGAATAATTCATCACAATTAGGACTCTCCATTTGGCCCAAATATGGTGTCAGGTGTGGGACAGGTAAAAACAGCTGGACTGGAAGGGGATTTGCTAGCGCTGACAACCAGCAGCTTGTGAAGTGCATGATTTGACTACTTATGTCCCATGACTTTAGTTAGTGCAATTAACTGGAGTGAGCCAACTGATTCTTCAATATAGGTCGATAGTGACAAGCTTGGCCAGGAAACCCAGTGCATGTGGACCGTGATGGTCAGGTGAGCAGCTGTAGTTGCTTCCATACATTTCCTCATTTCCTCTTTCTCTTAGAGCTGCCATGCAGACATTAGTAAAGGCTGCAAGGATGGAGGTAACCTTAGTCCATAGGATCTTTTGCAATGTGATGGG